>NC_057862.1:84754287-85059173 GCF_019393635.1 Dromiciops gliroides
CTAGCAGCAAAGATCTCAGTATCTTAGAGCTGAAAGGGATCTCATTTATCATCTAATCCAACTCTCTACTGAAGCACAAGTCTCTCTTATTACATCCCTTAAAAGTTATAGAACCAGCAGGTGTCGCTGTGTCCAAAGTCCGGCTGTATAAGAGAAACCAAAAGTCAAAGGAATTTATTCTTTCTTACTCCCTCCTCCCAATGGATAGATGGCAAAGATGGATCCTTTCCAGGTCACACTTTTGTCTTTTCCCACTATGTGGTCCCATGGAGTGTGATATTTCATAGATCCACACATCTACTCCACCCATTTTATCAGTCCATAAGTGCATGGGCCCGGTTTATATAGGCCCTCTCTCCCTGCTATTTAGGAGCTTATAAAATTATTGCTAATCAAAATTGTAAGATTCTCATTATGCTCATAACTCCTAAACCAAGGTGAAATGTTGGCTGTATGGACAGAGAGGCCTAATCTACTGATTGATTTTTAATTCTATTTATCCCAGTTAGCATCTTCCATTGACTTCCCTGCATATAATTAATATATAGACATACATCACAAAGAAGTTATTATTGATCATAATTTTACGTCAAAGGTAAGTTTTTTTTTTAAACAAAGAGTTGTTAGGAGTTATAAAAAGGCTTAAAGAGAAACTTTGAAGTAAATGCCTGCTCTATGTAAGTGGAGATAAGGGCAAAAGGGAGGGGGGTAAGGAGAAATATTTAAGAATTTCACACTTGTTTCTTTAGGTTCTTAGAGGAACATAGTTCAGTCACTACTCAGCCTCTGATTTCACTAGGAGGAAGTTGCATAGCTGTTCCTTGCCAGCCTCCTTGAAACTCTGCTCTCATTCTAAATATCCATCTGAAAAAAAAATACTCCTGTTTTCTCCTCTTCCAAAATGGTCCACTTTTCATCTGTCTCTCTCCAAAACTAAAAGCAAAAGCCCCCCAAATCCTCACTTTTTACAGTCACCGTCTTGCTCAGTCTTGCCTTCTGGAATCCCAATATCCATTCTAATGATTATAGTATAAGATATTCTGTTCTACTCATGGAACTTTGACTCATCATGCATTTCTCAGTGTTTTGAGACATTCATGTTATAGAGGTCTCCAGCTTTTCTGCTTGAAGACATATAATGACAGACAAATCATTACCTACCAAGTTAGCCCATTTTACTTGTGAATCCCTTTAGTTGTTAGAAGATTCTTTCTCATACTGAGGAAAATTCTTCCTTATACTGCCTCCTTATAACTTCCACTCATTAGTCTTACCTCTGTCCTCCGGGGCCAAAAAGCACAATTCATATTCTTTGTGCTAATGACAATCCTTCAAACGTTTGATTATAGTGATCATTTCCCTCTAAGATTTTTCTTCTTGAGAATGAAGATTGAAACTAGGTCTCCTTGGGTGGGACTTGCCTTATACCACCTGAACTTGACCAGAAATGGTCTCAGAACTTAGGGAATTGATGTAGGAGTCCACAGATAACTGCAGTTAGGTACCCCTGCTTAGAGTAGGGCAAGTTCAGATAACCAAAGTTCTTTACTTCCTATAAAGTACCTTCTGGGGTATCTTGGGTAAAGTCTGTGACCTTGTCATCTATCCTATGTACCTAGAGTTTGTTTGCACATTGGATTAGTACCTCATTAATGGATCAATTTCCTCACATTCACTTTGTTGCTTGCAGAGACACACCCACTTCTCTCTCAACAAAAAATACCTGTGCTATTGTCCACATCAGTTATGCTAATGGGTTAATAGTTCTTGGAGACATTCAAAGAAGCCAGTCATGGGACAGGGAAACTGATTTAAAGTGATAGAGATTAATAGAATGAAGTACAAATTAGATATATATATATATAAATAGAGTAGCAAATGGTGAACTAAACACTAGATGCTTTGGTCCTGGTGAAAGTTTATCATCTAAAGGAGAGAGGTGAAGGAATCTCTTTGAAGTCAAAAGAGTAGCTTCTGAGGTGAGAATATTTATGCCATTTTCTTTTAGGCTGAAGGAAATTGGTGATGACTATACTTATTTACCCCAAATCAGAAGTTGTAATGAAGATGGTTAAGAGACCTCAAGATTCTAGAGAAATGTATTTGGAAAAGCCCAGGGCAGATGATGCAAAGGAAGCAATATTTTATTTGCAATATTGGAGAAAATTGACAAGTTGCCTCTTTTGCTCTTTTAAGAGGAGGCATGGGGTAGTGAAAAAAGCCCAGCACAGGAAGGCAAGTGACCTGATTGCTAGTTCTTAAAGTACTCCTTCTACAGTTGTGACTTTGAGCAAATCTCTTCACGTCTTTGGATCTCAGTTGTTTCACCTTTAAGATGGGGATAATATGACCTTGCTAGCCTAAAGTAAGGGAGACAGTTGAGGTGATCCTTTTTGGTGATATACTGTAAAATGGTACAAATACATATTTTAATAATAGATCTTTTGTTTCTACATTGCATAGTTTTCTCCCTGTATATCTTCCATCAAAAGTAATTAGCAGGTGCTAATTTCTACAATGTTCCACACCTGCAGACTCTGTCCCTCGCCTCTGCAAAGGAATGGGATGAGGTAACTTCTCATATTTCCTCTTTGGAGCCAAGCTTGTTCTTTATCCTTTTGAAACATTGAGTTTCAATTGTTTTGTGTTTTTTCTTCCCACACATATGTTATAGTTATTGTGTATGTTATTCTCCCCACTCTGCTTATTTTACTTTGCATTAGTTTATTTAAGTCTTCCATCTTCTTTGTATTCATTATATTTGTGAGGGAAAATAATCCTTTTCTCAACAATTCCCTGGAACTCAGCATCGATGTGAAAAAGGTTCATTTATTTCCTTCTTGTGAGGAGGCACCCTAGTGTGCAGCTAGTGGGTGCCAAGAAAGGGGGTTCACAGTCCCTGTTTTAAACCCTAGTCTCTAATGCAAATGGACCCTCCCCTTTTTCATCATTGATCCAATTACTCAAAGGTTACAATCTATGCACAAAAATTAGCTAATCAGAACACAGTATTCCTATCCCTAATCAGTTCTTCCTTATATGGATACAACTCAGGAGAGGACCTTATTGAGACCAGGGCTCCTTTGAACCATGTGATTTTGTTAGCCAGAGGGGGAGGGAGGGTATCTGAGACCTTTGTCCTCAAAACAGGTCAGGAGGAGTATGATTGACTGTTATATCCTCATTGAGAGGGGACAACTACCCATTTTCTCACAATATTCATTTTTTCTTATAGCATAGCAATAATCCATCACATTCATGTACTAAAATATGTGTGACTATTCCTCAGTCAATGGGCATCCACTTTACTTCTAGTTCTTTACTATGATGAAAAGTGCTGCCATAAATATTTTGGTGCATATGGAGCTATTCTAGTTATTAATGACCTCTTTGGAATATATACTTAGCAGAGGACTTTCTGAGAAAAGGATATGGACGTTTTAATCACTCTATTTGTATAATTCCAAATTGCTTCCCAGAATAGTTGTATCAACTCACGGCTTCTCTCAAAATGTATGCCTCTCTCTCCATTGTTTTCTCCAGGATTATTGCCATCCTTGTCATTTTTGATAATATTTTAAATCTTCTTTTTATTGTATCTTAAGTAGTCTCATGAGTCAAGCCAAGAAAATTCTGAATCTATCCCTCCCCTTCCACTGCTTGGGGACCTATGCCTTGTAACCAAGATTAAAATATGAAAAAGAAAAAAAAATCAGCAAAAGTGATCAACAAAAGATTGTGTCTGATTGAATATTCAGTGTTGTACCTAAATAATCCCCTACCTTTGCAAAGAGGAAAATGGAGTCTATTTCCTCAGTTTTTCTGTTTGGCCTAAGCCCTCTTTCACTAACTTTTGTGGATCCACACAGTGACATTCACAGGTCACCTCCAGTTGAAAGGTTTTTGATTCTCTGTAGTCAGCACTTTGCCAGATATTGTGAAGATGGAGGAGAAAGGTTAGATATTCTCAAAGGAAGTTTCTGATTGCTGATAGCTAGGGAGCATTCAAGTGGCTATTTAGTCTTTACACTAAGAAGTCCTTCTATTCTAATGGATTTCAACATTAACACCAGGAAGTCTGTGTTGTTGCTGATGCATTGCTCAGAGGGAGGCACCCTTGAAGACTGGATCTTACCCATCCATGGTCTCATCTCAGATCATTCTGGGATTCCTGGCTTGGACACAACTCTGCTGCTTCAGGAAAAACAAACAAACAAACAAAACTTCCCATCCTTGGTCCTTTTAGCTCTTCAATTTGACTGCTGGTCCAAATAGCCAAAACATCCTGAGCATCCTGAATCATTAATTAGTTAATTAATTAATTAGACAACTTCTATATTGTTATATCGTAGTGCTATTTAGCTTTGGCATTATTGTTTAATCTTTCACAAGTTTCCATCTGGTAATGGTCTCATTAGTTTCCTAGTCACCCACATTCAAAACCTCTGGGTCATTTTTCAGTCTTTTCTTTCTCTCACTGCCCTCCTACCTCCACCCCGCCCAACTCCATATTCTGTTTCCAAGTTCTTTTAGTATCTTTAACTAAATTGTATAAGTTAACTTGATGTTCTATGAATGTCATGCATAGTTCTGAGAACATCACTGCTACACAATTTGTGTTTGATAGCAAGAGATAGATGGCTTTAGGAGGGGGAAGTCATAGTTCATTCATTCACATAAGCTCTTGGTAATCAGAGATTATTTTATTTTTTGTATTTGCATGCCTAGTTCCTATAACAGTGACTGACTGATAGTAGATGCTTAAGAAGTACATGCTGATTAATTGATTGGTGGATTTCTTTAACATTCAGAAAATTGCTACTGTGTGTGATTCACTGTGCTAGACACTGGAGTGATATAAAGATAACTTAGAGGTGGTCTCTTCTCTTAAATAAAGCCTAATAAGTAGACTAAGACTTGATGATATCCTTCTATGAATCAAGCGATTTATGACTTTACTGGATTGGGTACTCCTTACAGCAGTTCATATCTCAACTTATCCTTTCCTTCTCACATTATTCTTGTCCTTTTCCTTCTATGAGTATTCCATAGAGGAGATGTCCAGTAGCACAGAGTCCTTCTTCTATTCCTTTCATCTTTTCATCTTTCATAGAAACTAGTGTGGAAGAGCACCCATATTTGAGAGTCTTTGGAATAATGAGGTAATGGGAACCACAAGAATTAACTGGTGGCACAATGTTTAGAGTTCTGGGACAATTGTTAGGAAGAACTGAGTTCAAATCAGACCACAGACTCTTACTGGCTTTATGATCCTGGACAAGTCACTTAACCTCTGTTTCCCTCAGTTTCCTCAACAGCAAAATGGAGACAATAATAGTACCTACATCATAGGGTTATTTTGAGGGTCAGATGAGATAATATTTGTAAAAGTGCTTAGCACAAATGCCTGGAACATAGTAGGTGCTATGTAAATGCTTATTCTCAAATAAAGTAGATATACTGGCTGGTGTCAAGCCGATATCATTATGTGCCTGAAACCCAGAAAAACCCTTTGTTCAATTTGCTTTTCTTCTGTAAAGATCCTGTCTCTAACAACTACTTATTGCACATATTAGATACTGGCAATATCTAGTCATTCACTTATTATAGATGGCTTCCTCAGTAGGTTCATAGCCACTGAAAAGAGATCATCTTAATTCATACAGGAAAAAACAAATGGAAGAAAAATACCTATTTCCCAGATTATAATATGAAGTTGGAAAGATAGTCCATTAAGCTAGTCATGTGACCTTGAACAGATACTGAAGATGTATAATGAGTTGGTAGCTGGGTGGCATTTGGGAAATAGTGCAATGCTTTTTAATAATCTCAGCCTTCTTTCTTTTTAATACTAGTATCCTCCTTGTAATCCTGTAAGTCTATAAATCCAGGATATATCACAGTCCCCAAAGAATCCAAATTGCAAGTGATCCAAAAAGGCAATGAAGAGGTACATGGTAGGTCTAAGACATGTACATATCTAGATATAATACTTATTAGAATTTGAATAGTATATATGAAAAATACAAAGCACCATGAAATCTAATTAGGGAGAAATTTGTTTCCAGATAAGGGAAATAGAGAAGGCTTTTTGTATGACATAGCATTTGAATTGGAAACAAAAATAGAATTTCAGGCAGAAATGAAAGAGGAATGTTAGGAAATTCTAATCATAGGGAAAAGTGAGAAAAATGGTACAGGGGCAGGTTATCATAGAGTGTGTTTTGGGGAATTATAAGTAGTCCAAATTGACTATAGAGTAGGTCAGATTGAGTACTTGAGGTCAATCAATCAATCAATCAATCTATCAATAATTATGACATACCTACTGTGTGCTAGGTAGTGCTAGGTAGATCCTGGAGATATGAAACAAAGGTTGAATTAATCCTTATTCTCAAGGAACTTTATATTTACATACATATATGTATATATAATATGATTATAGAGGTAATATATGCTTACAGAATATTATATACCTGGTATATAACGTGCTATATTATATACTAGATTATATTGCTGATCATATATTGTACCATATCATCACATCACATAAGATCATATGTTGTATCTTTCTATGCCATATAATGATATGGTATAACATACCATTTTATATATGTACATACACACAGTATTTCTTGTGTCTTGAATATTTTGTGTGCTTTTCCTATGAGCAAACTATATTAGCTTTTTATATTTACAATTGAAGGATGGAGCAAACTTGTTCAGTTTTAGTTGTATCTGACTCTATGACCACAATTGGGATTTTCTTGGCAAAAGTACTGAAGCAGTTTGCCATTTCCTTCTCCAGCTTACTTTATAGATGAGGAAACTGAGGCAAACAGGGTTAAGTAACTTATTCAGGATCACATAGCTAGTAAGTATCTGAGGCCAGATTTGAATTCACAAAGATGAGTCTTCCTGACTTCATGCACAACACTCTATCTAGTATGCTACCCCATGAAGCAAAGGAGCTGGCTAAAATGTGTTCCTACTTGCATGAATTAATGCAGATTGAAGTCAGAAGAACTAAAAGACCAATTTATACCATAACAACAACAACACTGAAAAGAAAAACAATCTTGAAAGATGTAAAACATGATCAATATGATAACAAACCATGACTTCTGAGGATCCATGATGAAGTAGTATGCTGTCCACCTCATCATAGAGAGAAGATGGACTGAAGGTATAGAATGAGACAGGTTTTTTTGGATATAACCAGAGCAGAATTTTGTTTTATTTGACTATATATTTGTTTTTTTGCTTTTTGCTTTTTTGCAGGCAATGGGGGTTAAGTGACTTGCCCACGGTCACACAGCTAGTAAGTGTCAACTGTCTGAGGCCGGATTTGAACTCAGGTACTCCTGACTCCAGGGCCTGTGCTTTAACCACTGTGCCATCTAGCTTCCCCTGACTATATATTTGTTACAAGGGTTTTTTTTCTTTTTTTAATAGGGATAGGGTAAATGAGAGAAAAAATAGATTTTTGTTAATTAAAATATATGTGTATACACACACACACACACACACACACACACACACACACACACACACATATATAGATATATATTTCTAGGCAACACTGACTCCAAGCTTGGTCAGCCATGTTGCTTAAAACAATGTTATAAGAGCATTTAGTATTTCCATACTATTTTTGTGTCATGTCAACTAATCTTCCTCTAGTTCAATTTCCTCTTCTATAATATGAAGGGGTTAAGCTAGATTTACTGATGTCTCTTTCACTTCTGTAATTCTATAGTTCTTTTAGGCCATCCTCATGTCTCTTTAAAAAGAAAGAAGAAAAACATTTTTATCTTTGTTGGGATAATAATACTAATAGTACTAATTTCAAAGTGTTATTGTGACTAGCAAATGAAAGAATGTATGTAAAACACTTTGAAATCCTTTCAGGTACTACCGAAATGTCTTTTAAAGTAAAATTATCATATGACCAGGTCTGTGATTGTCTTGTTGAGAATTCCCCAAAAAGCACTCCCTCTATCAACATGTAGACAGGTGTTTACTTTTAATCTTATGGTCTTAAAGAATTGCTTAGCATACTGAGAAGGTAAGTGACTTGAACAAGGTCATATAGTCAATATATGTCTGAGAAGGGGATTGAACCCAGGCCTCACTGCCTCTAAGGTTAGTCTTCTATCCATTATATCACACTTCCCCTCAACTCTTATTACACGTATGAAAAAAACTGAGGATAACTTCAAGGTTACTCAGCTAATAGAACTAGAATGAGGCAGGGCCCAAGTACATATGCACTATATATTCTCATGATTACAAAATAATTAGGTGGTGATCAACAGTTGATTATTCAGTGTTGATCAGACTGTGATGAAGAAAGAGCTTTCTCCTCACAACTTCTCCTTTTACTTTCCTAATGGGGGAGGGGATATCTTTCCATGACCATAATCCTCCCATGGAAAGGCTGAAGGAATTTTAAACTATCACCTTGGGCAAGGAGCCAAGTCACCCTTTGTGATCTTCACTTCCACATATGTAAAATAAGGAGGTTGGACACAATGATTGCTAAGGAAACTCAAATAAATCATGTTAGTTCATCTTGGAATCCTCAACCCTTTCAGCTTGTTAGCTTGTGACTCATGATATCTACCTTTTACAAAAGCCCTTTCCTGATCACAGTTATTAGTGTTTCCTCCTCTTTTTTTTCTTTTTTTTTAATGTATGAGGTATTTTATTTTTTCCATTACATGTAAAGATAGTTCTCAACTTTTGTTTATACATGCTTTACAATTTCAGATTTTTCTCCCTCCCACCCCTCCCTCCCCCCTCCCCTAGACAGCAGGTAATCTGATATAGGTTATATCTATATATCTCTATACATATACATATATATATATATATATACACACACACACATATATATACACATAATAACATTAATCCTATTTCTGCATTAATCCTGTTACAAGAGAAAGAATCAGAGCAGTGATGCAAAACCTCAAAATAGAAAGAAAAAAAAAACCAACAGCACCCAAAACAAAAGAAATAATATGGTTCAATCAGCATCTATACTCCACAGTTCTTTCTTTCTTTTTTTTCCTTGGATTTGGAGATCCTCTTCTATCATGAGTTCCCTGGAACTCTTCTGTACCATTGCATTGGTGAGAAGAATATAGTCCATCACAGTAGGTCAACACTCAATGTTGATGATACTGTGTACAATGTTCTTCTGGTTCTGCTCATCTCACTCATCATCAGCTCACGTAAGACCCTCCAGGTTTCTCTGAACTCTTCCTGCTCATCATTTCTTACAGCACAATAGTATTCCATTGTATTCATATACCACAACTTGTCCAGCCATTCCCCAATTGATGGGCACCCCCTCAACTTCCAATTCTTTGCCACCATGTAAAGAGCAGCTATAAATATTTTTGTACATGTGGGTCCCTTTCCCCCTTCCATGATTTCTTTGGGCAAAAGACCTAAAAGTGGGATTGCTGGGTCAAAGGGTATGCACAGCTTTATCGCCCTTTGGGCATAATTCCAAATTGCTCTCCAGAATGGTTGGATCAGCTCACAGATCCACCAACAATGCATTAGTGTTCCAATTTTCCCACAGCCTCTCCAACATTTATTATCTTCCTTTTTTGTCATTTTAGCCAATCTGATAGGTGTCAGGTGGTACCTCAGAGTTGTTTTAATTTGCATCTCTCTAATCATTAGAGATTTAGAGCATTTTTTCATATGGGAATAGATAGCTTTGGTTTCTTCATCAGAAAACTGCCTGTTCATATCCTTTGACCATTTCTCAATTGGGGAATGACTTGGATTCTTATAAATTTGATTTAATTCCCTATATATTTTAGAGATGAGGCCTTTATCAGAAGCACTGGCCTCAAAATTTTTTTCCCAGCTTTCTGCCTCCCTTCCAATTTTGGATGCATTGCTTCTGTTTGTACAAAAATTTTTTAATTTAATATAATCAAAATCATCCATTTTGCATTTTATAATATACTCTATCTCTTGTTTGGTCAAAAACTGTTTTCCTTTCCAAAGATCTGATAGGTACACTATTCCTTTCTCTCCTAATTTACCTATGGTATCACCTCTTATGTCTAAATCGTGTATCCATTTTGACCTTATTTTTGTATAAGGTGTAAGATGTTGGTCTATGCCTAATTTCTGCCATACTATCTTCCACTTTTCCCAGCAGTTTTTGTCAAATACTGAGTTCCTATTCCAGAAGCTGGAGTCTTTGGGTTTATCAAACACTACATTACTAGTGTCATTTACTACTGCATTTCCTGAGCCTAGCCTATTCCATTGATCTACCACTCTATTTTTTAGCCAGTACCAGATAGTTTTGATGACTGCCGCTTTATAGTAAAGCTCCAGGTTTGGTACCGCTAACCCACCTTCCTGTGAATTTTTTTTCATTATTTCCCTGGATATACTTGATTTTTTGTTTTTCCAGATGAATTTTGTTATTATTTTTTCTAGCTGTATAAAATAATTTTTAGGTAGTCTGATTGGTATGGCACTGAATAAGTAAATTAATTTAGGCAGTATTGTCATTTTTACTATATTAGCTCTGCCTATCCATGAGCAATTGATATCTTTCCAATTATTTAGATCTGGTTTGATTTGTGTGAAGAGTGTTTGGTAGTTGTGTTCATAGAGTTCCTGGGTTTGTCTTGGCAAGTAGACTCCCAAGTATTTTATATTATCTACCGTTACTTTAAATGGAATTTCTCTTTCTATCTCTTGCTGCTGGACTTTGTTGGTCATGTATAGAAATGCTGATGATTTATGTGGATTTATTTTATATCCTGCTACTTTGCTAAAGTTGTTAATTGTTTCAAGTAATTTTTGACTTGATTCTCGAGGATTCCTTAAGTATACCATCATATCATCTGCAAAGAGTGATAGTTTTGTTTCCTCCTTGCCTATTCTAATTCCTTTAATTCCCTTCTCTTCTCTGATTGCTAAAGCTAACATTTCTAGAACAATATTAAATAATAGGGGTGATAATGGACATCTCTGTTTCACCCCTGATCTTATTGGGAAGGCCTCTAATTTATCTCCATTGCATATAATACTTGCTGATGGCTTTAGGTAGATACTGTTTATTATTCTAAGGAAAGCTCCCCCTATTCCTAAACTCTCTAGTGTTTTTATTAGGAATGGGTGCTGTACTTTGTCAAAAGCTTTCTCTGCATCTATTGAGATAATCATATGATTTTGGTTGGTTTTCTTATTGATGTGGTTGATTATGTTAATAGTTTTCCTAATGTTGAACCAGCCCTGCATTCCTGGTATAAATCCCACCTGGTCATAGTGTATTATCCTGGTGATCACTTGCTGTAATCTCCTTGCTAATATCTTATTTAAGATTTTAGCATCAATATTCATTAGGGAGATTGGTCTATAATTTTCTTTCTCTGTTTTTGCTTTGCCTGGTTTTGGTATCACCACCATATTTGTGTCATAAAACGAATTTGGTAGAACTCCTTCTTCACCTATTTTTCCAAATAATTTGTATAATATTGGAATTAATTGTTCTTTAAATGTTTGGTAAAATTCACCCGTAAACCCATCTGGCCCTGGGGATTTTTTCTTAGGGAGTTCATTAATAGCTTGTTCAATTTCTTTTTCTAATATGGGTTTATTTAAGGATTTTATTTCCTCTTCAGTTAACCTGGGCAGTTTGTATCTTTGTAAATATTCATCCATTTCATTTAGATTGTCAAATTTATTGGCATACAGTTGGGCAAAATATTTCCTAATTATTGCTTTAATTTCCACTTCATTGGTGGTAACATCACCCTTTTCATTTTTGATACTGGTAATTTGGTTTTCTTCTTTCTTTTTTTTAATAAAATTAACCAATATTTTATCTATTTTATTGGTTTTTTCATAAAACCAGCTCTTAGTTTTATTGATTAATTCTATAGTTTTTTTGCTTTCAATCTTATTAATTTCTCCTTTAATTTTCAGGATCTCTAATTTAGTGTCTAATTGGGGATTTCTAATTTGTTCTTTTTCTAACTTTTTAAGTTGCATGCCCAATTCATTAATCTCCTCTTTCTCTTTTTTATTCATGTAAGCATTTAGAGCTATAAATTTTCCCCTAAGCACTGCTTTGGCTGCATCCCATAGATTTTGGTATGTTGTCTCATTATTGTCATTCTCTTGGATAAAGTTATTGATTGTTTCTATGATTTCTTGTTTGGCCCATTCATTCTTTAGAATGAAATTATTTAATTTCCAATTGATTTTCATTCTACTTTTCCCTGGCTCTTTCTTACATGTAATTTTTATTGCATCATGATCTGAGAAGGATGCATTTACTATTTCTGCCTTTCTACATTTGACTATGATGTTTTTGTGCCCTAATACATGGTCAATTTTTTAAAATGTGCCATGTACTGCTGAGAAAAAGGTATATTCCTTTCTATCCCCATTCAATTTTCTCCAGACATCTATCATGTCTAACTTTTCTAGTAATCTATTCACCTCTTTCACTTCTTTCTTATTTATTTTTTGGCTAGATTTATCTAATTCTGAGAGGGGGAGATTCAGATCCCCCACTAGTATAGTATTACTATCTAATTCCTCTTGTAACTCATTTAACTTCTCCTCTAAGAACTTGGATGCTATACCACTTGGCGCATACATATTTAATATTGATATTACTTCATTATCTATAGTACCTTTAAGTAAGATGTAATTTCCTTCCTTATCTCTTTTAATGAGATCTATTTTTGCCTGCACTTTGTCTGAGATAAGGATTGCTACCCCTGCCTTTTTTACTTTAGCTGAGGCATAATATATTCTGCTCCAGCCTTTTACCTTTACTCTGTGTGTATCTCTCTGCTTCAAATGTGTTTCTTGTAAACAGCATATTGTAGGGTTCTGGTTTTTAATCCACTCTGCAATTCACTTCTGTTTTATAGCAGAGTTCATCCCATTCACATTCACAGTTATTATTACTGACTGTCTATTACCCTCCATTCTATTTACCCCCTTTGTACTTTTCCCCCCTTCTTTCACCCTATTCCTCCTCACCGACGTTTTACTTCTTACCCCTGCCTCCCCCGATCTGCCCTCCCTTTTTATCACCCCCTCTCTTTTCTTTACCCTTTTCTCCCTTGCTTTTGTCTTCCCTTCTATCAGTCCCCCCCTTTCCCTTCCCCTTTTGTTTCCCTAAAGAATGAGTTAAGTTTCTTTATCCCAATGAACGTATATGTTATTCCCCCTTTGAGTCAAATCTAATGAGAATAGGGTTGAAACAATGTTCACCCCTCCTTTCTTTCCCTCTATTGTAATAGGTTTTTTTTACACCTCTTCATATGATATAATTCATCCCATTCCACCTCCCCTTTCCTCTCCTCCCCATAGACTCCCTTTTTATCCCCTTAATTCTTTTGTATCATCACATCAAAGACAATTTATATTTATACCCTCTATATAAAGTCCTTCTCTCTGCCCAAATACATTTACAGTTCTTAAGAGTTATGAGTATTATCTTCCTGTGTGGAGATATAAACAGTTTAACATAATAGGGTAACTTTTTTTCCCCCTCTGTTTACCTTTTTAAACTTCTCTTGAGTCTTGTATGTTGAGATCAAATTTTCTATTCAGTTCTGGTCTTTTCACCAGGAAAAATTGAAAGTCCCCAATGTCATTAAATGTCCATCTTTTCCCCTGAAAGAAAATGCACATTTTTGCTGGGTAATAGATTCTTGGCTGCAATCCAAGCTCCTTTGCTTTCCGGAATATCATATTCCAAGCCTTGCAGTCCTTTAATGTTGAAGCTGCCAGGTCCTGAGCAATCCTGACTGTGGCTCCATGATATTTAAATTGCTTCTTTCTGGCTGCTTGGAGTATTTTCTCCTTCACCTGATAATTCTGGAATTTGGCTACAATATTCCTTGGAGTTTTCCTTTTGGGGTCTCTTTCAGGAGGTGATCGGTGGATTCTTTCAATGATGATTTTATCCTCTGATTCTATGATATCAGGGCAGTTCTCCTTAATAATTTCCTGGAATATGGTGTCTAGATTCTTTTTCTGGTCATGGCTTTCAGGCAGTCCAATGATTCTCAAATTGTCTCTCCTCGATCTGTTTTCCAGATCAGTTGTCTTTCCAATGAGGTATTTCACATTTTCTTCTATTTTTTCATTTTTTTTATTCTGCTTGACTGATTCTTGGTGTCTCATGGATTCCTTATCTTCCAACTGTCCCACTTTAATTTTTAAGGCATTGTTTTCTTCAGTGAGATTATGCACCTTTTTTCCATTTGGCCAAGTGAATTTTTTAAGGTATTGTTTTCTTCAGTGAGATTATGCATCTTTTTTTCCATTTGGCCAAATGAATTTTTTAAGGCTTTGTTTTCTTCAGCTTCCTTTTCCAAGCTGCTGATTCTTTTTTCATAGTTTTTTTGTTTTGCTTTCATTTCTCTCCCCATTTTTTCTTCTACCTCTTGCAATTGATTTTTAAAATCCTTTTTGAGCTCTTCCAGGAAGGCTTTTTGTTCTTGCGACCAATTCACCTTCCCTTGTGAGGCTTCAGATGTAGACAATTTGAGGCTATTGTCCTCATCTGAGTTTGTGTTGGCTTCTTCCCTATTGATACAGAAGCTCTCAATGGAGAGGGCTCTTTTTTGCTTCTTACTCATTATTGCAGCCTATTTATCTATTCTTTAAGTTGAGGTCTGCTCTGGGGGCACCAGGGTCCCTGTTTTGGGCTTCTTGTGCAGGTGTATAGGTGCTGTGTGACCGGGCTTTTACTCTGAGGCCTTTATGGTGTGTGGAGATCCCCTGCCCTGCACTTCCTGTCTGATTGTGCTTGGCCAGCCATGCGCCAGACCCCGGCGTCTGATCCCGCTGTTCGTGGCCCTCTCGGCCGGTGCAGGTAGCTTTTCCACTGTCCTTCTTGGCCACCAGATTTTTGAACCAGGTTCCGGGAGCCTCAGTTGTTCGGCTGTAGCCCGCAGCTCCTGCTGACTTGCCCCGACCCCCTCGGCGCTGGGTTGATGCCCGGCGCTGGGTTGATGCCCTGCGCTGGGCCTCCCTTTTGCCCGAGTCAGACTGACCTTTTCCTGAAGTCTTCTAAATTATCTCTGGTTGGAGGACTGTGTCTCTCTGTCTCTTTGCAGGTTCTGTAGTTTCAGAATCTGTCCAGAGGCTTGATTTAATGTTCGTTTTGAGGGAACAGCAGGAGAGCTCAGGCAGCTTGCTGCTTCCTCTCCGCCATCTTGGCTCCGCCAGTGTTTCCTCCTCTTAAAAATACATTATTTACTTTTGTATCTCCTTTTCAATTTGGCTTTTCAAGCTGTTGACTTTTTTCTCATGACTCTCCTGCATCACTCTCATTTCTCTTTCCATTCTTTCCTCCACCTCTCTAAATCTTCCTTCTCTTTGTTTTCAAAGTCCTCTTTGAGAGCTTTCATGGGCTGAGACCAATTCATATTTTTCTTGGAAGCTTTGGATGTAGGGGCCCTGAGGTTGTTATCCTCTTCTGAGGGAGCACCTAGCTCTTCCTTGTTGCTAGAGAAACTTTCTATAATTCTCAAGTTTCTTTGCTTGCTCATCTTGCTATCTTTTACATGGTTTAACTCCTTACAGTGAAGCTCTACTTCCAAGCTACACTGTCCCAAGCTTCAGAGGGTCCCAGGTGTTTCGGTTGGAGGAAAGGCAGATTTTTCTCTCACTTGGCCTGTTCTCTGGTCCAAATAGAACCTCAAGCCAACTTTTAGTTAGCCAGCCAGCAAAACTTTGTGTGCTGTGGTTCTTAGCTCCTATGAGCCTACACCCCTCCCCTACGTGAGTCCCCTCTCCACCCCTCTCCCTCCCCCACTCAAAATTTCTTCCTGGTTCCTTGCTGGTGTGGGATAGATGAATTCCTCCTTAGGTCCCACAGACACCCCTGTATTTTCCACCCCCTGGCTAGCTGTTCACCTCTCTCAGCAGACCATAAGCTTAGTTCCAGAAGATGCTGGTGCTGCACCTGATTCTGTGGCTCAGGGGTAAGTTCCTCTGGTGCAGCAGTGTGCCTGGGGTCTGTGTTGGTGTGATTGCAAGATTGGACTCTTCTTACAGCCCAGAATGGCCCTCTCTAAGTTGTCTGGCTAGAAAATTATTTCAGCCTGTCTTTTTGTGAGTTTTGCTGCTCTAGGGGTTGTTCTATGGCTTTTTGGGGAGTAATTGTGTCAGGAGCTCTGTGCCTTTAATGTCTTTCCTCCACCATCTTGGCTCTGCCCCTTGTCTTTTTGTTCTTCTTGGCCACCCTTATTTACCTTCCCAGGGAAAATGAGAATGGAAAATGAATGAAAATTAACTCGTCTGGTTACTGCTTATAAGCAGCTTCCTTGGAAAAAAAAAGCCCACAACTTTGAATGAGAGAGAGAGAGAGAGAGAGAGAGAGAGAGAGAGAGAGAGAGAGAGAGAGAGAGAGAGAGAGAGAAGGAGGAAAGGAGAGAAGCAGTTATAACTTTTGGCTAAAATGAGATTTTGGAACTTAGGATGGGTGGTTTTTGTCTGTATCCACAAAGCCTCTATTCCAAGGACTAATTAAGTCTTGCCTGTGGGTAATAATCTAAGACACCTGGGAGAAGGCAGGAATTTCTGCTAGTTTGTGTAGGGCAGAAAATCCATACTTTAGGATGAAAGTTCCTGAGTTCCTGACTTTAATGCCTTGATTATTTTGATATGGTGAATATTGAGAAAGGTAAGAGTTCATCTACTCATTTCCCTTCTCTGTTCCTTCCCTGGAGAGCATACATCAGGAGTTCTTAACTTTTTGGCTGTCTGGAGCCTATGATCTCCTTTTCAGAAGAATATTTGTTGCCTACATTTATAAGTGAAGCAAAAGATACATTTCAGTTAGAAGTTAGTGAAAATAAAGGCATAATTTTTACCATTAAAGTTCACAAACTCCCTGAAATGTATCCACAGAATCCTTGGAGAACTGTGGACCCTAGATTAAAAACTAATGGTCTATTGGAAAGACATTAGGAAAGAATGGATGGGTAGGGCAATTCATGATTTGGATGGTGGTGAATTTGCTGATGTGGTTGAGCTGAGCTTCATCCTTAGTATGAACAGAAACATCACTCCTGGCTACAGCATCTTAGGAGTACTCTTGTAAAAAGGAGCAACTCCAGAGAAAGAGTGAAAATGATTCAGGAATTAACAGTTGAAGAGATGGCCTTCTGAATGCAAACTTTTTGTCACTGCTACCACTTAAAAAAAAAGTAAACAAAATGGAGTTGTCATTGTCTTGCAGATCATTGCATGATCACAGATCTAAAGCTGGAAGACAACTTAGAGGCTAGCTAGTCTGGTCTCCCTAATTTTACAGTTAGGGAAACTGAGGCTTAGAGAAGCAAAGTGACTTTCCTAAGGTTAGAGGATAAGCAAGTGGCAAAAATGAGCCATGCACTGTGCTTGTCAATGGACACATACAAGGTAGAGAACTTGAAACCTACAAAATGGGTCTTACAATCTATTTAAAGGTATAGGCCAGATACCTAGAAATGATGATGAGAATAATGGGCTCAATAGTAAAGTAATGTAGTTGGGAGTACACCTTGTAGATAAGAATTTGAAGCTCTACTTGCACCTATTTTAGGGAATGAGCAAGTATTTGAGACAGACTTTGATTGCCTTCATTGATGGTTACCCTGGTCTGAACTATCCTCACTTCTCCCTACCAAAACACACAAAAAACCAAGAAAGAGAGAGAGATAAGAAAAAGAAAGAAGAGAGAGAAGAGAGGAGAGAGAGACAGAGAGACAGAGGGAGACAGAGAGAGAGAGAATGAACTGGTATAACATAATTAGGGAGAGCAGGGAAGTGAAAAGTGAGTATGGTTCTGAGGAACTGAAGTTGACTTGCCCAGCATGGTCTGGACCTTTCTTTCCAATCTCCATCACTATTTCCATGTGGTCCTGAGTGCTCTATTTTCAGTGAAGGCACTAAGCTGCATAGGCGTGTTTGTTGTATGACCACACACACAAAGAGATGCCCACTTCTTTCCTTTTTCTTTATCCCTTTTGCTAAAAAGAAGATTGGAAATTGAGAAGTGCCAAGGACTCCAACTTATAGGTAGCTATGGGATATGTGGTTCAGGGAGGATGAGCACTTCTTGTGTAAGGGCTTGCTGAGCCCTTTTTAGGGCTTGTCCATTCACCTTTTATGTCTACCTTCATCTAACTCTCACCTATGGCTCCAAGAAGCTGTAGCATGTGCAGCAGCCACACCCCAGTAAGCCTTCTTTGCTGATAGGATAAACCAGGTTGAAGGCAACTGATAAGCCTCAAACTTTTTGATCAGTTAGGGGGGTATCTATCCCAAGAACATGAAGACTTCTTCTAGCAGAATGGGTATATGAGAACAATTTGTTTCAATGGCCTTGAAGGCAGCCGAAGCAGGGGCTGGGTAGCACTTAGAGTGTGGCCAAGCATCAAAGATACCAAGGCCATCCACTGCATCCCAGGCCATTGCCAGTCATTTTGACTTTTGTCTTGCCACTGGACTCTGATGACTCTTGAAGAGACAGTGAGGCTGATGACTATGAAACACTGCCTCACTTAAATGCCTCACATACAAGTCAGGCCATCACTGATAATCTGTGATGTGTTAAGGGTTAAAATTCTAGCTAGTCTGTCTAAAATATCTAATGAGTGGTCGCCAATCAATTACAAGCTTTAGCAAGAGTTAGACTTTTAAGCATTTATTAAGGAGAATAAGAATTTGGTAAAGAGAGAAAGGCCTAGATTCCTATCTATTAAAGGGAGAGCACATTTCTAGCTCCCTTCTCCGCCAGAGTCCAGAGGAAAAGAGCCCCGAGACTGAGCGCCAGTCTCTTCCTTCCTCCTCCCACTAGTCTGCGTCACTTCCTCCCCGCCAAAGAAAAGACTCCTGGTCTTGCCCTCAAAGACCTTCGCTTCATGGGCAGAACTCTTCTACAGTAAGTATCCAGCAGGTGGCGTCATTCCAATCGTTACAGTCCCCCCTGTTGTTCCTCAAGAAACAAAATGTTTCCTTGACGGAACAGTAAAAACAATATAATAACTATTGCTAACTAATAATATGTGAACAACAATATAGAAAAGGAAGAGAGGAAAGTTTTGTCCAGAGGGGCGATTTTTTTTTTTGTCCTCATGAACCGACGCTTTGACATTAGTCTTGCAAAGGGAGGGCCTCTGCAGAGAATACATGTTACAGATGGTGTATATTATAACAGAAAGAGAAAAAAAAAAACAACAAAAACAACAAATCAAAACTGTTCATTTAAAGTCTCTGAAAGTCTTTTCTCAGATGTCCTCTAGGTGTAGTCGTGGAATGGAAGTCTTTTCAGGGGTTGATGTGTGGATGCTGGTAATCAGCCAGGAAAATTTCCTACAAAATTGAGCTTAACACAACTTTAAAATAGCTTTGTCAATAATCAAATCAAACAATGAAAGTTCTCAAAAACATGTCTAAGGGAATTCATAATCTTAGTTGTTACACATGAAACATATAATAAAACAAAAATTGAACCATTCTTTAAAATTATAATATTACTATAGTCCCCCCTTATGGAGGGTAATTGAGAAGACAATTGCTGCGATATTAATTATTAAAAATAATTTTTGTCTTTGTTTCATCACTTTTTGCATCATCTGCCTAATTATCCTCATGCCATTATGAGAAATTTTAAAATCTTTTATAATTGGTAACAGATGTCAAGGCCAAATTCAACAGTGTATTTATCATGACACCTGAGATAATTATGGGGGTTACCATAAAAGAACAGAGAAATGATGGGATATGAGCATTCCTACACTTGAGCAATATATACTGCCCATGCAGTATGCCAGGCTTAAAATAGGTGGATGGAATATATGTCCATGCCACCGAACATATTGGAGGAAACTGAGTCAGACTTAATCAGATGCATGGGATTGAAATGGTCCATGGCATCAGGCATATAGGAGGGAGCATAGAAGCCAGGTGTAGAAGTGAGATGGGTGGGATCAATACTTCCAGCCATCTGTACAATATTGTGGGGAAAAAGAGAATAAAATATTAAACCAAGAGAATCCAACCTCAACATTTGTCAAAAGCCGTTCCCTCGGCCATACCTTGACTTCATGTATGTCTCCCCTCATGTGACTGTTCAGTGTCTGCTCTTGCATGTATTCCTCTTGTGATTGGATGGCATCTTGGCCAACTGGCATCTGATAACTCAGAATAAAGGCAATTAATGTCTTAAATGATAAATTCCCATAATCCAAGTCTCATATGGATTTAAAAATTGAGGATAATAAATGATTGCAAAAAATGTGAATACATCTTGACTCAGAACACAATATATAATTATGCAACAATTTCAAATAATACCCCTTTTTTTAACTTAGTATACAATTACTTTTTTGAAAAATCTGAACATATTTAAATACAAGTTAAAGCACAACACAATCTCAAAGACAACTTTTACAAATGTTCCCCTCTTTTTTTTTTTTTTGGAATATGCTTATCAAAAATAATACTTCTAGAATCAATTTACACTTGCCATGGCAAACAATTTGCTAGGGAAATGCTTTAAAGAGTTTGATCAAATAATCAGTTGAGAAAAAATAACAAAAACAAATAACTCAGAATATGGGAGCACAATACTCCTAGAATTAACATTGTATAATAAAATCAAAACCATCTTGCAATTTTTCAAAATTAGATAGACAAATGAATAGAAGAAAATACACATGGAACAATAAAATACAGTGAAATTCAAACTAAGGAAATCTAAATGAATATGAACTTAATATCAATAAGAGTATTATAAAATATAAACTTGATCACATGACTATAAAAAGCTTTTACAAATATTCTCCTTGTTTTAGAAACTAAGTATAAGACACAATCTCAAAAGCATTAAAATCTCTATGAAAATAAACCCATACCATTAATTTCAAAATGTATATGTAATAGCATAGAAATCCTATGTAACCTCTGAACTGATACTATTAATAATCTGATTGAATTTAGAACACTTTTGATTCCGATATCTAAAATCCCCAATACTCATATCAATACCTTGCTGCTTACTTCTACATTTCTGTAAAATATATACCCTTCCATGGCAAAAGAAGCGGATTCTTGAACTATGTTGATGATTGTCATTCTTATTCGGCTTAAGTTTTTCTTCTTTAACCCTTCTATATTGTCTGTCAGTCTTTTCACCATACAAATGCTTTATAAGATTACTAATTAAAGACAAAAGCAGGTTAGCAAAATTATGAACAAATCGAGCATATCTGGAATTTAAAGGGTTTTCTAAGGTTGTCTCAGAAGCACAGCCAGGCCGGGGAAGGGCTGAGCCTGAAGCTGCAAATGCAGGTAGAAAAAGTTGAGCATGCGTACCAGATCTCTGGACTTCCCAGGCAGGGGAAGCTATGGGCTTGGCCATGGGAGGAGTAGAGGGTGGGGTCTGGAGAGGAGGGGAGGGACCAGAGCAATTTGAATCAGACTTGATTTTGAACTCAGGCCTGGATTCCTCTTCCCCCACTTTGCCTCCAGGTGCTAGGGGATTAAAAGCTTCTAGAGGGTGGGTCATTGCCTCCAGGCATGCAAAATTAGAGCAACAATTAGTGTTAGAACTGGGAAAAGCTGCAGGAATCTCTTCAGGTTTCTCTGAAAAAGCGTGGTTGGGGGAGGGAGAGATATTTCCTTGTGTGAGTAAGTTGCTGGCTCTTTTAACAAAAATAAAAAGAAAAATAGAAAATCCACAAAAACAAAGCATTAACATGATCTTATCTCCCATTTGTCTGGTTAAACAGACTAAAATAAAAAATAGGGTAATTAGGGAGTTTAAAAGGTCCATTCGAAAAAATTTAAAGGAAAACACAGCCAGTACACCAGTACTTAGCAGTTAAAGGGAGAGGGAGGGGAAATTTCTTACCCAACCAGTAGATCAGAAGAAGACTGAGGTTTAGCTTTCCTCTTCGTGGTCAGCCATCTGTTAAGGGTTAAAATTCTAGCTAGTCTGTCTAAAATATCTAATGAGTGGTCGCCAATCAATTACAAGCTTTAGCAAGAGTTAGACTTTTAAGCATTTATTAAGGAGAATAAGAATTTGGTAAAGAGAGAAAGGCCTAGATTCCTATCTATTAAAGGGAGAGCACATTTCTAGCTCCCTTCTCCGCCAGAGTCCAGAGGAAAAGAGCCCCGAGACTGAGCGCCAGTCTCTTCCTTCCTCCTCCCACTAGTCTGCGTCACTTCCTCCCCGCCAAAGAAAAGACTCCTGGTCTTGCCCTCAAAGACCTTCGCTTCATGGGCAGAACTCTTCTACAGTAAGTATCCAGCAGGTGGCGTCATTCCAATCGTTACAGATGTCATTGGTCCTCTTCAAAAACAAAGGATGAAAAACTAAGTTGTTCTGCCTTAATAATAGTCCCTTGCTTAATTATTGTTAAATCTTAACATTTTTTAATTTGCATAGACATATATACATTTATATGAATTTATGAAATTTCACCTAAAACTCATTAACAGGCAAGAATTTTAATCTCAAACTGCTGTATGCTATTTGCATAAACCACGTGTGAGGTTCTGTTCCTTTTTTCTAGGAATCAATCTCAAGAGACTGTACATATTACACTTGTTTCGAGCATAGTTTCTAATTCGGTTAACTCCAGTATAGCTGAAGTTAAAAATGGGTGAACAAATCAATGAATAAGCAATTGAATAAACAAATAAATGGATGAAGGAACAAATGAATAAACAAATGAGTGAATGAATGAACAGATGAATTAACAAATAAATATACTAGGTCACAGCTAGGAAGGAGTTCAATTGGAGTACCTATCATGTGGGGAAACATGGAGTACTGAAGCATCACAGGGGAGCAGTTTGTTTTGCCATGTCTATTATGCTTACATTGAGCAGGCAGGAGTTAACCAGCCACACAAATATTGGGGAGATCCAAGATGAAGATAATAAATCATTTGATTAAATAAAGATATTCTGTGATCCAGGAATTCCCCAAACCCTCAGATCTCCAGAGAATTATCACATCCATGAAATGAAAACTGCATGGAGAGAAAACCCTGGGTTTTAGTGAACTCCAAGCTCAATCTGACTCTATAGTATAATAGAGCAACCCATTCTTCTTCACCCCCACCCCAAGCTCTATTGATCCTAGGTTATGTTCAGCAGGATATAGTGTCCAGTAATAGTGAAGCAATAACCCCTCTATGCTTCTGGAATAAACTGTTCAATTCTGAGTGCCATACTTGATAAAGTAGAGAAAGTATAGTAGAATGTAACCAGGATGGTGAAGGGTCTCAAGGTCATGTCATGTGAGGGTGAATAAAAGGAACTAAAGATGTTTAGGCTGCATCAGAGAAAATGTATGGGGATATAGTGGCAATTCAGCTTCAAGATCTGAAGAATTATTGTGTAGGAAAGGAACAAGACTTACCTCTGCTTGAACCCAGAGGGCAGAACCAGGAAGAGTAGAAGGAAATTGTGTACAGAAAGATTTAGGCTTGGTATAAGAAAAAGAAAAAAAAAACCTTTCTAACAACTGGAACTAACCCTAAGTGGAACAGATTGCTTTGGGAGATAGTGGGTTTCCTCTCTCTTGAATTCTTCAAAACAAAGCTGGATGACCACTTGTCAGGGATGTTTAAAAGGACATTATTGTTCAAGCATAAAAGAAGTCCCTGAGGTATAATACCACTCTGAGGTTCTATAACTTCCCCAAGATCACTTGGGGAATTAGGAACAGAACCAGAATTTGAATCCAGGTTCTTTGATTCCAAATCAGTGCTTTTTCTTCCTATTTGTATCACCTCGGTCTGTTACTTCATTGGATCCCTCAAATTGTTCTCAGATTGGGGAAACATCCTGGATATGATAACCTTCTGTCTTTAGGACACTATCTCTTCCAGAAACATAGACTCATAAATTTGCATAATATAACCTGAATTGGGGCTTCTGATGAATATACAAATGTATGCAAATGAGATGTGAATTTATTTGAAAGAATTTCAAAACAAAAATGTCTTTCAGAACTTTTATCTCTTTCCTTAAACATTTTTTTTGTATTCATTATACCCTAGGGATTAGATAGAATTTTACTTTCCTTTCCATTTTACAGGTAAGGACTCTAAGGCCCAGAGAAGTCAAGTTATTTGTTCAAATATTGGACAGTAAATTCATGGCCTGATTCTTGTTCTTCTTGTTTGGTTTTTTTTTTCTTTGTCATAATGTAGTGGGTCAGCTAAATGGCATAGTGGATTGAGTGACAACCTTGGAGTCAGGAAAACTCATCTTCTAAAATTCAAATCTGCCCTCAGACTCTTACTAGCTGTGTGGCCCTGGGAAAATCACTTAACCCCATTTGCCTCAACTTCCTCATCTGTAAAATGAGTTGGAGAAATGGCAAACTACTCCAGAATCTCTGTCAAGAAAATCCCAAATGGGGTCACAAAGAGTTGGACACTAATGAAAGGACTGAACAACAGCAACAATATGCTGATAAAAAAATATAACATTATTAGCATATAGATACCACAGCATGTCAGATAATGATTTCCAAAGAAAGGGTTCACATCCTTTGTTACAGTCAGTCTGACTTCCTCATTGTTCCAAGGACTCACCACCTTCATTCCTGCCTGTGTCTTTTTTTCAATCTTAATAGTATTTTATTTTTTTCCAGTTACATACAAAGATAGTTTTCAGCATTTATTTTATAAGATTTTGAGTTCCAAGTTTTTCTCCCTCCCTTCCCTCCTCCCTCACATTAGTCATGTTGTGAAGAAGAATCAGAACAAAAGGGAAAAACCTCAAAAAAGAAAAGAGAAAAAAAAAGGAGAAATACTATGATTCAATCTGCATACAGGTTCCACAGTTCTTTTTTCTAGATGTGGAGATCATTTTGCATCATGAGTCCTTTGTAATTGTCTTGGATCATTGTATTGCTGAGAAGAGCTAAGTCCCTGTCTTTGTTCCTCACCAACTTCTTACTCATCCTCTAAGTCCCAGCTTAATTGTTTCTACTTACATTAAGCCTTAGCAAACTATTCCATTTCTCATGAATTGTTTTTTTTTTCTCCCCTGAATTCTCACGCAACAATTTTGTGATTCTCACAAAGGACCCAGGCCTGGAAGGGACCTTAAATGCAATTAGTTTATAGCAACTCATCCATAAATGGTTCATGCATAGTCACAACAGGTTACATGGTATAATGGAAAGAGAGGTATAACCAGAGTCAAAATTTCAATCTTGATCTGACACTTGATAGCTCTGAAACTCTGAGAAAGTTTTTCAGGTCCCTTAACTCCAATTTTATCATTTCTAAAATGGAGATTTGAATAACACTCCTACTTACTACCTCACGGGTTTGCTGTGGAGAAAATACTTTGTTTACGTTACAGTACCAGAAAAATGGCAGATGGTCTTGTTGGTTTTCAGATCACAGTGCAATGGGAACTGTAAGCAGGCTGGGAGTCAGAAGATCTGGGTTTGAGTTCTGACTCTTATCATGTGAATAATAATAGCAGTCCAAATAACAGCTAACATGTATAGCACTAACACTTTGCAAAGCTCTTGGCAAATATCTCACTGGATACTTGACCACTACTCTTTAAAATGAGGATAATATTTTTTGTACTACTTATTTCATAGAGTTGGGAGAAGGAAAACACACTGTGAACCACAAAGCACTTTATGAATGTGAAAAATTATGTTTATTATTACTATTAGATATAGAGTAAGAAGGCCTGAGTATGAATGATGGCTCTGAATCCTTCTGTGATTGTGTGCAAGTCAGTCAGTTTCTCTGAACCTCTGTTTGCAAAGTGAGCATAATAATAATCATACTCCCTTCCTTCTAGGGTTAGAGTAAGGAAAGTGCCTGGTAACCCTTAAAATGCTATAGAAATGGAGATCATTATCATTAGTAAAGAAGTTATGTCGCATGTTTCTTCACTATCCAAATGATGCTAAAGCCATGATAAACACTTCCTAAAAGCTTATGGCTCAGATTCAGTAAGAAATGACCATTTGAATGAAACAAAGGCAATTTAGCACTCTCCTTTCGCCGAAGGCACACATGCTTTCCTTGTTTGTGTGTTTTGGAAGGGCTGTGGACTCCAGGTTTATAAGTCAACAGGGACAGCTAACTGGTACAGTGGATAGAGCACTGGTCCTGAAGTTGGGAGGACTTGAATTCAAATTTCACCTCAGACACTTGTTAGGTGTGGGACCCTGGGCAAGTCACTTAACCCCAA
This sequence comes from Dromiciops gliroides, assembly GCF_019393635.1. NCBI lineage: Eukaryota > Metazoa > Chordata > Mammalia > Microbiotheria > Microbiotheriidae > Dromiciops > Dromiciops gliroides. Next base: position 84,780,547 of record NC_057862.1, read on the forward strand.
TTTCCTTAAACATCCAGGGCCACCTCTAATCATCCTGATGTTTATCTTATCATTGGACCCAGATGGCTCTGAAAGAGAGAGAGAGAGAGAGAGAGAGAGAGGTTGGTGACTTTGCACAGCCCTCCCTCACTTAAATCCAATTCAGCACAAGTCATGACATCATCCCATCATTGTCGTCTTATAGAGTAAAGGACAAACAACAACAACAACACTCAGTGAACAAGTATTCATTAAGAACTTACAAGGTGCCAGGCATTGGGCTAAGCAGTGAGGGGTAAAATGAAAAGCAAACGTAGTCCTGTCCTCAAAGAGTTATATAGTACAATTGAAGAGACAACATGCAAGCAATCAGGGGGAAACCAAGATAAATTGGAGATATTTTCAGGAAGAAGGCATTAGCAGTAAGCTGGAGCAGGAAAGATTTCTAGGTTGAAAAATGGGATTTTAGGTGAGATTGGGAAGAAAATTTGGGGAAGCCAGGATGCAGTAGAGAAGCTATTCTTATTTGGGTTGTCTGGGAATCCTTCCAGCCTGTTTCTTAGGCTTTCTGTCAATGGTCAAGGCACATAGAGTATCACTTTGGAATCATAGAATAAGATTCAGAGTGGGAGTGTACCTTTAAGCTTAACCTCTGCATCTAACAGAAGAGGAAATCAAGGTTCAGAAAGGTCAAGTGAAGAGACTTATGCAAGCAGAATTTGAATCCAGGTTTTCATGACTGCAAGGCCAGAACTTTCCCCACTATACTATGCTGCCTATTTGAAATATTCTTTTTTATTCATTATACCAGGATTTATTTTGGGGAGGGACAAGAAAACTATACTCCCTCTCTTCTGCTATACACCACATACACACACACACACACACACACACACACACACACTCACACTCACACGGACCTGCATGTGTACGCATAGACTTTTATTTCCTCTGTCCCATCCCTATACTAAATGGCACATTCAGTCAGAAAAGGCTCCAACCAGAGTTTCTGAGATAGTGATTATGTCAATGCCAATATGAAGAGAAGCCATTTATCTTCTGGGCTGTCTTAGGTTACTGCTGTGACTTTTCATGAAATGGTAATGCATCCATATCAACCCTGGAAGCCTGATCTCCCCTCATCCAGTCCCCTCTCCCCAACCAACCCACACTTTTTCTTTGTGTAGAGGTGTTGTGTCTGGTATTAGATAAATAATAAGGTCTGAGTAATCTGCACATGCCAGTTTATTGATGCAAACTCTATTATCACTCATTGTGATGATATTAACTTAAAAGAGGCAGGAAAGACATGAAAGCTAACCTTGCACCATAGCTCCCTCTGGTGTCCAAACATGAGTCAGAAAGGAGGGGAGTGAGGCATTTTACCATTGGTGATTTCTAAGGGGACCAGATGGTAGGAAAACAATCGTTCTGGGTCATTTTGTAATACTGCATCTTCCTGTCCTCCCTCCCCTGATTCTCGATATCGTCTCCCTACATTATAAGTGTGATTCAAGGACAAAGTCTGGATTGGAAAATGGGAGATCTGGATTGCTCCAAGAAAGTGTGGGTGTGAATTTGAATAATTTCAACTTTCTTTCCACTGTAAAGTAATAAAAGAGGAACAACATCAATTCACTGCCCAAAGAATTATTAACTCAGTGATCTGGGATGGGACTTTTTGCTTTTCAAAATTATTCTCTGATATAGAAAGCAAATGAAAAGCCCCACATTTCAAAATACTGAAAGACTCCATTAATAACACTGGCATTTCTAGAAGTCTTTCTTTCTTGTCCTTTTGATGCTTACACTGGGCTTAACCCTAAACCTGGTTTACTCTCACTATCTGAATCCTCAGCTTCTACTTACCTGTCACTGAAGGGAGATAGAGGAAATCATGTGTCTATACTGATATTGGTTCCACTATACATTCATGTGATGTAATCTCAACTGGTCCCTTATTGCAAACCTCTTTTTCGCTCAAGTCTCTTATATTTCCCTCCCTTAACCCTCTTAATTAAGGATTTTGCTTCATACCTTACTGAGAAGATAGAAGCCTTCCCTGTAAATTCCCTCTTATCATTTTCTCTTTATCTCATGATCCCTTGACATCATTGCCCCCCATTCTCTGTTCCCTTACTCTAGTCACTGATATGTGGTTTGTTTTTTTTTTTAATTATTGGGACTAGGCTTTACTTTCTAAATTATTTACTACATATATATTAATGACTATTTATATAATAATGGTTATTGCACCTGTTTTGGCAGTAAGCATTTAATATTAATATTGAATATTAGTAAAGAATTGACCAAGTGGCAGTTAACAGAAGCAGGAGGAAAGCCCCACACCATATTGTCTCTGAGTGCACATGATCTACCAACCTACCCTATCCTAAGAGGAGAGTGCTTACCAACTCACAGCCTTCCTGAGCCAAGAATGCCATCCAAGATGACAACAACCAGGTGTCTCAAGTGTTCTGGGCTTTTATCCTCTTTTGATAGAGGTGGGTCACTATATATGGATCAAAGCTAATTGGCTAGCATCATTCAATTCCATTGGTTGGTGTGACTTGAGGGTGATCCATATTAAAATGAGCTCTACAGTATTCAAAAGACTACCCCCTAAATTGCTCAAGGCAAAGTCCATTATCTAGGTGTGGCTTAATCAATTTAGCTAGATGAAAGAGTCTATATCTCCATTTCTATTGTATCTTTAGGCTGCTCCTAAAAGAGATTAGAACTTTCTCAAGAACTGACCTTTCTGAAGTGAGGGGGAAAGAAAATCAACTAAAACTGGGTTCCTCCCCCTCCTCCCCCAAGAAATCCAATATTAATAATTATTTTTCTCACAGATGAAAAGTGGGTCCCCTTCCTCGCCAAGGTCAAGCATTCTACATGTACCCTTGATCTTATCCCATATCCTCCAGAAGACTGTCCCCACACTCACCTCCCTCTAATCTTCAGTTTTCCTCTACTACTTGGTTCCTGACTGCCTGCATATATGCCTAAGTCTACCTCATCCTTAAAAGACATGTTCATTATGCCCTAGCATACTCTCAAACTCTATCTTCCTTCTTTTTTCAGCCAATCTCACCCCCCAGAAAAGTTGTCTGCTTATTGCCTACACTTGCCAGTTTTTCACTGACTTCTCAACTCTTTAAAACCTGGTTTATGGTCTTATTGCTCAACTGAAACTTCTCTGTTCAGAGTTACCAATGATTTCTTAATTGCCAAAGCTGATAGGCCTTTCTCACTCCTCATCCTTTCAATCCTCTCTATAGTTTGTGGCATTATTGATTTCCGTCTTTCCCTAGTTATTCATTCTTCTCTGAGTATGCATGACACTGCTTTCCCTTAGTTCTCCTTCCTACCTATCCAGTCACTTTGCAGTTCCCTTTGGTAGATGATCATTCACTGCCTCCCCTATAACTGTTGGCATACTTCAAGGCTCTGTGCTCAGGCCTTTTTTCTTTTCTCTCTAAATGCTTCATGACCTCATTAGGTGCCATGAGCATAATTATCTCTTTGACAAAGACTCTTAGACATCTTTCCTGAGCTCCAGTCCCATATTGCTCACTTCATAATGGACATTTCCTTCTAAATGTCCCAATGGTTTCTCAAGCTCAACATATCAAAACAACAACAACAACAATAATGACAAAACAACCCTATTCCCCCCTCCCTTCTAATTTTTTTTTTTGATACTATTTCTGAAGAACAGCAGCATTAAAAGCCTCATAGAACTCAGGCTATTGTTCAAGTTTTGTTCCCCAGTTATAAGAGGGACTATTTGAAGGCTGGTACAGTATTGGTGATGGAGAGTTGCTTGTTGTCTTTAAAGTATTTTTTACAGAATGTTACAGAGCACTAGAACTAGAAGGGATTTCAAAGACCTTCTAGCCCAGGGGTTCTTAACCTTCTCTGTGTATCATAGTGTAAAGAATTAATTGTTATTTGGGGTTTTCGTGACCCCATCTTTTGGCTAGAATTAAAAAAAAAACACCTTGGGCGCGAGCACTGGCCTGGGCTCCGCAAACTGCATGGTGCTCCACCCACTGGTTGTAGCCATCGCCATGGTGCTGGCACCTCATGTCATTACCACTCGCTGATGCCTACATGGACCTGGCAAAATTATAATGATTGGAAGCCCAGTGAGGGCAGTCATGTGACTCTCAGAGTGGCCAGCCAATTGGCTGAGGGCTGTGTGTGGTCAGCCTGGGGTCTGCTGGGAAGAAGGGAGGTTTTTTGCCATTGTAGCTTGAAGCTGGAAGGCGACAGGACACTGCTGGTTGTTCTCAGCTGATTCCTGGGTGGTGGTGTTGTTCAGGTTGTATAATTTCCCTTTCCCCATTTTATTTCCTTTCCCTTAATCCTACTGATCCTGTTTGTGTTTTTTTAAGTTCGTTCTTATTAAATAAATCCTGCTCTGTTTTGAGGGAGGCTGTTGGTCTCCTTCCTCGCCCCAATATTGCAGCAAGCTGTCTAGCTAACACTCCCCAATTAAAAATTGGTGCCTACAATAGACCCCCTTGGTGGCAGTCTAGTGGAGCCTATTCACTTATTCTCATAACAGCATTTATTAAGGCATATGATAAAATACATAGAAAACAAATTATATAAAAGTTATTGAAGTATATTTTTTAAAAAAACCAAGGTCATGGATCACAGGTTAAGAATGCCTGATCTAGACTAACCACCTAATTTTGCAGGCAATGAAACTGAGGCCCAGAGAGGCAATTTGTGAAAGGTCTCATAGTTTATTAGTGATTGAATTGTGGATTGAATAAAGATCTCCTAAATGCTAGACTGGTGCTATTGTTCTGTACCCTCCTGTTATCTGAAAGATTAAAAAATAGAGAGTCATAGTTTCTGGGTAATTTTATAATTTTATTAATAAGCCCAGCAGGTTATTAATAAAAGGAAGGTGGTTAACCATCTCTTTCAGACCAAAGACAATAATGATGGTGGGACATGGAGCTTATCCGTACTTGAAACAGTAGGTGGCCAATGGGGCCAAGAATTGACCTCTGCACAGAGAGATTACCTCTAATCTTGAGCTATCATTTTGTTCTACTTAAGCTTGGATAGAGACAATGAGCTTCCACACCCTAGATTCCTTGTAAGTTTGGGATGTTTAAACAAGATGAAGAGATTCAATGCAATCTTATTTTCAAGGAGAAACTGGACCTCTAAAAATCAGGGCTTTGGAAAAAGGGGGGAAGCTCTGAATCTCCCCAAGATATTGGTTATTAATAATAATTTCTCATACTGAAGACAGCTAGCTATGCACAGTTTCTTTGATTTCAGAGACAGAGTTCTGAAAAATCCCTAAGTACTAACTCTCCATATTAGGACTCTGGCCTAGCTTGGGAGTTATTCTGCCTGTGTAGTTTACCAGAAGGCATAACAGACCCAAATGAATTTCCTTCCAGTTAACCCCAATTGGTAATAAATGGAAGACTCCAATTGAGGGAGAGAAAAGACAAAAAGCATTTGGGTTACACAGACCCAGATGTCCTCTAAAATCAGGACTCAGAGCTATATAGGGCTTCCCACAGTCCTGTGGAGCTAGATATTTCTGCAGTAATTGACAGAAAGCCACATCATTAGCCTTTGTTATCAAAGCTGTGTGAAATTTGTATGCTGGCTGCCAACCTTGTCATCATGTGTTTCTCCCAGACAATTTTCATTACTTGGGAATGTGATGGGCATGCAATTTTTTTGTGTGACTATCTACAAAGGGGCTCATCTGTTTTTCTTATAAGGAGTCCCATGTGCTCCATATAAGACCATGACAATTTAGTTCAGGGGGTGGTGGTGATATGCTTGGTTTTCTGACATTTCATCATGCAGTCGTATTAAAGATGCAGTCGTATTAAAGATGCTTGGTTACTGATTTTAGCTAGGTGAGACCTTTCAATCTGAACAATGTGAATGAGGGATTTAATTTTAACTTCACGTTACCCAAAGAAATATTGCTCATATCATCATTTCAATACTTCAGAGATCTGTGATTTGGGTCCAGTATGGGCACTTCCTAGATGGATGCAAATTGCAACCACCCCACAATTTACCAAATGATTCTTTTGAATTGCAGTAACCAGAAGACCTCGTTGCCTTTTAGCTAACCATCTGATGATGAACCTCTCTGCCATTAGGCACATTAATAATCATATAACAATAAATCAATAGGTGTTTATTAAGCACTCTCTATGTGCCCTATAGTAAGCTCTGGAAGAAAGCAGAGAAGGGCAAAAACAGTCCTTGGCCTTAAGTATCTCACAATTTAAGTGGGGAGACAATATGTAAATAATAAGTAACATACAAGAGTTGGGTTAAAGTATTTTCCAGTCCTTCACCTTAACATCTTACCCCTGAGTTTTTCTGCATAGTTCTAAACTGCTCTACAGAATGGTTGGATCAGTTCACAACTCTATCAACAATGCATTAGTGTTCCAATTTTCCTACAGCTTCCCCAACATTTGTTTTCTTTTTTTGTCATATTAACCAATCTTATAGGTGTGAGGTGGTACCTCAGAGTTGTTTTAATTTGAATTTCTCTAATCAATAGTGATTTAGGGCATTTTTTTATATGGCAATAGATAGCTTTGATTACTTCATCTGAAAACTGCCTGTTCATATCCTCTGACCATTTAAGAATGACTTGCATTCTTGTAAATTTGATTTTGTTCCCTATATATTTTAGAAATGAGGCCTTTATCAGAAACACTGGCTGTAAAAATTGTTCCCCAGCTTTATGTTTCCCTACTAATTTTGGCTGCATTGCTTCTGTTTGTACAAAAAAAGTTTTAATTTAATGTGATCAAAATCATCTATTTTGCATTTCATAATATTCTCTGTTTCTTGTTTCGTCATAGATTCTTCTCCTCGACATAGATCTGAGAGGCAAACTATTCCTTCCTCTCCTAATTTATCTATGGTATCATGCTTTATGTCTAAATTGTGTACCCATTCTGATCTTATTTTGGTGTATGGTGTAAGGTGTTGGTCTATGCCTAGTTTCTGTCATATTACCTTCCAGTTTTCCTAGCAGTTTTTGTAAAATACAGAGTTCTTATCCCAGAAGCTGGGTCTTTGGATTTATCAAACAATAGATTCCTATAGTAATTTACTACCATATCTCCTGTGCCTACCCTATTCTATTGATTCACCACTCTATTTCTTAGCTAGTACCAAATAGTTGTGATAACTATGACTTTACAGTATATCTTGAGATTTGGTATGGCTAGCCCACCTTCCTGCACATTTTTTCTTTTCTTTTGTTTTTCAGTGCAACAAACATTTATTTTATTTTTTCCATTTACATGTAAAGGTAGTTTTTAACATTCATTTTCATAAGATTTAGAGTTCCAAATTTTTTTCCCTCCCTTTCCTCCCCCCTCCACAAAATATCAACCAATCTGATATAGGTTATATATGCACAATCCACAAGTGCTCTTTTTATCAGTTCTTTCTATGGGGGTTGACAGTATGCTTGCCATTAGTCCCTTGGGATTGTCTTGGATCATTGTATTGCTGAGAGGGTAAAGCCATTCACAATTGCTCATCCAACAATACTGCTGTCGCTATGCACAATGTCATCCCAATTCTGCTCAGTTCACTGTACATCAGTTCATATGAGTCTTTCCAGGTTTTTCTGTTACCAGTCTGTTTTTCATTTCCTATAGCACAATAACATTCCACTGCAATCATATACCACAGCTTCTTCAGTAATTCCTCAACTGATGGGCATTCCCTTGATTCCCACTTCTTAGCCACCACAAACAGGTGCAATAAATATTTTTTGTACAATTTCTCCCCCTTTTCTCTTTTTCATGGTTACTGTTGTTAACTGTTTCCCTCCATCCTATTCCCTTCCCCATGATATTTACTCTATTGTCTATCTTCTTTTACCCTATCCCTCTTCAAAAGGGATTTTCTTCTGTCCCCTCCCTCAAATCTGCCCTCCCTTATTTTCCCCCTCTCTTTTTATCCCCTTCCCCATCTATTTTCCTGCAGGGTTAGATAGATTACTCAGTCCAGTTGAGTGTGTATGTTATTCCCTCCTTGAGCCAATTCTGATGAGACTGAGGTATTTGAACCAATTCTGATGAATGTTAGGCTCATTTACTGCCCGGATTAAATAGATTACTCTACCCAATTGTGTGTGTGTGTATATATATATATATATATATATATATATATATATATATATATATATATATATATATATATGTATGTGTTAATCCCTCCTTGAGGCAACTTTGATGACATTAAGGTCTTTGAGCCTAGTTTGATGAGTGTAAAATTCATTTACTGCCCTGCTCCTCCCCATCTCTTCCCCCACTCCTGTTTCTTTCACATGGGATTTCACCACATGCTACCTCTTTCCTTTCCTCTCACCTAGTGCATTCCCCTCACCCCTCAATTTTGCCCTAAAGATGTCATCATGGGGCAGCTAGGTGACACAGTGCACAAAGCATCCACCCTGGACCCAGGGGGATTCCAGCCAAAACCCAGCCTCAGACAAAAGACAGTCACCTACTGCACGACCCCAGGTATGTCTCCCAACTCCAATTTTTTATGGTTCTTTAGGGTCTTGTATTTGAAAGTCAAATTTGCCATACAGTTCAGGTCTTTTCATCATGAATACCTGAAAGTCCTCTTTTTCATTAAAGTCCCATTTTTTCCTCTGAAAGATTATGATCAGTTTTTCTGGATACATGATTCTTGGTTGTCATCCCAATTCCTTTGCCCTCTGGAATATCATATTCCATGCCCTCTGGTCCTTTAATGTAAAAGCTGCTAGATCTTGTGCTATCCTGACTGAGACTCCACAGTACTTGAATTCTTTCTTTTTGGCAGCTTGCAATATTTTCTCCTTGACCTGAGAGTTCTGGAATTTGGCTATAATATTCCTAGGAGTTTTCCTTTTGGTATCTCTTTCAGGAGATGATTGGTGGTTTCTTTCAATTTCTATTTTACCTTCTGCTTCTAGAATATCAGGGCAATTTTCCCTGATAATTTCTTAGAAGATGATGTCTAAGCTCTTTCCTTGGTCATAGTTTTCAGGTAAACCAATAATTTTCAAATGATCTCTCCAGGTTAGCAGTTTTTCCTAGAAGATATTTCACATTGCGCTCTATTTTAAAATTTATTTGGATTTGCTTTATTGTTTCTTGGTTTCTAGGAAAGTCACTAGTTTCCATTTTTTTTTAAATACAATTTTATTTTCCAAAATATATGTAAAAACAAATTTTAACATCAATTAAAAAAAAATTGTTCCAATTTCTCTTCCTCCTCTATTCCCACCCCTACCCACTAGAACTCAAGCATTTCAAAATAAATTATACATGAGTAGTCATGGAAAACATTCCCACATTAGCTAGGTTGTGAGAAAAAAAACAGTCAAAAAACTCCCCAAACTTCAGCCTGAGGAATTGTCAAAGAGAAAAAAAATTTAAAAAAAAAATGTGTTTCCAGGGGCAGCTAGGTGGCGCAGCGGACAGAGCACCAGCCCTGGAACCAGGAGCCCCCGAGCCCAACTCCGGTCCCAGACACCCAACACCTACCAGCCGCATGACCCCGGGCAAGCTACCCAACCTCAATTGCCTCACCAAAAAAGAAAAAAAAAGAAAAGAAAAAAAATGTGTTTCCATCTATTTTCAGGTACTATCACTTCTTTCTCTGTAGATGGGTTGCCATTTTCATAAGTCCTTCAGGGTTATATTGGACCATTGCCTTGCTGAAAATAACCACATGCTTCCCAACAGATCATTTTACACTATTGCTGTTATTTTGTATACAGTGCATTTCACTCTGCTTCAGTTCATGTAGGTCTTTCCAGGTTTTTCTAATAGTATCCTGTTCATCATAACCTAAATAAAGTACCTTAAACTTGACAAAGAATTTTCTTCATATTAGCCCAGCAAAGTCATCATAACTATTTCCCTCCATCCTATTCCCTTCCTATGATATTTACTCTATTTTCTATCTTCTTTTAAACTATTCCTCCTCAAAAGTATTTTACTTCTGACTGTCCCCTCCCCTATTCTGTAATCCCTTTTTTTTCACCCTTCCTTCCTTATCCTCTTCCCCTCATACTTTCTTATAAGGTTAAATAGATTACTCCTCCCAACTGGGTGTGAATGTTATTGCCTCCATGAGCCAACTCTGATGAGTTTAAGGTCTTTGAGCTAATTCTATGTTGCGAATTTTCTTCCTCCCTCTCTCCTCAACCCTCCCTATGAAATCAAGCAATTCAATATTTCATACTTGTGCTGTTATGCAGAACATCTTCACCTTCCTTGAAAGTATTTTGCTTTTTACTACTCTCTCCCCGAATCTGCCCTTCCCTCCTTCCCCTCTCCGCCCCCCCCCCCTTTATCTCCCTCCCCTCCCTCAGGGCAAAATATATTACTATACCCACTTGAGTATGTATGTTAGTCCTTCTTTGAGTCAATTCTGATAATATTAAGGTTCACTCACTCCCCAATTCCTTCCCCCTCTTCCCCTCCCCTCCATAAGCTTTTTTCTTGTTTCCTTCATGTGAACCTCTCCCCAGACCATCTCTCCCCTTCCCCCTCCCCCAGTCTATTTCTCCTACACCTCAACCCTATTTTAAGGATGACATTATGGGTTAGTTGGGTGGCACAGTGGACAATGCACCAGCCCTGGACCCAGGAGGCCCCAAGCCCAAATCCGGCCCCAGACATAAGACACCCCAAACAGAACAAAACATAACATCCCTTTGTATTCAGTTCAGACCTGTGTCCTCTATTAAATCCTTACTGATATAGTTCTTATGAGTTTGAAGTATTATCTTCCCATGTAGGAATATAAATAGTTTGATCTTTTAATATCCCTCATGAAGTCTTTTTCCCGTTTATCTTTTTATGCTTCTCCAGGGTCTTGTATTTGAAAGTCAAATTTTCCATTCAGTTCAGGTCTTTTCATAACAAATGCCTGAAAGTCTTCTTTCTCCTTGAAGTTCCATGTTTGCCTCTGAAAGATGATGCTTAGTTTTTCTGGGTACGTGATTTTTGGCTGTAGTCCCAGTTCCTTTGCCCTCTGGAATATCATATTCCATGCCCTCCGGTCCTTTAATGTAGAAGCTGCTAGATCTTGCTTTATCCTTATTGGAGCTCCACAGTTTTAAATTCCTTTTTTCTAGCTGCTTGCAATATTTTCTCCTTGACCTGGGAGTTGTGGAATTTGGCTATAATATTCCTGGAGGTTTTCATTTTGGGATCTCTTTCAGGAGGTGATTGGTGGATTCTTTCAATTTCTATTTTAGCTTCTGCTTCTAGAATATCTGGGCAATTTTCCCTCACAACCTCTTGGAGGATGGTGTCTAAGCTCTTGTTTTGCTCATGGTTTTCAGGTAGTCCAATGATTTTCAAATTATTTCTCCTAGATTTATTTTCTAGGTCAGCTCTTTTTCCAGTGAAATATTTCACATTGCCCTCTATTTTTTCATTCAGTTGGATTTGCTTTACTGTGTCTTGGTTTCTCATAAGGTCACTAGCTTCCATTTGTTCAATCCTAATTCTTAGGCAATTATTTTTATCAGACAGTTTTTTAATCTCCTTTTCCATTTGGCTTTTCAAATTGTTGACTTTTTTCTCATGACTCTCCTGCATTGCTCTCATTTCTCTTTCCATTCCTTCCTCTCTTTATCTACATCTTCGTTCTATCTCTCCTACTTTCTCTTCAAAGTCCCTTTTGAGAGCTTCCATGGCCTGAGACCAGTTCATATTTTTCTTGGAAGCTTTGGATGTTGGAGCTTTGACCCTATTATTATCTTCTTCTTCTGAGAATGTATTGTGGTCTACCTTTCCCCCAAAGAAGTTTTCGATGGTCTTCTGCTTTCTCTGCCTACTCATCCTGGCTTACTGTTTCTTGGCTTTTTACTCCTTAAAGTGTAGCGCTGCTTCCAGGACACACTGTTCGTGCTACAGCATGTCCCAGGGTGTGATTGGGCTTCTTCTCAGCCTGCCTGGCTTGTGAGTAATCACAGCCGCTTTCTCTTTGACCCGGAAACAGAAGTCTGATTGAACTCTGATTCTCTATGGTCGGAAGCTTGGCGTGCTTTTACCCCTCCCCCACTGGGCCACCACCACTCGATTCAGCCCACTGGTTCAGACCCAGGGTGCTTTGCCCCAACTCCAGTAGATACTGCCTCCACTTCACCCCCGCCTACCCCGAACCCCCTCACCAGTCCGTGATCAGAGCCTCAGAAGCTGCTGGTGCTGAAGACTCTGACATGTGCTGGAAGCACTATCCCTGGCTGGGTCCGGACTGCGCACTGAGCTGTTCAGCCTGATCAGTAGGTGATCAGAATTGCCCTCTTTTGTGGAGAAACAGTCTCACTCTGTTCTTATGTGCATTAGGCTGTTCTGGATTTTGATTTTTACTGCATTATTTGGGCGTGAATGGACAGGTTTATCTGGAGCTTGTGGGAGTCACAGCCTCTCCTCCGCCATCTTGGCTCCGCCCCCTAGTTTCCATTTTTCAATCCTAATATTTAGGCTATTATTTTCATCAGAGAGCTTTTGTACCTCCTTTTCCATTTGGCCAATTTGGCTTTTCAAGTTGTTGACTTTTTTCTCATGTCTTTCCTGTATCACCCTCATTTCTCTTTCCATTGTTTTCTCTACCTCTCTAACTTTATCTTCAAAGTCCTTTTTGAGTGTTTCTATGGCCTGAGACCAATTCATATTTTTTCTTGGAAACTTTAGATATAGGGGCCCTGATGTCGACATTTTCCTCTGAGGCTGTGCCTCGATCTTCCTTGTCACTAAAGAAACTTCCTTTGGTCCTCACCTTTCTCTGTCTGCTCATCTTGCCTTTATTTTACTTGACTTTTAGCTCCTTAAAGTGGGGCACTGTTTCCAGGCTGCAGTATCCCAAGCTTCATAAGGTCTCAGGTGGTATGATTTAAGGAGAAGCAGGTTCTTCACTCACCTGGCCTGTTCCCTGGCCCATAGATGACCCCAGACCAACTTACTAATCAACCAGCTTTGTGTGTTGTGATTGTCAGCTCTGATGAGCCTGTGCCTCTTCCCCACATGGGCCATTGCTACTCAAGGCTACCTCCTGCTTCCCAGCAGGGGTAAAAAACTCAAGTTCTGCCTCAGTACCAGCATAGACCCCTGTAATCTCCCCCCTGCCAAGGGCTCAGCCCTCTCACCAGACTGTGAGCTTAGTTCCAGATAACACTGGTGCTGCAGATGATTCAGAGGCTCTAGGGGTATTTTTCTCTGCTGAGGCCTTCCTTGGGCTGGATCTGTATCAGGGTGACTGTGGGGTTGAGAACCACTCCTGTCTCAGCACAACAGCTCCTTCCTTCTGATCTTCCAAGCTGTCTTTGGTTGGAAGATGTTTTCAGTATATTCTTCTGTGGATTTTGCTGCTCCAGGCTTCACCATTTTCAAGTGGCAGCATTCTCATCCAAGGGAATGGGTCCAGGAAGCCAAAAAAATGAGTCAAGATGGAGGCCAGATCCCTGTGCATTTTTTTATCGGTTTCCTTGATATTTTTGACCTTTCGTTCTTCCAGATGAATTTTGTTATTATTTTTTTTTAGCCCTATAAAATATTTTTTAGGTGGTCTGACTGGTATGGCACTGAATAAGTAAATTAATTTAGGTAGAATTGTTATTTTTATTATATTATCTTGGCCTATCCATGAGCAATTGATATTTTTCCAATTATTTAGATCTGATTTTATTTATGTGAAAAGTGTTATGTAATTATTCTCATGGAATTCCTGGGTTTGTCTTGACAGGTAGATTCCCAAACATTTTATATTTTCTAAAGTTACTTTAAATGAAATTTCTCTTTCTATCTCTTGCTACTGAACTTTGTTGGTTATGTATAGAAATACTGGTGATTTTTATGGATTTATTTTATATCCTGCAACTTCGCTAAAGTTGTTAATTATTTCAAGTGGTTTTTTAATTGATTCTCTAGGATTCTCTAAGTGTACTATCATATCATCTGCAAAGAGTGATAGTGTTGTTTCCTTCTTTCCTAGTATAATTCCTTTAATTCTTTTTTCCTTTTCTTATTGCTAAAGCTAACATTTCTAGTACAATATTAAATAATAGAGGTGATAATGGACATCCCTGTTTTATCCCTGATCTTACTGGGAATGCCTCTAACTTATTCCCATTACATATAATGTTTATTGATGGTTTTAGGTAGATACTGCTTATCATTTTAATGAAAGTCCCATTTATTCCTATGCTCTCTAGTGTTTTTTTTAATAGGAATTAGTGCTATATTTTGTCAAAAGCTTTTTCTGCAACTATTGAGATAATGATATGATTTGTTAGTTTTGTTATTGATGTGGTTGATTATGTTGATAATTTTCCTAATGTTGAACTAGCCCTGCATTCCTGGTAGAAATCCCATGAGGTCACAGTATATTAAACTGGTGATAAATTGCTGTAATCTCCTTGCTAATATTTTATTTTTAATTTTTGCATTAATACTCATTTTGGAAAGTGGTCTATAAATTTTCTCTGTTTGGGATCTGCCTGGTTTAGGTATCAACACAATATTTGTATCACAAAAGAAATTTGGTAGAACTCCTTCTTGACCTATTTTCCCAAATAATTTATGTAGTATTGGAATTAATTGTTCTTTAAATGTTTGGTAGAATTCACTTGTAAACCCATATGACCCTGGAGATTTTTTTCTTAGGGAGTTCATTGATGGCTTGTTCAATTTCTTTTCCTAAAAAGGGGCTATTCACATCTTTTGTTTCCTCTTCTGTTAATCTGGGCAATTTATATTTTTGTAAATACTTATCCATTTCATTTAGATTGTCAAATTTATTGACATACAGTTGGGCAAAATATCTCCTAATTATTGCTTAATTTCTACTGCATTGTTGGTGAATTCACTCCTTTCATTTTTGATACTGGTAATTTAGTTTTATTCTTTCTTTTTTTGAAATCAAATTAACCAAAAGTTTATCTATTTTATTAATTTTTTTCATAAAACAAGCTATTTTATTTATTAATTATATAATTGTCTTAATTTCAATTTTATTAATCTTTCCTTTGATTTTCAGAATTTCTAATTTAGTATTTAATTGGAAATTTTTAATTTGTTCTTTTTTCTAGCTTTTTTAGTTGCATGCCCAATTCATTGATCTATTTTATTCATGTGAGCATTTAGAGTTATAAAATTTCCCCTAAGAATTCCTTTGGCTGCATCCTATAAATTGTGATATGTTGTTTTATTGTTGTCATTCTCTTTGATGAAGTTATGGATTGTTTCTATGATTTGTTTTTTAATCCACTCATTCTTTAGGATTAGATTATTTATTTTCCATTTAATTTTCAGCCTATCTTTCCATGGATCTTTATTTTATGTAATTTTTATTGCATCATGATCTGAGAAGGATGCATTTACTATTTCTGCCTTTCTACATTTGACTGTGAGGTTCTTGTGCCCTACTACATGGTCAGTTTTTGTGTACATGCCATGTACAGCTGAGAAAATGGTATATTACTTTCTATCCCCATTCAATTTTCTCCAGAGGTCTATCATATCTATCTTTTCTTAAATTTTATTCACCACTTTAACTTCTTTCTTATTTATTTTGTGGTTAGATTTATCTAGTTCTGAGAAGGGAAGGTTAAGATCCCCACTAGTATAGTTTTTCTGTCTATTTCATTTTGTAACTTATTTAACTTCTCCTCTAACAATTTTGATGCTATACCACTTGGTACACATATGTTTAATATCACTATTAGTCCATTGTCTAGTGTATCTTTTAGCAAGGTGAAGTTTCCTTCCTTATCTGTTAATTAGAGCTATTTTTGTTTTTGCTTAGTCTGAGATAAGGATTGCTATCCCTGCTTTTTTGACTTCAGCTGAAGCATAATATATTCTGCTCCAACTTTTTACCTTTACTCTGTGGGTGTCTCTCTGCTTCAAATGTGTTTCTTGTAAACAACATATTGCAGGATTCTGGTTTCTAATCCACTCTGCTATTTGCTTCTGCTTTATGGGAGAGTTCATCCCATTCACATTAACAGTTATGATTACTAACTGTGAATTTCTTCTCATCTTATTTTCCCCTTTGTACATTTTTTTCTTCTTTCACCCTATTCCTCCTCACCAGTACTTTGCTTCTAATCACTGCCTCCCTCAATCTGCCCTCCATTTTATTGGCCCCCTTCCCTTTGCTTTCCCTTTCCTCCCCATGATTCTGCCCTTCCCCTCAGTGCCCCCTTTTACACTTCCCCTTTTACTTCCCTAAAGGGTAAGCTAAATTTCTTTATCCAAAGGAGTGTATATGTTATTCCCTCTTTGAATCAAATCTGATGAGAATAAAGTTGAAACAATGCTCATCCCTCCCTTCTTTCCCTCTATTGTAATAGGGTTTTTGTGCCTCTTCATATGATGTAATTAAACCCATTACAACTCTTCTTTTCTCTCTGTATATTCCTTTTTTCACCCCTTATTTTCTTTATTTCCTCACATAAAAATGAAATTTTACCTATGCCCTCTATGTATACCCCTTCTATCTACCCAAATATATTATATATATATATATATATATATATATATATATATATATATAATTTCTCAAGAGTTATAAGTCTTATCTTTCACTCTAGGGATGTAAACAGTTTAATCTTATTGAATACCTTTTTTTCCCATTTACCTTTTTATACTTTTCTTGAGTCTTGGATTTGAGCATCAAATTTTCTGTCAGTTCTGGTCTTTTCATCAGGAAACCTTGAAAGTCCCCTCTTTCATTGAATATCCATATTTTCCCTTGAAAGATAATTCTCAATTTTGCTGGGTAGTTGATTTTTGGTTGCAATCCAAGCTACTTTGGCTTCTGGAATATTATATTCCAAGCCATCTAATCCTTTATTGTTGAAGCTGCCAGGTCCAGTGTAATTCTGACTGTGGCTTCATGATATTTAAATTGTTTCTTTCAGGCTGCTTAATGTATTTTCTTCTTCACTGTATAATTCTGGAATTTGGCTACAATATTCCTTGGAGTTTTCCTTTTGGGGTGTTTTTCAGGAGGTGGTTGGTGTTTTTTCTTTGTTTTTTTTTTTTGTTTTGTTTTGTTTTTGAAAGGCAATGGGGGTTAAGTGACTTGCCCAGGGTCACACAGCTAGTAAGTGTCAAATGTCTGAGGCTGGATTTGAACTCAGGTTCTCCTGAATCCAGGGCCAGTGCTTTATCCACTGTGCCACCTAGCTACCCCGGTGGGTTTTTTTAATGACTATTTTATCCTCTGATTCTACAATATCAGGGCAGTTCTCCTTGATAATTTCCTGAAATATTATGTCTAGACTCTTTTTTTGATAATGGCTTTCATGTAGTCCAATATTTCTTAAATTATCTCTGCTTGATCTATTTTTCCAGGTCAGTTGTCTTTATGATGAGGTATTCACATTTTCTTCTATTGTTTTTCATTCTTTTGATTCTGTTTGACTGATTCTTGGTGTTTCATGGAGTCATTACCTTCCATCTGCCCAATTCTAATTTTTAAGGCATTATTTTCTTTCATAAGTTTTTGAACCTCCTTTTCCATTTGGCCAATTTTACTTCTGAAGGAGTTGATTTCTTCAGTGGATTATTTTCCCCCATTTGGCCAACTGTTTTTTTTTAAGGAATTATTTTCTTTAGTCAATTTTTGTGCTTCCTTTTCCAAGTGGTTGACTCTTTTTTCATATTTTTCTTGTGTAACTATTATTTCTCTCATTTCTTTTCCCATTTTTTTTCTTTGTGGTGAGTAAAAGTAAATGTGGTTCCCCCATTTCTGTCCCAAGTTTAGGGAAAATTAGCTGGGGTTAATCATATATTTGTTACTTAGAAATTAGAGGCTACTGCATCAGTTTTGGGGCATTGATCAATTATGAAAGTATATTAAATATTAGTAAAGTGAGCACACATGGCTCTGAAAGATAGGAAAGCCTAGTTAGCATCTAGGGGAAGTGCAATAGTAGGGAACCATAGTGGGCTGCATCTGCTCTCACCAAGGTCCAGGGCCAGGAGAGCAAGTTATTGTGTAAGCTTCCTGCTGGCAGGAAGAGAGCCTGCTCTTACACATTGTTCAAAGCTAATTGGCTAGCATCATTCACATCTAATGGTTTACTGGATTTGAGGGTGGTCTGACTGATGTCAGAGTATGGAACCCTCAGAGGGGAAAAAGCCTTCAGGTAGGTGTGGTTTTAGTGATGTAACTTCCTGTAGGTAGTCAGCAAGGTCATTCTATATTTCTTTTGAAATTCTCCTGACTCTGAACTGGCCCCGCAAAACCAGCTAGAGTTTCTGCATATGTATCTGTGTGTGTGTTTGTGTGTGTGAGGGAGAGGGTCCCCCAAAAATCCTATTATTAATAATTTTCTCACATCTTCTACCTCTCTTATTTGATTTTTTAAATCCTTTTTGAGCTCTTCCAAGAAGGCTTTTGGTCTTATGACCAATTCATCTGCTCCCTTGAGGCTTCACATGCAGGCATTTTAGCAGTATTGTACTAATCTGGGTTTGTGTTTTGGTTTTCCCTGTCATCATAAAATCTCTCAATGGTAAGGGTCCTTTTCTGTTTCTTACTCATATTTATTGTAGGCTATTTTTTGACTTTTAAAGTTGAAGTCTGCTCCTGGGGCACAGGAGTCAATATTTGCAAGCTTCTTGTGCTGGGGGATAAGGGACTGATCACTGGCTTTCTGCTTTGAGGCCTCTGAGGATTGGAGATTCCTCACCTCCCTAGGCTTGCTCCCTGTGCTGGGATAGCTTGGCCTAGTTGCACCTCTCCTGTGGGTGGTTTTCTAGTGAGCAGTTTGCCCTCTCAGTCAGGGCTGGTGGGTCTCACCACAGCCCTGCTGTGCCACCAGTCTACTGATCCAGTACTAAGAGGCCTCAGCCGCTGATCTATGCTGTGGCCAAGAACCTCCTGTTGACTTGCCCAGATCCCCTCCTCACTGTGCTGAGCTGTGCTGTTCTCCCCTTTTGCCCAAGTGAGACAGACCTTTCCTGAAGTTTTCTAAGTTATCTTAAGTTGGAAGATTGTGTCTCTCTGTTTTATTGTAAATTCTGTAGCTCCAGAATCTGTTTAGAACCTGGATTTAATGTTGTCTCTGAGGGAAACTCAGGAGATCTAAGGAAAATCCTTGGTTTCTCTCTGCCATCTTGGCTCCACCCCCTGCAATTTATCTTGTATGCATCTTGATTGGACATAGTTATTTGCAGGTTATCTATGCATTAGACTACAAGCCATTTCAGGGAGCTGATTTGTCTTCTTTGTATCTCTAGTGCTTAATACTGTTGCCTGGCAAATGGTAGGTGCTCAATAAGTAATTGTTTACTTGACTTCTTAGGACTGTTCAGAGCTTATGCTTTGTTACCATCATCTTTTGGAACTGATGCTATTCAATTCAATTCAACAAGCATTTATCAAGTGCCTGTTATATGTCAGGCATTGTGCTAAGCATTAGTTATCCTAAGGTAAAAATGAAAAACAATCCTTATTCTCAAGGAATTTCTATTCTACAGGGCCATACCCAGGGTCACCACAATGAGGCATTATTGGTAGACTTGATCTACTTATTGCTGAAATCACTGCTTTAAAACACAAGTAAAATGACAGCTTCATATACACCCTGGTCCTCAGAAGGATCATTGCCTATTTCTATGCAGGAGAAAATGTTAATATCATACCTCTCTGCTTGTTAACAGTGTGATTCAGGGTACCTGTGTATATATATGACATACTATATATGTCTATATGTCTATAACAGATACACAAATTATTTATATGCATATGAATATCTATCTATCTATCTATCTATCTATCTATCTATCTATCTATCTATCTATCTATCTATCTAATTAAATCCTTTATGTAACCCTGTAACCCTGGTTGGTAGGTAGTATAGATATTACCACATTCATTTTATAAGTAAAGAAAGCTAAGGTTAGAATAATTAAGTGATTTGCTCATGGTATTATTTTCTATGTGCACACACATGTGCATGCATGTGTATATAAACATATATGTGTGAGTAGATGTGAATATATATGTGTATATATACACACACACAAACTTATACTCACACATCTATGTATGTGTATATGTGTGCATAGTATTGTGGTAAAAATAATGAAATTTGGCAGACTGATTTGGATGGGCCACACCGGGCCTGTCCTAGAGTGACATATGCTGCTGATGTCAGCAGGAGAAACCACTCTCCACAGGCAGTTTGAAGGACCTCCCCTTTTGGGGGAGGGAGAGTAAATGCTCGCTGAGGGGAGCCGAGTGTCTTTTGGGAGTCACTTTCTTTCTGGTGGTGTGAGCTGCAGGAGCGGGCACAAAGAGGTTCTTTCTTGGCAGTTTTGTCCTGCAGGCCCTCGCTGCAAAGCTGTATCCCATTGAAACTATGGACCCCAGGTGGTAAGTTAACATACAAGTCCTGCTCTTTTAAATTAGCTGAACTGGAAGTGAGTTTGGGGATTGCACAGATTTGGGTTAGAGTTAGGGGGATTATCCATTTTTTTCTTTTTCCCTATTCCCTTGTCTTTGATTTTATTAATTTCACGTTTGCTGTTTGTTTTATTCCCATTAATAAAACCTGATTCAATTGTGGAAAAGAGGCTGTTAGGCTCCTTTCTTATTGGCCTGGGAGAATATCTAAAAGGGCAGTTCAGAGGGGAGGGAGCTTTGGACCTAGAGGTCCCTCATTATTTCCAGAACCGCAGTATTACAGTGAGCCATTCAATTAATTCTCCCTATATTAAATTTGGCCCTCACAGTTTATTTGTTGTTGTTTTTGTCATCTGTCCTTCATTTTGGAAGAAGACCAATGACATCATAGGGTGATGTATTGACTTGTGCATGAATTGGACTTAAGTGAGGCAGAGTTGCACAAAGTCTTCAGTCTCACTTTCTCTTCCAGAGTCATTGAATTCCAGTGGCCAGATAAAAGGCAAGAAAACTGGCAATGGCCCATGATGCAGTGGATGACCTTGGCATCTTCAATGCCTGACCAAACTCTAAACACTCCACATTGCCTGATCTAGCTGTCTTTATGTCCATTGGAACACATTTTTCTCAATTGCCCATTCTACAGGGGTCACATGCTTGGGGTAGCCATCCCCCTATTTCCCTGAAAGGTTTGAGGTCCATCATTTACCCTCAATCTGGTTTAGTCTGTGTGGCAAGACAGTTTTACAAGGGGTGGCCACTGTACATGCTATAGCTTCTTGGAGCCACAAGTGAGATTTGAGCACCAAGTGAACACCAAAGACCCTCAAAAGGATTCAGCAAGCCCAGAGGTGCTCATCCTCCCTGAACATTCCATATACCCTTCAGAAATGGTTATACATGAGTTACTGATCTGCATCAACAAAAGGGATCTCCCACATTGATAAAACACCAGGTCTGAAACACTTCCCTCCCTACCACTACTAAAAAAATCCTATACCATGGTGTAGCTTTACCCTAACATAGTACTTTTCACACAAAAACTATATAATAATTCTATGTTGAAAGAGATCAAATTTGCAAAATAAAAGGCAGATGATTACTCAGGTTCTTCCAAATCTTATATAATCTCATGATTCAACCACTGCAAGTGACAATTTATCCAAAACCTCC
This sequence comes from Dromiciops gliroides, assembly GCF_019393635.1. Lineage (NCBI taxonomy): Eukaryota > Metazoa > Chordata > Mammalia > Microbiotheria > Microbiotheriidae > Dromiciops > Dromiciops gliroides. The sequence continues at coordinate 84,802,165 of NC_057862.1, forward strand.
TGGTTTTTTTTATCTTATTTTTCCCAGCCAGCCCCTCATAATTCATAGAGGATCTACCCAACACACTGGAGGCCTCCTTCCACATGAGGATCAGTGCAGCAGCAAGTGGATTTTCCACTTGTTAGCCCTATCTGACCACATGACTCGCCTGTGTTTACAATCACATATGTTCTTCAAGATGTCTTTTTATGCCACTTGTACCAGGCAAATGATCATGGATAATGTCCTATACCTTTTCTCACTTTCATTGAGCAGTGTGTCATTCTCTTTTGGGGACACATGCAAAATGTTGCTTCAGGTAAGTGGATGGGTGAGGCTGCTCATAATGTCTTTATACCCTGTAGCAATCTAGCATTGATTTTTACTTCCAAGGAGGCACCATTACTAGGTTGACTTTGTTCTCTTTGAAGTCAAGAACAATTCTGACTTTACAACAAAGCCGGGATAAGAGAGGTAGGCAAAGAGGCTAAAGTGACCCATTGCTAGTAAGAACTGCCACTAAAAAAAAAGATCATGGTGTGGATGTACAAACATGACAGTAGATTTATGTGAAACTCCTCCCTAAACTTCACACTGTGCTAGAAGGGGAAGGGGATGATTTATAAGATAGACAATACAATATGCAAAGTGAACTTAATGAAAAATAATAAATTGTGAGGGCTACCAGAGCACTGGAAATTCCTGTAAATCAGAAAGTCTCTAGGAATTTTGGAATGCATTATTTATAAAGCATCCAAACAATCTCTTCTACACAACCATGGAGTACCAAGTAATTTAAACTTCTCTTTATCAATGTGTTGGATAGATACCTGAAGTAGCTGGAAATATTCTCTGATTTTTCTAGCTTTTCTCTTCTTTCCTCTGGATTAGTCAAGTATTCTGTAGGATGGGTCAAAAGATATAGGCTGTGTGTGTGAAGAATACTAACCTCAAGGAAATGTTTTCCTATGGCTATCTATCTATCTATCTACCTACCTACCTATCTATCTATCTATCTATCTATCTATCTATCTATCTATCTGTCTGTCTGTCTGTCTGTCTGTCTGTCTGTCTGTCTGTCTGTCTGTCTGTCTGTCTGCCTGCCTGCCTGCCTGTCTGTCTGTCTATCTGTCTGTCTGTCTGTCTATCCATATATCCACACACATATTTGTATGTATTCATACATACATACCTGCATGCATGCATATATATATATATATATATATATATATATATATATATAGGAAATATACATACATATGCACACACATATGTCCTTTGGAAATAGTATGTTCAGGGCTCACTTCAGGTCAAATTCTAAGGGAAGGGGAAATTTGTCTGTGGTACTCCTTTACCTTCCTATTCAGTGTCTCTTAATTCTTTCCAGTACTTCCCTCCTCTCCCCCAAGGCTATCAAGTATCCAATGTCATTAAATGAATCCTGGGAGACTCAAATCAGCCCTTCCCATGATACAGCTCTCCTTCCTTTTAACTAACTGGTTCTCATTCCATATCCCCCTTCTCATGCATTTGGCATACAGGTTTTCAGGCTGTTGCTGTATTTAACTCTGCTCAATTATTCATTATGAAAAAAAAACTATGTATGATTTTGCTTATGTCAAACAAAGGGGAGATGTAGGGCTAATGACCGGGGGCTATGTGGGAGTTCCTGATAAGCATTTGTTATATAATGTCATGATGCGGGAAATGGGAGCTAAGGAGGGAGCTAGAAAAGGCAGAGCCAATGGAGCAGACAAGCGTATAAATGAGCATGAACTGAATTGTCTGTAATGAGATTCCAAAAGGAATAGATCAAGTCAAATAGGACAGAGGAATAGGAAAAAAACACCCAGAACTGATGATTCCAGGGCAAAAATCTGTGGAAAACCTGGTGCTTATGAAGTCAGGTCACTATGGAGACAAGTTGTTGAATGACAAGGAGCTTCAGGTCTGTAGTTTGCTTTGGATGCCATGCTCCAGTGGCATGTATGCTCAAACCCAGCATCTCTAAGGTGGAAAACAACCACCCTGAATATTGGAATTGTGTTTTACTTAATGTTTCAAAATGTTTAGAAGAGATGTCCGGTGGTATCATTCACTAGCACAGAGTGACCCTGAGTAAGTAAATTAGGAACAGCATGGAGCAGGCACAATCACATTAGCTATTTCAAAAGGCAGATCAGAGGAAAAGGGAAAAAATGGGGGAGATATAAGTTTTAGAGGCTTAGAGCTTTAGAAAAAGAGAGAGGTGAGAGGAGAAGAGGGAGAAAGAGAGGGAGAGGGAGGAGGAGGAGAAGAAACTCAGAATCCTCATAAATGCAAATATCACTTTTAGTGAGTATCTAGAAGTATTAATGACTGATAGTAGCTTATCAGACATCTAGGTGTCATGGTGGATAGAACATCAGCCATGAAGACCTGAGTTAAAATCTGGCCTCAGACACTTACTAGCTTTGTGACCCTGAGCAAATCACTTCACCCTGTTTGTTTCAGTTTCCTCATCTGTCAAATGAGCTGGATAAGGCAATGGCAAAACACTCCAGTATCTTTGCCAAGAAAACCCCAAATGGAGTCTGACATGACTGAAATGACTCAATAACACAACACAGGTAGCCGATTACCAGTAAAAGCAATTTGGACTAATATAATTGAACTAGTAAAGAAACAGCACCTATGAAGAAGGTTCAAGTCAGTCACAAAAAGATAAAACTAACATTCAGAACACAGGACTTAAGACAAGTAAAGTTAATATGAGGAGTTTTTTTTTTTCTACTTCAGAGTCTTTGTTTTCTTTTAGATGGATACTCTGGGCCATTTCATGGTTTATTGTGACCATGCAAGTCTGAGCCTTCAACTCCTCTCGCTTGGATGATTGTCCTAATTTCCTAATTGGTCTCTCTGCCCCCAGACTCCCTTGTCTCCAATTCATTCTCCACATAATCACCGAATTGATATTGCCAAAGAACAAAAATGAGGATTTCACTTCCCTGCTCAAGAGGTGTCAGGGTCTTCCCCTGTCCCTTTGACTTATCCCGCATTTAAGATATAATACAAACTCCCATGTTTGGCATTCAAAGCCCTTACACTCTGACTCCCACCTGTCTTTCCAGGCTGATTACATAGTACTCTCTCTTACTCTTCAGTGCAACCAAAGTTGCCTGTCTTCCTTCTTCTATACAAACATTCCCTCCCCTGTGCCCAGGCCTGGAATACACTCCCTCCTCTACTCTGTCACTTGTAATTTCTAGCTCCCTTCAAGGCTCAGCTCAAGTGCCATAACCCTCAAGAGGCCATTTCTGATTTCCCCAGTTATTTACCTGCTTCCCCCATTCTCCAAATCTGTGTATTTTGTGTATATCTTGTATCTAATTACTTGTGAATATGTATCTGAGTAGAATGCAAGCTCCTTAAGGGCATGTATTGTCTCACTTTTGATTTTGTATCTCTATTACAAATCCAGCACAGTGCTTGACAGATAGTAGGTGCTTAATATATGCTCCTTGAGCTCCTTGAGAGGAAGGACTCTTTTTCAAGTTTCTTCCTATTCATAATGCTTAGCAAAGTACCTGTCATACACTAGGCAATTAATAAATGCTGACTATAAAGTAAATTTAATGAATGGTTTCAATAAATGATCATTAAAAAAAAACAACACTGGTGGCATAGGTGTGTTGATCAATATCTTCCTGGTTTCCTACCTCCCCCACCCCCCCACCATGTAGTAGGTAGTTACTTGGTAAATATTGGTGAATTGATTTGATCTATGGCTGACATAAATGGAACTGCTGCATTTGTATTGCCCTAATGAAGCATGATCTCCACTCAAAGGCGGTCTGAGTGATGAAGGCAAAGTTTTGTGAAGGAATGAGGAAGAAGCCTGTAATCTCATTTCCTTTTCAAAGGCCACAATATCCCAATTAGATTTATGATTTCTCTGGTGTTCTTTCTTCCTTACCATAGGATGGAGTCCCAACTTTCTAATAGTAAGAAGTAGCATCTGACAATTTGCCAGCAAGGAAGAGAAAGAAAAATAAAACAAATTGCCCATATAAGAATTCAAAAAAGCCCAATAACACAATGCAGGAGGTTAATAATAGTAATCAGATTCATCTCTTCAAGGAGAGAGGGTTTGGAGCCACACACAATGGTGGTTGTTCTGTATATGGGTGTGGGTAACTGCATTCCAAAAACAAAGATAAATGAAATTTGGATTATTCAGTTTGTCAACTGAGCCTCAACTATCTCTCAATAAACACTAGGAATTAAGAATTGAAGATAGATGAAAATAATGATGATGATGATGGGTTCCTTTCTGTGGATATATACTAGGATCTACCTTGTTATATAGTTCTGTAACTACAATCTATTACAAAGATGGATGAGTGCCAATAGGCTAGTCTTGGACTGTGAAGAGCCAGTCAAAATAGACAGTTAAAGTTGTATCCTGCACAGCCCAAATATGAGAATAAGGCCTTCTTGGTCTTATCCTGGTATCTCTGGGTGTTGAAGTTTTATATAGTATGGCCTCATTCTTCCTCTTATTTTCACTGGTACTTACACAGAGGGGATGAATCTGTGTGTGTTTGTACAATCCTTGGATAAATGACTGAAAGCCTGAGTTGACTCTGGCCCAGGCTAAACAGGGTACTTTATCTCAGCAGCTTCAAAATTCCACAGCCTATTCTCAAGAACTTTGATCCTACTCTCTCTGTTGGGTTCTGTGTCAGGGTCAACTCGAACATTTGGGAGGTTAAAACTAAAGTTTGGGGTTTTCTAAATCTCTGTGACATGCTGAGAAAATGACTGCCTAGCTCTTTTCAAAACAAGAAATAAAAACTGGAAACTTTCTTAACAATTTTCTTATCAAAATAAACAGAATTGGAATTATGAAAGCTATCATGTAAAAGGCCATGTTTGACTTACAATGTGAAGGAAAGGAGGGATTCTCAGAAATGGAGATGAGTAGGGAGACCCTTCTAGACAAAGGTAATGGCCTGTACAAATGTGTGCAGACAGGACAATAAAATGTCCAGTGTGAGGATCAGCAGCAGGCCAGTGTAGCTGGTATGGGCTTGGCCAGATCCACTCTGTCATTCTACAGTCAATGTTTATCTGGGCTAATGTTTTTCAGGCTCACTTGTACAAGCAGCCAAGATGGGTGAACTTCAGTAAACAAATGAGCCGGGAAGAAGTTTCTAGAGAGGAAGGTCAGTAGCATTCATCGCCCCTTTGCACCTTCTCAGCAGGTGACCCACCTCACTTCCCTGACCTTGTTTCAGGCAGTGAACTTGACTCTTGATGCTTCTCCAATGCTGCTTGCTTTTGATCTTCTGTGTTCCTGACCTTAGTCTTGCAGTCGAACTCAAATTCCTGTGTCTGAATGGGACTTTTCATGTTTCCGAGAGCAGATTGTTAACAGGATCTTGACGCCAAGTAGTTCCCTTTGTTGGATGTTTTTATTTTATTTTCTGTCTTTGGCGTTCTGAACCGTGAACTGTGCCTTGACCATCACCAACCAGATTATCGGGGCTCAGAAAGAAGACTAAGAGTTCCTCCCTCTGGCAGTGTTGTCTCTCTTCTAAGATAATACTTTAGATGCTAGGGATCATTCCTCCCAGGCATAATTAGAAGTATAATAATTATTAATGAGAAATTAAAATTTCAAGGTTTAATATTTTCCTTTTATTTTTACCCTTTGGAATGAATAAAAAGACATTCATTTCCCAGTTTGTTGAAAGGATTTTGGAGGCCTCAAAACATTTAGGTAAAATTTTATATCTATCTATCTATATCTATCTATCTGTATTTATATACACGCACATATACATACAAACACACACACACACACACACACACATATATATATATATATATATATATATATATATGCACACACACACATATGAATAATAGGCATAATTACCTTATAAACTGTGGTGTTTTTTTCTGGATTAAAGATGCAGGTTTCACTGAAATTGCAGTTCGATGTAATGACTGTATGTTCAGTTATAGATTAGACTAGAAGATTTCTGAGCTTTCTTTCTAAGCTATGATAGGTAATATGTGAAGTCTCTTTCACTTCTGAAATTCTGTGATCAGTATCAATGCCTCTCCTAAAATGTGGTACCCAGAATTGAACACAACGCCTCGCTTGTAGACTGATGGAGGTAGAATATTTTGGGACTATCACCTTCCTCATTATGGACACTGCAGTCCAAGATCACATGAGCTTTTGGGAGCAGCAACAATTCACTGATGACTCACATGGTTGTCCCACTCTCCTGTAAATATGCAATTTCTTTGGTGTAGGGGACTATGAGTGTACAAATACCTTTTACCAAAGCAAAAAAGTGAATCATCTGGGGCTGACAGTCTCTCAATGCCTGAGGGTGTCGAGAGGTTGAAGAACTTGCCACTGTCACACAACTACCATGTTTTATAGGTGAGATGTAAATCCAGCTTCTCCTGACTCAAAGGCCAACCTCCCATGCACTATTATGTTGCCTCTCAGATTGAACTTACATTTCACCATAAATCTCCAGGACTTTTTCACATGAACTGTTCTTCCCCATCCTATATTTGTGTAGTTGAATTTAAAAAACAAACACAACACCCTAAATATAGAACTTTGAATTTATTTCTATTCAAATATTTTCCCAAACTGTCAATATCTTTTTGGAATCTATTTTTTTCATCCTATGTATTAGTTGTCACTTCCAACTTTGGGTCATCATAAATTCAATATGCCTTCATCTAAGTGATTGAAAAATAAATGTCCAAAAATACTTAGCTGGGAGTCAGAAGATCATTAGCTTCTTGTTCTTGTTCTTGTCCCTGTTCCTGTTCCTGTTCCTGTTCCTGTTCCTGTTCCTGTTCCTGTTCCTGTTCTGTTCTTGTTCTTCCCAAAAGGCAGCAAAGTGATACAGTTTGTTCTCTATTTAACACCAAGAGAGAAGGAAAATGTTTTTAGGCATCTGGATGCATAAAAGCCAAGTGCCTAAATTTAAGATGCCTGCAATTGGACCATGTGCTTGGCTCCTCGGTGTTTTGTCATTCTGAGTCCTCAGAGATCCCAACAGCCCTCAGAACTGGCCTGCCCTTTCAAGAGAAGGAATAAGAGGAAGAGGTAAAGAAAGATGATGCTGGTGTTTTGTATAGAGACTAAGAAGTGACCTAAAAGCTTTTTTCTTTTCTATGCAGATCAACTATCCCAGCAGAAAACAACAGACCACCAGATCCTGAGCTTGCTTTGTAAACTGTGGGTTTATGTAGAATCAATTCAACCTCGAATACTGCTCACTGAATTCTATCACTTTGACTTATTTTGCTCTCATCCAGTTTCATATAGGAATGTCAGAATATAGCTTTGTCTATATTTCCACCAATGTGGGTAAAAGGGTCCTCAGTTCCTGTGCAAGCTCTCAAGGTAGCAATGCATATTGGACACAGGGAAGCTTTTATTTACTTCTATAGAAAATACAGAACAATAGAAGAGTTCATTATAATTCAGAAGACATAAAGAATTCATAGTAGACCATAACAATCAGGACATTCCTTCCCTTCCATGACTCCCTCTCCAGCCTAGAAACCTACACAGTTGGTCAGCCTCACAGTATTATCCTTGAAGATTTAAACTCCCTTTAGCAGTTCTAAATTTCTGATCCTATGAAACTAGAAATTATTATTGCTAAAGAGGCAATCTCCAAATGTTTCAGTGAATCCCACTTTCACCATGGACCTATATTGGCCTCTAGGCTTACTCAAACATGCTATTTAAGGGGGAAATTTTGGTTTCTTTTCCCTTCTAAGTATAATTAATACTGTAATACTGTAGGCATTTAAGAAAGAACCAGTAATCATTGCAGTTTAATTTTTTTTAGGAAGGTAGAAATAATATTCTTAATATGTATCCAAGCATAATCTAATGATAGCTCACTAATACTCTTGTGGTCTGATAATAGTATATAACTATCAGAAAACTGAGTAATGGAATTGAATTACTCCTTGTTATCTATAATACACTGTTTTGAAGTGGTTTAAAATGTTTATATATTTGTCTTTCTCTTATATTCTTCTTCTTCTTATTTTATTTCATTTTTTTTGCAGGGCAATGAGGGTTAAGTGAATTGTCCAGGGCCACACAGCTAGTTAGTGTCAAGTGTCTGAGATCAGATTTGAACTCAGGTCCTCTTGAATCCAGGACCAATGCTTTATCCACTATGCCACCTAACTGCCCCCAAATTCAACAAGGGGAAACAAGGGGAACTCTTATATTCTTAAAGAATTGAGTTGCAGGGCAGCTAGGTGGTATAGTAGATAAAGCACCGGCCCTGGATTCAGGAGGAACTGAGTTTAAATCTGGTCTCAGACACTTGACACTTACTAGCTGTGTGACAATGGACAAGTCACTTAATCCCAATTGCCCAGCCCCTTCCCCCCAAAAAAGGATTGAGTTGCATCCTATTCCACCAATTATTGTATGTATGAACTCTGGAAGTCTAGAAATATAAGTTTTAACACCAAAAAACCAAACCAACAAAAACCCAATTCTACTGCACCTTAGGTTTACAGTATTATCTTAAGAGTTTTTCTACTTGAAGAAGGAAAATGAATTGGGTGTCACTAAAATACAACCCCAAGACACTCTAGTTTATTCCACCATCACTTAGAAACATATATATGTCCTTAGTCATATGGTATTACTTGAGGGGTTTGGAATTTCCAAAGAAGGGAAACAACCATTGGGTTACTAGAAGGTTCTGAAGCATTCATATAATGCATGATAATAGTGAAGGACAAAGTCCAAATTTTGTTTCTTCAAATTATGACTCAATACTTTGTTATTTGTCTAGTTCAGGAGCCATGTGCTGCATCCTGGATCCAAGAACTCTTAACATTCTTCCATAAGGCTGGAGTTTCAGGAACTCTTGCTAGTTGTCCAGAAAGGCTAGGATTTGGGAACTTTTAGCACTCAGCCATGTGGTTCTCATTTACTAAGACCATGTGGATAAGGATACATGTGGCTTCAATGTGCCACTGTCATCTCTTTTTTTTCACCCCTGCCTTCATCTGCTACTGCCTCTTGAGACATGATTGAAAGCATGAGAAAAAAACATACCTCTGCCACTATTCATCCATGTCTGGGTCCAGGCACATGAGGTCCAGAAACTCTTGATACTCTACTGTTACACCTGGTTGCTGCCATCTCTTAGCCAGAAAGACTCTTCCATGGCCATCTCTGGGCAGTGGTGAGGATAGTGTTGGTAATCTATATTCTTAGGGATATATGCCTATACTTAGGGTAACTTAACCCCTCCCTCTCCACCTCCATCGATCAAAATCTGTTCTTTAGCTTATGGTCTATATCAGTTCTCTCTGGATGTCTTTGTAAGACCAGACTAGGTCTTTTTCTTTGTAAACTCCATTTTATAGGCTTAGTACAAAGAAGTACTTCTGATTCCACAACAACCTGAGCCAATCAAATCATTTACCCTTACTGATATGGAGGCACTGTGCTAAAGAAAAATAAGCACCATCTTTGGAGTCAAGGAACCTGGGTTCAGATCTAATATCTGATGCTTACTACCTGTGTGACTTTGGACAAGTTATTTAACCTTTCCGAGCCTCACTTTCCTCCTCTGTAAGGTGAAAGAGTAGGACTAAATAGACTAGTTGTCATTCTATGATGTGAATTCAATTCAAAGGAGCTGGCAATTTTCCAAACCCAGTCCCGTCAAGGTCATTTTCCTCAATTCTTTCAGCGAAGTGCTAATGGGTGTTAATGTTCTGCCATCAAAGTTTCAAACATGGCTTCATCCCTTTAACCTTGTTAAATGGATCTGAAGTCTCTAAAAACAACACTTTATACTTGAGAATGCTAAGCAATTAACAGAAGGTGCCTCCTATGCCCCACCCACCCCAGCTCCCAAGAGAAAAGGTTATCAATTGATTGAGATGCTTTAGGGCCTCAAGGATGAAAATTGTTTAAGTAGTACTGCTCCCTCTTCAGAGGAATATGTTTGTAGGATCATATATTTAGAGTTAGAAGTGACGTCAGAAACTACTAAGCCCAACTCATTGGTTTTACAGGTAAGGAAACTGAGGCACACAATGTGAAATACCTAGGGTCATGGAGTTAGTGTCTGAGGTGAGATCTGAATAGAGGTCTCTCTGACTCCCTGTATTGTGTCCTATCTATTATACCTCTTAAATTCTCTGGATAGCTGATGAAGGCAGTAATGTGATTTTGTCAGTATTTATACAATGATATGAAGGTAATGACAGGATGTTGTAATGGGGCTGGTGGATAAGTGGTAGTAGTAGTACAGAGATTGGCAGATATTTGACAAGTTAGTAAGAAAAAGATAGTGGTTTGGGGGTGGAGATTGCCTTTGATTGGACTGAGAGAAAGAATGAATGTGGGAGACTTGCAGGCATGGGATGGCAGTAGCAGCCAATGTCCTCCCCTGTGTTGCTATCATAGTAAATGGTGGTATTTTCAGGTGTTGGTGGTGTGGCTACTAACATTACACCAGATGCTTTGCTATCCCTTTCCCCTTCTTTCTCTGGAGTATGTGTTGTTATAACAGAAGTTGAGGCTTTAGGACATTGGAAAAGGAGGAAGGAATACCATTGGTAGGTATAAATGGGACAAGGAAAAGCATGCCATTTGTAGCCCAGGAAGTAGTTTTTTGTGGTTGTGTAGCTACCAATGGTCTGTTTCAGGATGGAGTAGCAGAGCTGAATAGCTATGAGAGTATCACCCAATCAAGTGAGGAGGGCATGGTCACTCTGGAGGTCATATGTGGAAATGGGTCCAGAGGCTTGGCAGAAGTTGAGTCAGAGGGACTCAAGAGTAAGAACAGGAAGTAGAGTCAAGGAGGGAAGATGTAAAGTCAAGTGGGAATTAGGACTTAAAGTTAAGTATGATACCATTACATTGACTGGGTGTCAATGAGGAGGCAATGTCATAGTAGACTGAGCACAGAGAAAAGCTGGGTTCAAATTCGAGTTCTACTATTTATCACCTATATCCCTTTGAGTTAAACCCTGTCGTAGACTGACAGTGTGACCTCAGAGAAGTTACTTCATTCTTTTTTCGTTGAAGTTTTCATGTGTGGAAAATGAGGGATTGGCTTAGGTGATTTATTTTTTTTTTTAAGTGAGGAAATTGGGGTTAAGTGACTTGCCCGGGATCACACAGCTAGTAAGTGTTAAGTGTCTGAGGCCAGATTTGAACTCAGGTTCTCCTGACTCCAGGGCCGGTGCTCTAGCCACTGTGCCACCTAGCTGCCCCTGGCTTAGGTGATTTCTAATCTCCCTTCTACCTCCAAATCCTATAAAAATCATTCCACATAAATGAATGCTCTAGATAACACATTTATATAACTTTAAAATCACTTCATCTTAACTTTAACTTAATCATCATGGACTCACCTAGGACCAGGTACCCTTAAGTGCTAATCGCCAAAATGCTACTTAACATATTGTGTGATCTTGGCCAAAATGTCACTTCTCTGGGCCACTTTTTCTTTAGCAGAGAAACTAAGATCTCTAAGGTCTCTGCAAATTCTCACATTAGGGCCTCTTAAGAGTCCATTGATTTCCTCTCCTCTGCAAGCACCTGAGGAAAGGCTGATTTAACCGACCCCTTTCCTCTAATCCTCCTTTTCCAAGCCTTCCATCTTGAGGGCTCAGCAACAGAGAGAATCAAATCCTCTCCCCACTTCCATTCTATCTGCAAGACCATCAATCCTGAGCTGTCATGGACCAGCCCATGAATCTGTAACCCTGAGAACGTCAATCTGTATGCTCTAATGGCCCTGTGTCCAGGGACTGGCAGATAGCATGTATTTATCAAACCTGACAGGCAAACACAGTCCCGTTCCCTATTTATTGGTGTGTCATTCTGCATTTGGTCCTGTTAGTCCCGGTTTGGGATTCGGGGGGTCTTGCCTCACATCCTGGTAGGGATAAAGGCTTTGCACCTATTTCCAAGGCAACCCCCCACCCCCACTCCTACCAGCCAAATCAAACACCTACTGCTACTAAAAATGGTATTTAAGCCAGGAAGGTGAGATTAATGGAGTAGTAAATGGGAAGAGGCAGGATAATGTCTCAGGGGGCAGCTGTTCTCTGATCTTGGCTCAGCTCATCAATACTTTTCAATCTATTGTGCCCAGAGCGCTATCCCTTCCTCTGCCCTCCGGTCACACCAGCTCCACATCAGAGTAGTAATCTTTGGGCTAGCAGCCTCTGTAAATGATTTCTTTATTGGTCTTTAGAGCAGGAATGGCCACCAAGTAGAATCCTTCTATGTTTCCCACTTTAAATGATGTGAGAGGTGGCAAAGACAGGCCCCACACAAGGACGAAAGCCATTTGGTTTATAACTTGGTGGAGCTGATGCATAAATGCTGTCAGGTGGCAATGATGGTTTTCCCACAGCATCCCTCTGCACTTGGCATTTAGGGAGAGAGAAGGCCTGGCTGTACAGCTGAGGTGAGGCCCCACAGTCTGTTTCCTCTCTCTCTCTCTCTCTGTTTTAAGGGGGTGAAGGAATCTGAGGGAAAAAGCCAGCATGAACACTGTCAATAACAGCTATGGCTTTACAATGGATAGAGCAATTTTTTTTCTTATAGCAACCTAATGAGGTACAAAGGGCAAATATTATTATCTCCATTTTACAGATAAAGAGGGTAGAGGCTGTCCTAATAGGTAGCGTTATTAATGTACTGATTTAAGGTTTGCAAAGGGCTTTATTTATGTTAACTTATTTGAACTTTACAACCACCTTGTGAGATAGGTGTTATTATTATTCCCATTTTACATTTGAAGAAACTGAGACTGCATCTGAATCTAGATTTTGAATCTACTGTGCTACTTAGCTGCTTTGTAATGTTAAATAATTTGCCCAAAGGTCACATGGTTACCAAGAGATAGTTATTGTTCAGTTGCGTCTGACTCTTCATGACCCATTTTGGTGTTTTCTTGGCAAAGATACTTGAATGGTTTGACATTTCCTTCTCCTAGCCATTTTACAAAGGAAACTGAGGCAAACAGGATAAAGTGACTTCCTTAGAGTCACACAGTTAGTAAGGGTCTGAGGCCATTTTTGAACTCAGGAAGATAAGTCTTCCTGATTCCATGCTCAGTGCACTTCACCACTTAGCTGCCAAGATATAGGTTGGGATTCAGATCCAGGTTTTCTCATTTTAAATGCTGGGCTTTTCCCACCATACTATTGCTTTCCTACAATGCTTTGAGGCTATAAGTGATGATTTTTAAGTGATAGTGGTTGACAAATGACCCCTAAGATCAGGGAGCCTCCAAAGGAATACCACATGGAAGGGAAGCCGATGGAGCAGAGAATCAGTCTCTTGATCATCTGGTCACACTGGTTAGATTTCACAAAGAACCAGCCCCATACCAGGAGCATTCTTTTCAACCATGACTGTAGTAGCCATGGTTCTAGATGGAGGAAGAACCAGGGTGACCTTGCTCATTTTTGTTGGGTAAGTGGCCTTGATCCTTGAGGGGAAAGGGTCCCTGAAGATAAAATAATTTGTCACAGGAAAGATACTTGAAAGAGTGTGTGTTGCCATTGTCTGCTATGGAAGTAAACTTGGCTGTGTTTTTGGTTTTGGGATGTTAATTATTTTGTTTTTCCTCTCCTCTGTAAGCACCTTTGGAAAGCTGATTTAACTGATCCCTTTCCTCTTCACTCATCTTTTTCTAAGCCTCCCATCTTTTGGGCTCAGCAACAAAGAGAATCAAATCCCTCCTTCATTCTATCTTTGAGGCCATCAATCTTGAGCTGTCATGGAAGAGCCCATGAATATGCAACTCTGAGAATGTCAATCTATGTGTCAATCTAATTAACACTTTAGTTTAGAAGTTGGAAATGTGGATGGAATAAAATAAAGCATACCTATAAATAAAAGTTTAAGGATGATGTAAAGTTAAATAAATGACTGGTTCTTAGGATTTTTTATTCCTTTGGGTGAGGAATGGTTTAAGGGAGGTATAGTTCTAGATGTTACAATAGTCTGGTATTTCCAGACTATTCTTTATTTTTCTGTCCAACAGGATGTCTGTGTCCTAGTCACAATACCTCTTTTGGTCTAGCACTCCCTTACTCATGACCTTCCCCTATTCATGATCTCTCCTTTATCTGGATCTTCTGTGAATGGACTGTTCCAGACTCTTGGCTCACTGCTGCCTTCCTACCTGTGATGTCAAAAGTTAGGAACCAATCTGACCTGACTGAGCAGGACATCTCTTGATTGGGCCCTGCTATCCCTTTAGAATATCAGAGCAGCTCTAATACCCATTGACCATTGTCCCTGAGCTAAGCCCCCAGTCAAGTCCTCAGAACTGCATGAGGTTTTCTGAAACATGAAGCCAGAGATAGACCATATTTGACTTCCTCTTTTGCCATTGCCTGAAGGTCATCGTGCATGAGGCTTCCTGGTAAAATCTTCCATTGTATCTCTTTTCTGCTCCTTCCTGCTGACCTTGACTTCTATTTCAGAATGTGCAACATCCTGGCCTTTGCAGTTCCCTGGGCCACTGACATCTGCTTACTTATACTACACTTCAGCTCCTGACAGGTTACCCAACAGGTACTCCAAACACCATGATCAACACCTCCTTTTCAGCTCTCCCCACAATGGGAAAACCTTGAGTTAGCTCCATGGAGGAGCCCAGGAAGCTGCATCCTCTGAGGTCAAAAGCCAGGGGGAACAGTATATCACATACTACAATAGGCCATATACCCAGAGGCAGAAGCATTTCAGAGACACATCTACAACAAATCAAGACAATGACACCATAATTGTAAATTCTAATTATAATACAATAGCATTCTCCCTTCAATCATAGAAGTAAGCCCAGTCACTGGAGGAACCTTCCCAACACAGTATGCAGCCCAATCTATCCGTGGCATTCATAGATTCCAGGTTAAGAACCCCTGCTCTAAAGTCAATAATTGGGAGAGCAGTTGCAGATTGGCACAGAGAGCTTCTTCATTGAAGACTAGTGAAATCATAGATATGGATCAAAAAAAAAAAAGGAGAGAAACAGTTAACCTTGAAATTTTCTCACTTACATCTGAATTTTCAGGTGGTAGACCAATATTTTCACATATTTATGAACACTCTTAGTTGGGGTGACCAACAGGCATTTATTAACTGTCCAATGAGTATACAACACAGTATTTAACAGTGAGGAATAAGGGGAGAAATTAGAGGAAACAGTTCCTATTCTGGAGGGGCATATACTCTTCCTGGTAAAGTAGTCTTTTAGGTACAAATTAGCATGGTCCTCCAAACCCAGAAGGAGTTAGGTTAGCCATATGAGAAATCAGATAATGATCAAGAAAGGTTGAATACAAAAATGAAATAGTACAACATCCCTTTGAAAGTTAATATGTTCATCGTGGTTGTAGCTGGTACTAGATGATCTCTTTGGTCCCTTTGAATTTTAAGAGGGTGATTTTAGAGTGAAACCACTCTGAATCTGTATAACATATTATTTCCTATTCAAGTTATTCCTTCAAAAGCCCCTCCAATTTATTCTGGCCATATCTTGTTTCCACATAGTTATTTGCATGTTGTCTTGCCCGTTTGATTGTGAGCTCCTTGGGGGCAGGGGCTATCTTTGCCTTTCTTTGTACTTCCAGTACTTGGCACAGTGCCTGGCATATTGTAAGAACTTAAAAAATACTAGTTCAAATCCAGCCTCAGACACTTACTAGCTGTGTGACCCTAGGCAAGTCACTTAACCCCAATTGCCTCACACACACACACACAAAAATACTAGTTGTTGTTTTGTTTGGGTAGGAATACAAGTTTTTGGAAATCATATCACTAGTCTGAAATTCAGCAGATAAACCCTGTCTCTGACACTTTTCACAAAGTAACTTTGGGAGAAATTTCCCTTGCTTGATAGTCAATCAGTTAATAACCACTCTGTGCTAGGCACTGTGCTAAGTGCTGATAGATAGGTAACAGAATAATTATATAATTAAGGAAAATGGGAATTTATTCAGGTAGAGGTTAGTAAAAATAGAGATGCAATTTTTCCTCCCTCATCCAAGTTTATGGACTCCTTGAAATCTAGAAGGAAAGAATGGAATATGTATTCTCAGACACGATCAGTGTGTTCATTGTGTTTGCTGAAATACCTGCACTTGTTACAAGGGATGGATTCTACATGGAGTGGGCTGGGTCAGGATAATAGGCTAGTGGCTAATGATGGATGCCAAAATGAAAAGAGCATCAATAAAACTTTTTTTTTTAATTTACAGAAGAGAAAAAATAAGATGCAGAAGGGTCCATAAACAAATAGAACAGTTTTATTACTATGCTTGTTAAATTATATACTTCTTATAAAACAAACTGTACATAACAGATGTTCACTGTTCCTTATACAAACCTCTCTCGTGCTTTTTTGTATACTGAACTGTTTGCATTATTTATTAAATTAACAATAAAAAAAGAAAATTTGATAAAAACCGAAACAAAAATCCCCCTTGTTGGATGTCAGCTTCCTAATGAAAAGGTTGTACTGCTTGATCTCTGAGACCTCTGTTGTTCTAATTTTTAAAAATAAATCTATCTTAATTCCATAACCAAGTCTTCTGATTATAGTCAATGCAATTTGAATAAATGCTGGTTGTAGGAGCCACCTTAGTTTGAAATTAATTAGGGGGATGTGGATGATGGAATAATGGGGGGAACCCCCACAATATTTTGTATGTAGGTAAATAATATTCAGAGAAGGCTTGGAGTGAGAGGAAGATTGTGAGAAGCTTCCCCCTAATGCTAGTGCCTCCCCCATTTTATTAATATCTCCGATGTACCTGCATATATCTTGTTTGTACATAGCTACATAGTTATTTACATGTTGTCTCCATCATTAGAATGTGAACTACTTGTTTATCTTCTCTTTTCTTCTCTTCTCTTCTCTCCTGCCCTCCCCTCCCTCCCCTGCCCTTCCCTCCCTCCCCTCTTCTCTCCTCTCCTCTTCTCTTTTTTTTTTATTATTATTTTTTTGCCTTTCTTTGTATCCTTAGAATTTAGAATGGTGGCTGGCACATAATAGGCACTGAATAAATGTTTGTTGGTTGACTGACCGAATGGGAATGTTGTTAGAGGCTAGAAAATTCTATTGGCAAGAGTACAATTGTCTTTATTTTAGGCCCACAGTTTCAGACACAAGATAGCAACTCCATCTTCTAGACTGATGTTTTACCAGGGGAAATTCACCCCAGGGAAGGATATTTTACATAGGCATCCCTAAAAAAATCCAGGAATGTGTTGGAAACAAATGCTTAGATGGAGAAAAGTTTAACACGTGAAGAATCTATGTATTGGAAAAGTTTTGTCCTAAAGTTTTCTTAAAATGGTATTTACAAAATTCTTATGGAGGTATGTTGGAGCCTGTTCCAACTGCCACATGAAATCAGCAAATGCTATAAATTGTGGCTTTGTTTATTGTTTTGTTAATTGTCTAGACTTAAGGAAGTGATGGAAAAATATTAATAATAGAGATTAAATCCAAAAGTGTGTCTAGCATATGTTTTTCTTGAATTATTTTTTCAAAAAGCCAGTTGTTAAATATTTACCAGCATACTGCTGTTAAGAACATGTTGAGACAGGAGGAAATTGGGCTTCTGAGTCTAGTAATGAGCCAAGAACTTCTGTGAAAGTAATCCAGGGATGGTGCATTTATAAGAAGAAAATTCCTTTAAATGTAACTTTCTTCTCAAGCACTTTCAACATTCAATGGTAGTTTTATTTTGCCCCAGGGATCAAGCACCTGAGTTCTCTGGAACTTGCTTAGGTTGGCATGACAGCTCACTGTCTCCAACCAGGAACACAGTATAATGATGTAACCAAATGCCACATTTGTATTTGTATAAATATAGCTTGCACTACACTTTTGTGCATACCTCAAACATGTGTATAACTACTAGAGGACCACTAACTCAATGCCAACCATCAGAAGGCTGCTCTACACTCATACTAGCAGTTATGTGTACTAGCCATTGAGTTGGGTGGCTGGAGATATGCCAAGCTCTCTCTGGTTCTCAGAGTTGGTAACCTATTCCCCATCTACACTTCTTCTTATGTGGCTGGTCTAATCTCATTGATCAAATAGGTGTGGTTAATGTGGATTTACCCATTCAGATTAGTTCTTGAATCCCTATGTAGCAGAAACCTGATTCTGATATATTTCACTGAGCCCTAGTCATGGGACCTTGGCATAATAGAAGTAATGCTATATACAATGTAGATGCTTAGATACTGTTCTGTAAAAAGTTTAATTTTTTGTGTGAAATAAATAGAAGGGAATAAGCAATACAGAATAGAGTCTTTGATGCTTAACTGCATGCCTGTGGTTTAGCTGTATGCCTGTAGTCTAAGGCCAATATGCACACATGATTCATAGACATAATTTCTGGAAAGGACACACTTCAGTTGTTTTGTACTCCATGAGCTGTTTTTCACATATTTGGTAGTATGTAAAGGAATTCATGTGATAAAAGACATTTCCCAAATGATGAATAACTCAAAGCCTTTGGGGATATGTGTGTGTGTGTGTGTGTGTGTGTGTGTGTGTGTGTGTGTGTGTGTAGAAGTAAGGGATATAAATCTCCATTATTTTGGTGGAAGGAGGGGCAGTTATATGTGGGGCTAAATTTTCTTTTTTTAATGTTATTTATTTATTTTTTAACATTTAAAAAAATTAGCTCCAAATTCTCTCCTTCCCTCCAGTCCCTCCCCTGCTGTAAAGAATTAATTGATGGGCGGCTAGGTGGTGCAGTGAATAAAGCACCTGTCCTGGATTCAGGAGTTCCTGAGTTCAAATCCGGCCTCAGACACTTGACACTTACTGGCTGTGTGACCCTGGGCAAGTCACTTATCCCCCATTGCCTCACAAAAAAAAAAAAAAGAATTAATTGTTATTTGAGGTTTTTATGACCCCATCTTTTGGCTAGAATTTGAAAGAAAAACCTCAGTGCACACTGGCCTGGGGCTCGGCAAATGGCCCAGTGCTCCACCCACTGGTTGTAGCCGTTGCCATGGTGCTGGCACCTCACATCATCACCACTCGCAGACGCCTACATGGGCCTGGCAAAATTATAATGATTGGAAGCATAGTGAGGGCAGTGATATGACTGTCAGAGCGGCTAGCTAATTGGCTGGGGACTGTGTAGGGGTGCTGGGAGAAGGGAGTCTTTTTTCTGGCATTCTAGCTGGAAGCTGGAAGGCGCTGGAAGACACTGTGGTGTATTCTCAGCTGATTCCTGGGTAGTGGTGTTTTTTCAGGTTGTATAATTTCCCTTCCCCCATTTTATTTCCTTTCCCTTGATCCTACTGATCCTGTTTGTGTGTTTTTTTTTAAAGTTCATTCTTGTTAAAATAAATCCTGTTCTGTTTTGAGGGAGGCTGCCAGTCTCCTTCCTTGCCCCAATATTGCGGTGAGCTGCTTAGCTAACATTCCCCAATTAAAAATTGGTCCCCACACTGCCCACTGAGAAAGCAAGCAATATGATACCCATTATACATGTGAAATCATAAAAACCAAGAAAAATATAGAAAGTGAGAAAATTATACTTTAGTTTGCACTCACTTCCCTGTTTGGTAAGATGGATTTCTATACCCAAATGAGTGTGTATTTATATCCTTCCCTCTGTGAGAGTGAATTTCAAGCATTGCACCCCTCCTCCCCAATTTGCCCTTCCATTGTAAAAATGCTTCCTTGCCTCTATTATTTGAGAACATTTTCCTCATTCTACCTCTCCCTTCTCCTTTCTCTAGGCATCCTTCATCTTTAGCTCTCCATTTTTGTTAGAGATCATGCCAACATAATCTTACACCTTTCTCCTCCTTCTGTGCAGACTCCTTGTGAATGTCCCAATAATAATAAGGTCTTTAGAACTTACATGTATCATCTTACTATGTAGGAATGTAAATCGTTTAATTTTGTTGAGTCTTTTATTTTTACTCTTTCATGTTTATCTTTTTATGCTGAATTTTCTATTCAGCCCTGGTCTTTTCATCAGGAATGTTTGAAAGCTCTCTATTTCATTAAGTATCCATTTTTTCCTCCAAAGGATTACACTCAGTTTTTCTGGGTAGGTTATTCTTGGTTTTAATGCTATCTCCTTTGTCTTCTGGTATATCATATTCCAAACCCTTTACTCCTTTAAAATGGAAGCTACTAAATCGTGTGTTATCCTGACTTATGTGCTTCTGACTAATCCATAGTATTCGACTGGTTTCTTTCTGGCTGCTTGAAATATTTTTTTTCCTTGTTCTGGAAACTCTGGCATTTGGCTACAATATTCATAGGATTTTTGATTTGGGGATCTCTTTTCAGGAAGTGATTGGTGGAATTTTTTCAATTTCTACTTTATCTGGATCTAAGATATTAGGGCAGATTTCCTTTATAATTTCTTGAAAGAAGATGTCTGAACTCTATTTTTGATCATGAGTTTCAGAAAGCCTCTTTATTCTTAAATTATCTCTCCTCAATCTGTTTTCCAGGTCAATTGTTTTTCTGATGAAAGACTTAACATTTTCTTTTTCTATTTTTATTCTTTTGATTTTGTTTCATTGTTTCTTGATGTCAAATTGAGTTATTAGCTTCTGGTTGCCCAATTCTAAATTTTAAGGAACTATTTCTTTTTTTTTTTGGCGAGGCAATGGGGGTTAAGTGACTTGCCCAGGGTCACACAGCTAGTAAGTGTCAAGTGTCTGAGGCCGGATTTGATCTCAGGTACTCCTGAATCCAGGGCAGGTGCTTTATCCACTGCACCACCTAGCCGCCCCAAAACTATTTCTTTATTGGAATTCTGTACTTCTTTTTTTATTCGGCCTATTCTGATTTTTAAGTTTTTTTAGTCAATATTTGTTCCTTTTTTATCATTAAACCAATTCTATTTTTTAAGGTGTTTTTCTTCAATATTTTTTGTGCCTCTTTTAGCAAGATGCTATTTTTTAAAATAGTTTTCTTGCATCGTTTTTATCTTTTCGCAATGTTTCCTCTACCACTTGTCTCTCTCTCTCTTTTTAAAACCACTCCTCTCTTAAAAAAAACCCAACACTCTTTTAGGAATTCTTGTTGGGTTTACATCCAATTAGCATTTTTCTTTTAGACTTAGGTTGTAGGTGTTTTCATGTTGTCTTCTGAGTTTGTGTCTTGATCTTCTTTGCCACTGGCAGCTTTTTTCAGTCAGATCATTTTTTGTTATTTGCTCATTTTCCCAGACTATTTTTTTATTTAGAGCTTTCTGTTAAAGTTGGGCTCTGCTCACTTGGGGTTGAAGAGGCACTGTCCTAAGCTTCAGGCTTTTTCATTCTGCTATTTTCAAATATAGTTCTGGAAGTCTGCCAGTTTTCACTGTTTCCAAGGTGGTATGATACAGGAAGAGGTGATGTCACTCCTCTCCTGATCTGGGTTCTGGTCTTTACCCCAGAAAAGCCCTTAGTCCCTTGTAGCTATAAGTGCTATTACTCCTCTTAGTCCTGGAACAATGACCAGGGCCCCTGATCCCTTGCAGCTGACCACAAATACACTTCTCTACCCTGTAACTATTACCTAGAGCTGTATGTGGCAAATAGAGTTGCCAATCAGTACTAGCTACACCCAGTGCCAGCACAGGGTCCCTTTCTGACTAGTTGTATGATTTCCTTATCAACTCTAAGCTGAGAGCTCCCAATGCTTCTGTTGCTTCTGTTATAACCTTCTCCTAGGCCTACTACTGGTATTACCACTGCATGAACTCCAGGTTGCTCTATAACCCTGATGTCATACACCTCTCCTGCCAATGTTCTAAGTTGTCTTAGGCTGGAAAAGTGTCTTACCATAAACTTTTGTTGGCTCTACTGCTCCAGAATTCAAATGGAGGCATTACTTTAAAACTGTCTGGGGGGCAGCTAGGTGGCACAGTGGATAGAGCACCGGCCCTGGAGTCAGGAGTACCTGAGTTCAAATCTGGCCTCAGGCATTTAACACTTACTAGCTGTGTGACCCTGGGCAAGTCACTTAACCCTAATTGCCTCACTAAAAACAAACAAACAAACAAAAAATCAAAAATTGTCTGGAACAGAATATTTGGAAAATTCAGCTAGGTTGCTGATTGACTACTCTGCCATTTTGGCTCCATCTGGGGCCAAATTTTTGATGTCTGTACTTCCCTACTTTTAGTTCTGTTGTAGGCAGCAATCTCTGATCCTTTTTCTGATTATTCATGCTTAGCTGGTTGTCAGCTGACCCGACTCTGACCATTCATCTTGGCCTGCTCATTATTAGTATCTTGGTAAAAGTAAGAGTTAAGATTTCTTCCAATTCTAAAATGGATGATCTAGGTCAAGGTCTTAATTTCACAAATAAGAAAACTGAGGTCCAGAAGAGGAAATGAAGAGCCCAAGTCACAAGACTATTTTTTTCATCTCCTTACACCTTAATTTTAGAAATACTTATTTTGATTGTCCTTCACTTCAAATTAATTCAAATGGAATTTATTAAGTATTTATTATATTGAAAGCTTGTTGTTAGGTTCTGACTTATAAAGTATAGGTTAGACTGTGATCTAGTGCTCATGAAACTTACATTCTAGTAGCAGCTCCTTTCTGAACAGTTTTGCCCCTTTAGCCTTTACCAAGTAGTTAATCACCTTTTAATACACTCCCCATACTCCCCCAGGAGGAATCCTCAGCCAGCCCTCTAACCTCTGTGCCTTTACTCATTTTGTTCCCCTCACTTGACATGCCCTCTCTTCTATTCCACCTAAGTAGCACAATCATTCTCATTCTTCAAGGCCTACATCAAGTGCTAGCTGAATGTAAGCTTCATAGAGTGAAAAAGGGGAGATGAGAAGAATTCAGGAGTTAAGAGTTTGAGCATTATTATGTCGACAATTGGTACCATTTGACTTTTTTGAAAGGATTGGATGACATGATCAAAGCTATGCTTTAGGGAGAAATGCTTCTCAACTTGATAGCACTTAAATATACTGTGGGAATTGCTATTTAAAGCAATCCTTTTGTGTTCTGAATAATCACTTCTTAATTTAACTGCTCTGTAACTTGTAGTTTCACTTTCCAAAGTAAGGAAAGGGGATATGGGCTTAATCCTATGCATTTGTACACTCATAGAGAGTAAATGCACCTTTCCCTCTAATCCAGGAGTTTTTAACCCAAGGGATCCACAGAGATTTCAGGAAGTCTTTAAACTTGGATGGCCTAAAAAAAGAAAAGAATAGAAAATAAGATTACACCTTCATTTTCATGAACTTTTGGAGTCAGGAAGACCTGAGTTAAAATATTGCCTCAGACACTTACTAGCTGTGTGACCCAGGGTTTTACCCTCTTTGCCTCAGTTTCCTCATCTGCAAAATGAGCTGGCAAAGGAAAATGGTAAACCACTCTAGTATTTTTGCCAAGAAAACGTTGAATGGGGTCACAAAGGGTCAGACATGACTGAAATGACTGAAGAACAAAAAAAAATTATTGCATGCGTTTTGAAACATTGTTTTGAAAATGGAACAGTGCATAAGCTTCACCAAATGAGCCCATGACGCACTCTTTTGTGTCAATGACACAAAAGTGGTTGAGAACGCCTGATCTAAATCAGTCAGACAGGAAGACATAGATAGAACTGGCCTGGGCTATCAAGGAGACACTTCTTACTGTGGGCTGAGTTCTTGTAGGGGTAAAGTGCCCTGAGGCTGTTACTATGGAAGCAAGGGGAGGAGGCTCAAGAAAGTTTCCAATTGAGTGAATTCAAGGCAGAAGAGGCAACATGAATATTGTACAAATAGCACGAGGCATGTTCACACAACTAGATAAACTAGAGTCAGCAACAGTCATTGGGATACCTGGAAGGAGGAAGAGTTGAAGTCTGAAGCAGAAGCAGAAACCTTATTAACAGGGTCCTCCTGAAATAAGGCAACCATTCTACTCATTCCCTTTTTTTTTTTGGTGAGGCAATGAGGGTTAAGTGACTTGCCCAAGGTCACACAGCTATTAAGTGTCAAGTGTCTGAGGCCGGGTTTGAACTCAGGTCCTCCTGAATCCAGGGCCGGTGCTTTATCCCCTGCACCACCTAGCTGCCCCGATTCTACTCATTCCTAATGGATTCATTATGCCACCCTCCACAGGGGCTTATAAACCTTCTTATTTCTCCTCAAGCCTCCCATTGTATCTTGTCCTCTACCTTCTCACCGAGAATTTTGACTCATACATCACCAAAAATAAAAATAAAAATGGAGGCTTTTTACTGAACATTCCTCTTCTCCCTCCTCCTTATCTCACACTCAGACACCTTCTACCATGTTGTCCATCTTCACTTTGGTCTCAGAAGAAGAAATGAACTTTCTCCTGTCCAAGGTCAACCCCTTAATTTGAACCCTTGATCCTACCTTCACCCATGTTCAACAGCAGTTTGATCCTAATTCTTTCTTATCTTTAATCTCCCCCTATCTATAGGTTCCTCCTCTGCTGGCAACGAACATGGCCACATCTTCCCATCATTAAAAATTCCTCATTTTATACTACCATCCTTTTTATCCATCCATCCATCTATCTATCCATCCATTTATCTATCTATCTATCTATCTATCTATCTATCTATCTATCTATCTATCTATCTATCTATCTATCTATCTATCTATCTCCTCTTCATAGATAAACTCCTTGACAGAGCCATCTAAATTTGGTACTTCTATTTCCTCTGCTCTAACTCTCTTAAAAACCCTCTGTAATTGGCTTCTGATCCTGTTATCCAACCAAACCTGTTCTCTCTAAAGTTACCAGTGATCTATTAAGTGTTGGTCTAAAGGTTTTCCTGAGCAATGGTCATTTTCTTTAACCTCTCTGCAGCATTGACAGGATCCCTAACTGTCTCCTTTTGGAATTTCTCTCCTTTTTAAGTTTTCATTACATTGCTCTCTCCTGCTTCTCCTCCAATATCCTTTACTACTTATCAGTATCTTTTGCTGGATTCTCGTCCAAGGCATTCCCATAAACCATCAGTGTTCCACAAGGGTTTGTGTATCTCTTTTCCCTCTATATTGTCTCACTTGGTGATCTCATCTTAGATTCAGAAGGAAAAAAACCCTTAATATCCTTTGAAATATGGCACCACTCTCTTCAGAGTCTGGTATCTCCTTTAGTAGTCAGTGAATTGATTCAGTTACTTTATAGCAAACTTTAATCAATATCCCTAAGCTAAGCAGGCTGCCTCCCATACAGGGTACATTGGAGCTATCCACAGCTATGATCCACCTGGACAGACAAGAGAAATGGAACCAGCCCCACACACCCCAATGGGAATTGATTTGATTATCATCCATATGTAATGATTCTCACATCTATATATTCTACCCTCATATCTCTTCTGACACCTAGTCCCGTATCACCAAATACTTCTTGGACATCTCAAACAATATGTTCTATAAATAATCCAAACTCTATGTATTCAAAACAGAATTCATCATCTTGACCTCTTAATCTTCCTCTTTACTCAATTTCCGTAGTACTCTTTTTTTTGGTGAGGCAATTGGGGTTAAGTGACTTGCCCAGGGTCACACAGCTAGTAAGCGTCAAGTGTCTGAGGCTGGATTTGAACTCAGGTCCTCCTCCTGAATCCAGGGCTGGTGCTTTATCCACTGTGCCACCTAGCTGCCCTCCCTAGTACTCTTGAGGGCACCACCATTCTCCCAGTCCCCCAAGATCCCAGCCATGATGCCATCCTTTATTTCTCACTTGCACTCATTTTACAATACAATTAATTTCATCTTATTGTTTCTACTTTCACAATGTCGTGTATGTGTGTATGTATATATATATATATATATATATATATATATATTCTCTTCACATACAAAATCACCTTCCTGGTGCAGACCCTCATGACCTCAATCCTAGACTATTTGCAATAACTTGCAGATTGGTTTCCCTACCTTAAGTGTTTCCTCTCCTCTGTCCATCCTCTGTTATTCTTTATCCTTTGTTCCCAAAGAAGACCATGACAATTTTTTTTTTAGTGAGGCAATTGGGGTTAAGTGACTTGCCCAGGGTCACACAGCTAGTGTTAAGTGTCTGAGGCTGGATTTGAACTCAGGTACTCCTGACTCCAAGGCCAGTGCTCTATCCACTGCGCCACCTAGCTGCCCCGGCCATGACAATTTGAGTGATGTCATAACTTGTACTGAATTGGATTTAAGTGAGGGAGAGCTGTGCGAGGTCACCAACTTCATTCTCTCCTTCAGAGCCATCTGGGTCCAGTGGCAAGATATACATCAGGATGACTGGAGATGGCCTCATATGTTTAAGGGAACTGGGGTTACATGACTTGTCCAGTGTCACACAGCTAGTAAGTGTCTGAGATGAGATTTGAACTCAAGTCCTCCCAATTTCAGGGCCAGTGTCCTATCCACTTACTTAACACTCTCCCTCCAGTGTCTCTTTTTTTTTTTTTACCAACAAATATGAAATTCTGTGCTCTTTACAGTCTAACTCCTTCCTAGCTTTCTAGTTTTTTTAGACTTTAGTCCCTTCCATGTAGTTGATGATAGAACCACTTTAACCTATTTATTTCTTGCATAAGACACTGGCTCTCAATTCTCTGCCTTTTCATTGGCTGTCCTCCATTCTGGAATGTTCTTCCTTCTCACCCCTGCCTACTGATTTCAGAGGTTTCCATCAAAATTCCACTTACATTCTAACTTCTAGAAGAAGCCTTTCTTAGTCCTCCCTTTCTTGAGTACCCCCTCCCCATTTCTAGTGCCTTTGCCTCTAAGATAATTCTCCTTTACTTTCTATATATCTCGTATATATCTAGTTATTCCCATATTGTCTCTCCAAATAGAACATGTGCTCCTTGAGGTAAGGGCTGGTTATATTTCTCTATACCCTAAGGGTTTAGGACAATGCTTGGCTCATGGTAAATGTATAATAGATGCCTTTTGATGACTTCACTTGATGAGTTCAGCACAATTGTATATTTTGAATTTGGGGTGTGTGGGGCTGGTTCCATTTTTCTTGTCTGTCCAGGTGGATCATAGCTGCGGATAGCTCCAATGTACCCTGTATGGGAGGAAGCTTGCTTAGCTTAGGGATACTGATTAAAGTTTGCTATAAAGTAACTGAATCGGAGCGGCTAGGTGGCGCAGTGGATAAAGCACTGGCCCTGGAGTCAGGAGTACCTGAGTTCAAATCCGGCCTCAGACACTTAACACTTACTAGCTGTGTGACCCTGGGCAAGTCACTTAACCCCAATTGCCTCACTAAAAAACAAAAACAAAACAAAACAAAACAAAACAAAAAATAAAGTAACTGAATCAATTCATTGACTACTAAAGGAGATACCAGACTCTGAAGAGAGTGGTGCCAAGTACTAACCATATTTCAAAGGATATTAAGGGCTTTTTCCTTCTAAATCTAACAAAGGAGTGATATTCAGAGAAGTAAAGTGATATCCAAAAGTATGCAGCTAATGTGATGTTATCTTGATTTAAGCTTACTCCTTGACTACAATTCAGTTTTCTTTGTATATTGCTTTCTTCTATTAGATTTTATTTATGCATACATGCCTTTCTGGATATTGTTGAAAGGAAAATTTTTCATTTGGGCTTTCACCCTGATTAACAAGGCAAAACTCAGGAGAAAGAGAATTAAAGTGATTTTTTTATAAGTATGTCAAGGTAGCAACAAGTTGATGGGCTGATTACTAGAGATCAGCAATGGCTTCAAAGTAGCTCCAAGGCAATTCAGATAGATCTGATAGATCTATGTCAGCAACCTCAGCAAAAGAGGTTGGACCCTTGCATCTCAGTTCTTCCCCAAGGTAACAAGAACATAACAATTTGCAGGTAGGGGTATGTGAAAAAGAACAGGTAACACAGAAAGCCAGAGACTTGGTGTTTTCTGCTCCACTAGAGTCTCCCCCAATCCTAGTTGATAGGCAGGGTTGGGAACAGTGGGTAACTGAGTCAAAATGACGTTTTTTTTTTCCAGAGCAATGGGAGTTAAGTGACTTGCCCAGGGTCACACAGCTAGTAAGTGTCAAGTGTCTGAGGCCGGTTCTGAACTCAGGTACTCCTGAATCCAGGGCTGGTGCTTTATCCACTGCGCCACCTAGCTGCCCCCAAAATGACTTTTAACAGTATTACTCTAAAGAAAATTAAAAGGGCATCAGGGAATGGAACTAAACACAACCATGAAAAAGCAAAAATTAATGTACTTATTCTTTGGATCCCTAAACTGAATGCAGGTTTTAATAATTTATCAAGCTGTTGTTATTGTTGTTGTCGGTTGTTACAGTCATGTCTGACTTTTTGTGAATGCATTTGGTGTTTTCTTGGCAGAGATGCTAGAGTAGTTTGCTATTTCCTTCTCCAACTCATTTTATGGATGAGGAAGAGGCAAACAGGGTTATGTGACTTGCCTAGGGTCACAAAGCTAGTAAGTATATGAGGCCAGATTTGAGAGCTAAGGAAGATGAGTCTTTCTGACTTTAGACCCAGCATTCAATTCCCCATACCATCTATCTATACTTAAACTTAAAATCAATAACCACAATAATACAGAACAAATAATAATTTGCCACATCTACCAGACAATGAACCATGGAAAGCAAAACATGACTTTTGATTTGAGGTTTGTCATGTGGAAGGAGACAAGATCAGTCTTGTTTTGCTTGGCAACAGAAAGCAGACCTAAGAGCAATGACAGACAGAGAGAGAGAGAGAGAGAGAGAGAGAGAGAGAGAGAGAGAGAGAGAGAGAGAGAGAGAGAGAGAGAGAGAGAGAGAGAGAGAGAGAGAGAGAGAGAGAGAGAGAGAGAGAGAGAGAGAGAGAGAGAGAGATTGGTTGATTACAGGCTTAACATAATTAAAATTTCCCTAACAAACTGAGGTATCCAAGGAATGGCTTTGGAACATGTTGTTTCCTTTCACTGGAGGTATGCAAGTGAAATATGATTAACTACTTGTGCAGAGGAGATTCATTGCTTCAAGTATGGGTTGGCCTAAGTAGTCTCCCAGGTTTCTTTCTGCTTTAAGATTCCCTTATTTTCATATTTTCCCCCTTTAAAACCACTGAATCAGCACAACATTAGAACATTTCAATAGAATAATTAAACAATAGGCTTAAAGGGTCTTTCAAACCCAAATTTTAGAAGTGGAAGGGATCTTGGAATCCACAATATCAGAACTGGAAAGGATTTTGGAACTCAGAATATTAGAGCTAGAGTTTTTGAGCCAGAAAGAATCTTTAGAACCCAGAATGTAAGAGCCATAAGGAATCTTAGAACCTCCAATATTCTAAGAAATAGTGTCTTGGATATAGTAGATACTTAATAAATGTTTTTTTGTTTGTTTGTTTTTTAGTGAGGCAATTGGGGTTAAGTGACTTGCCCAGGGTAACACAGCTAGTAAGTGTTAAGAGTCTGAGGCTGAATTTGAACTCAAGTACTCCTGACTCCAGGGCTGGTGCTCTATCCACTGTGCCACCTAGCTGCCCCAGTAAATGTTGAACATTAGAATGGGAAAGAACCTCAGATAACTTGTAGTTCAACCCACCCCTCTCAGAGAAGAGAATATATCAATATTTCTCCAGTTCAAGTCCTTAATGGGGACAAAGAATTTCCCCATAGACCTAGGGCCTGAATTGGCTGCAAATACATGTGGATTTCTTGCATGTCCAAATGAGGTAGCATAACTTACTTAACTACAGTTCCTTTAAGATTAGAAATGGCATGGAGTGCTGGGTTGAATAATGCTTATAGAATAAGGATTGCTCCCTGAAGAATATTTCTGGATTCATGGGTATGTTTTCAATTGAATTTCTTTTTCTCCTATTGGAACAGTAAAAATAAAACTGATCCCCTAAAAAGCCACAAGTGAATTGGCCCTAAGAAAGGCTCTTGAGCGAAGCTTGGAAATGGAGGCTGTCCCAACGCTTGCTCTGTCAATCTTTCTGTTCTCAGGAAGGAGGAATGTCAGCAACTCAGCTCTCCTTCCCATCATCCTTGGGACAGAAGCCATGGCTTTCTTCTGAAATTTGAGCTGGAGGTGTGATTCCTGGTCAGGCCATCCAAGGAGACCCCTAGGCCTGGATTTAGAAAGTGGGTGGGTTCTTTCAAAGCTGAATCCAAACTAATAAAAAAGAACATGTGGTATGTGTGGGTTGAGGTACATGTGGTCACCGAGCTAATTTAGGAAGTGTGCATTCTAGAGACAGGGGCAGTTAAAGCATGAAATTATAGCAGATCCAATCTCCCTAGGGAGCTACTTTTTCATTTCACAGAGATAATGCAATAGCAAAGTTCTCTTTGAAGTCAGAAGGGAATCCCACCCTTGGATCACAGAATTACAGCATCTAAGACTTGGAGGCAGGCTACTTTGTGGGTTCTTTTCACTGAAATCCCCAGGGAGGGGAGGAGTTTGTATCCCTCATTATGGGATGTGTGGCTATTACTTTCCCTTTCAGTTGAAAGGAGCCTTGGGGGAGGAGTCAGGAAACCTGGATTTCTACTCTGATTCTGTTATGAACTAGCTGTGTGACTTTTGGCAAATCATTTAATTTCACCCATCTGAGCCTCAGTTTCCTCCTCTGTAAAATGAGGCAGTTGGACTAGATGGTCCCCAAGGTTCCTTCTAGCCCAGGATTCCAACTTAGAAAGTTGCTTTCCCACCTAAACCTTCTGTACATCAAATATGCTGCCCTTGTAACTTTTTTTTTTCTATTTCCTCATCTATCTTCCCTGCTTAGGAATCTCAGGCATACATATTTAATGCCCTAAAATGGAAAAGCATCTCTTGCCTTTCCAGAGTTTTAAAAACTGTTTTTTAAAAGCTACATTATTAGAAAGGGAGAGCCCAAGCTTTGGAAGGGAACCAAGTAGTCCTCTAGGGTTATGCCTACCCACCCTCTACCCCCAATCCCCTCCTTTAGCATGGTTTTGGTTAAGTTTATTCTGGCCACTGAATCACAGACCTGGTATATATTAGACATGAACTACAAGTTTCCCAGGGCAACACCAGGTTACCATTTTGGAAAAGCAGTTTAAATAGTGACCATATTTCCCAGTCATGTGTGGTTATTCCCAACAGTCTTTCAGCAGACTGTCTCAGCTTTTTGGGAACAATTCCATCTGCATGAATGAGTGCAGTATGCTAATCTAGTCAACCAATTAGCACCAGGGCCTGACAATGACATGCTAGCAGTTGCTTCTATCTACAACTCACAGCTTCCGATTCCAAATGACTCCAAGTATGGGCAGTGGCACCTATTTATTACATGGGTTATTAAATGTGGAAAACAGTGAGGTTGAATCTCTGAATTGGAAATAAGATTGAGACTGACATCCTGGGGAGACAAATGCTGAAAGATTTCTAAGTTAAAGAGCTAGAATACCTTCTGAGGTCCATTCTCTTCTCTGGAAGCAGATTTGCCATGAATCCCTTTAACAAATGAGTAGCAAGTAACCACCCTGTGAAAGGTGATTATGCTAGAATGTCATGTTGCTTGCCCTCCTGGAGCTCCTATTCTAGATGAGGGATAAGATGTAGACAGGATAAACTAAATAACAACCTAAGAGTTCCATTTCAATGCTAGATAACAACATGAAAAATCAGGAGAAGCTTTTTTATGAGCCTCGACTTAAAACCTCAGACATACAGATATATGCTTGTT
Source organism: Dromiciops gliroides (assembly GCF_019393635.1). Classification (NCBI taxonomy): domain Eukaryota; kingdom Metazoa; phylum Chordata; class Mammalia; order Microbiotheria; family Microbiotheriidae; genus Dromiciops; species Dromiciops gliroides. The sequence continues at coordinate 84,833,857 of NC_057862.1, forward strand.
ACTTCCTGGAGCTCCTCCATGATTAATTGCTGGAAGCTCTGATTACACAGCCTGACCCTACCCTATTCATCAAGATCTAGACTCCATCCTATCCACTGTCCCTGGTGGTTGTTGTCCCGTTCCATTGCTGGAGCTGCCACCTTCAAGGCAGGTAAATCCCCATTCCAGACGCTGGTCCTGAATCACAGGAAGTGCCCTTATGACTGGGGTACCGTCAGGGAAAGATGGGTTACATTACATCCTATAGCAACTCTATGTACCCCATGGTGGTGTACTAGTCTACATAGCCTGGTTCTTGGATGGGTTGCTTGTTCTGGGAAAGGGGAAGGAAAGGTAATGATAGTAATAAAGACAACAACTAACATTTATATAGAACTTTAAGGTTTTCAAAGCATTATCTCATTCATCCTTCCTATCAACTATGAATTAGATGTTATTATTATGTTATGCCCATTTTCCAGAAGAAGAAACTAAGTCTGGGATATTAAGTGGCATGGTGGGACTTGAATCCAGTTTCCTTGCATTCTCCAAGCTATACTAGGTTACCTCTCTGGATTACAGGATGGACTTGTTTTGCTTGGCTCCAGAAGGCAAAATTAGGAGAATGGGTAAAAGACCCAGAGAGGCATGTTTAGGTTGTTTGAAGGGGAAATAGTTTCCTAACAATTACATCTAGAGGATGCTCTCTGAGGAGGCAGTGGGTTTCTTCATGGGTGGAGGTTGGATGACTATATATATATATATATATATATATATATATATATATATATATATATATATATATATATATATACATGCTTTGGTCAAGAATATTGTGCACCATGATACTGTTCAGTTAAGGATTGAAATAGATGGGAGGAGAGCTTTAGTCCATCTACACATCAAGGGACCAGAGTCAGCCACCAGAACCAAGCATGTAAGTCAGACACTTTGCCAGCCTTAAAGTACCATATGAAAAATGCCAGTTATTGTTATGATTATTAACTGAGGAGACTGCTACATTAACTTGGAAAAGCCAAAGGCAGGGGGGCATGTTGTAAATGAATACATGATCAAAGTTAAAGATTCTCAACAGGATTTGAGATGAGGGGAAGAAATAGGGAATAAGAAGAGGCAAGGTCCCCAAGTTGCAGAGTTTGGTTTTAGGACACAGATGATGAAGCCAACTTAAAGGACAGTCAGAGAACCAGGACAAAGGTATAAGAACAGATATACATACAAGATGGAAAATGATAAGGATCAAATGAATGGCACAAACCAAATGGAATAATCATAGTCATAGGAATCAGGAAGAGATTAGTTCAGGCAGGTGTGATCAGGAAAGATTTCAAAGAGATATGGGAACAGAGCTGTACTTTAAAGGATGGGTAGATTTTCAATATATGGAAAGTGGTAGGAGTTAGGGTGGAGGAATTCAGGTGAGCCAAGTGTCATGAGCAGAGGCAAGGAGCTGTTTTGTGAAAAGTGAAGGGAAGGCATACCAATCAACAAGGCTTAGTGACTGACTTGCCATGAGGGATGAGGGAGAAGAAGAAAACAGAGGGTCATTTGGGAAGATTGGGAAGACAGTGATACCCTGAACAGAACAGAATAAGAAAGAATAAAATCAAAGAAATAGTTTGGGAGTTCAGTTTTAGGTATGTTTTAGGAGAATATAGTCAATCCAGGTGGAAATGTCCAGAATGGGGGCAGCCAGGTGGTACAGTGGATAGTGCACCGGCCCTAGCGTCAAGAGGACCTAAGTTCAAATCCGGCCTCAGACACGTGACACTTACTAGCTCTGTGACCCTGGGCAAGTCACTTAGCCCCAATTGCCTCACCAAAAAAAAAAGGAAATGTCCAGAATGATATCAGAAATTGAACTCAGTGAGAGAGTAGTGATAAAAAACAAACAGGTTTGAGTGTCATTCTCATGCTGGTGATAGTTAATTTGTGAAGGTAGATGAGCTCTTTGAGGCAGTAGCTAAGGAGGGACAGAGGCTTACTTAAAGATTGACTCATCTCTCAACTAAAGTCTTACCTTCTCCAAGAAGCCTTTTCTAGTCCTCCCTAATCTTTGCATCTTTCCTTTGAGACTGCCCATAATTTATCCTGTGTATATCTCCTTCAGACATAGTTGTTTGCATTTGTCTCCCCTATTGGCCTATGAGATTGTTGAGGGCAGTGATGCTTTTGGCCTTTCTTTGTATCCTCAGCACTTAATACAGTATTTGGCACATAGTGGGTGCTTAATAAATGCTTGTTAACTGACTATTCTAGAGAGCATCAAGATGGAGAACCATTAAAGGTTTGGGAGCAGTATATTGAGTGACATGATGAAACAAGTTTGGGGAATATTTATCTGGCTGAAATTTGAAGGATGAATCAGAAGAGGATTAGAAGGTGTTATAAAAGTCTAGATATGAGGTGACAAGGACCTGGGATAGAGTCACTGCAATAGGAATGAAGAGGAAGAGTTGAATATGAGAGACATTACAAAGGATGAATGATGACTGGTTATGTGGGCAAGAGAAGAGTTAAAAATGATGCTAATGTTTCAAATTGGATGGCATCCATCTCCTCCCAGATAACTCAGAGTTGAATTGTCTAGATGGGTAGATATTTCTCCCTTTCACAGACTTTGGAATATGGGGTTTCTCTTCTTTGAAAAGTAGATTCAATTGGAGTGGGGTAGAATTTGTTAAGTTGTATCAAAAACTTCCTATTCCCATTGGATGTTGCTGCTTTTGCCACTCAGGAGCCTTTAGGAAGAAATTGCTGTCCCCAGACTTTTTTGTTTTTTTCAAGGCAATGAGGGTTAAGTGACTTGCCCAGGGTCACACAGCCAGTTAGTGTCAAGTGTCTGAGGCTGGATTTGAACTCAGATACTCCTGAATCCAGGGCCGATGCTCTATCCACTGTGCCACCTAGCTGACCCCTCTCCCAAGACTCTTTTTTTTTTTTTTTTTTTTTTTTTTTTTTTTTTAGTGAGGCAATTGGGGTTAAGTGACTTGCCCAGGGTCACACAGCTAGTAAGTGTGTGTTAAGTGTCTGAGGCTGGATTTGAACTCAGGTATTCCTGACTCCAGGGCCGGTGCTCTATCCACTGCACCACCTAGCTGCCCCTCCCAAGACTCTTAATAGGTGTTTCTCTGACAGAGAAAGGTGCTCTAGGATTCAGAACTCGATCTGTAGAAGTGGGTGGGGCCATGCTGATGATGTGTCCTCACAGCAAAGCCATACTAATGTGAATGAAAGAATTACAGGAGCTCAAGGAGAGAAAGGACCTCAGTGGAAAGAATATTAGATTTAGACTGTAGGATTATAAGCATAAAAGATCCAAAGGAACATTAGAAATCATTTATAATCCAACACCATAATTTTACAGATAAGGAAGGTGAAACCCAAAGAGGTTAAATGTTTTTTTCTAAGTTCATACAGATAGTAAATGGCAGACCATGGATTTGAACCCAGGTCCCCAGACTACAAATTTATCTTTCTTTTCCCTCTGCTATATTGCCTAGCTGAAAGCACCATTCCCCTCCACACTGTTATTTTATTGTTGTTTGTCCTTCCTCTCATATATATGAGACAAACAATAACAATAACAATAAATATATGTATATAGAGACTCAAATATATATACATATACACATATATACATATATGTGTGAGGCGGGACACACATATATGTCCTTCCCCACATATGTGTATATATTTTTATGTGTATATTTATACATATTTGGGTGTATACATGTATACATGTATGCATGCATATATTTGAGTGTATACACACACAAGTGGCATAGACAGGTCAATATTATTTTTTTGCCTGAGGTGTATACCTTTACCCCACTATGCTCTACTTTGGTTGTTTAGTACTGTTCTGTGCACTAAACCCTGATGGGGAAAACCAGCCCTGAAGGAATGGGGCCTCTGTGGAGACTGGGAGGGCCCCAGTGTCCTGGACTGAGCTGATTCCTAGGTCAGACCTTTCAGGAGGGTGGGGGAAGCTGGCTGTGAATTTGACAACCTTCCCACACAGAGACCTTGGCAGAGAGCAATTGGAAAAAACAACAGCATCTCAGGTCTAGGGAGGCAAAGCCTGGGAGAAATGATACTACAAGCCTAATGGAATTTAAATTTGAAAGTATAAATATGATGATAAATGTCTTTGCCTAATTCTTGGGCAGGTGGGTCCTACAAATTATAGTAGGGGTGGGGTGGGTGGGGGAAGCCTCAAAGCATTTGAATTCCTTTAGAGGAACAACTTAAGGCAAGTTCCTGTTGCCTGGTCCAGATCCTGCCAGTGACTTCATATACAAATGAAGAAAAATGATGTTTATGTCCTTTATGACACTCAACTGCAGATTCAGATGATTTAACTTGCCCCAAGTCTGCTGAGTTCTTCAGTATAGATGAAAAAAATAACTAGAAAAAACCAAGTGTGTTAAATATTAATGAGCAAGCGAATTTAGAATCCTGTTTGCAGTTCGAAAGCTCCCTGAAATGGCCTGGCCTCGTTTCCCATTATTCTTGACCAGCACGATTACGGGTACTGATAGCAAATCCAAACAGCAGCCTCTCTGAAAGGGGAAGCAGGAGTTATCTGAACAGGAGCTGTCCATAAAAAACTCTGAACATGTTCTTGTGAATCTGGTGGTGTGCCAGCACCCAGCTATAAATCAACCTCTCTCATGATAAACAGCATGGCTCCAGTGAGGTATTTTAAAATAAAAGAAAGTAATTTACTAAGCAAGAAGGATTTCTGCACACTCTCCTCTCTCTGACACTCCCAATAATCCTAGTTTTTTGCCTCATTATCTTGTTCTGAGATTTAGAGTAATACCAAGGCACCCTGGGTGACAGGTCTAGTCTGGGAAGCTGCAAAATATATTTTTGATAACCCATGGCATTTGGGAAACCTATCCATGGAAATTGATTTCTGACATTATGCTTTAGGATGAATAACATTCCATTTTCTACCAATTCAAGCCAGAACACCACTTTCCAAATCACCCATTTGTCAGTTCCTTTGTGCATAATTATGCACACACATATCTACACATGTACATGCAAACATGGACACTTGTGTACATATACACACAACCATGCCCAGAAGAGGGTGGACTTCACAATAAGTAATAACCATTGCAGGGAATGTAGTAGCCAATTGGTAGAGGATACACTCATTTATTTTTTTTTCAAAATGTTCATTTTTCTTCCCATTTTCTCTGTTGCATATAGCTGAAGGCAATTGTAGCTGACTTGAAAGGCCAACCTACATGAGCTGGGCCTCTCCCTCTCTCTCTCTGTATATATATATATATAATAGGCCTGCAAAGACCAAGTGAGTAGAAAAGGGGAGAAAGGATTGATCATAAGCTATAAATAATTAAAAGAAATAAACATCAGGAAGGAGAAGGATTAATTTGGCATGCAGTATAGGACATAAGTGGAGGGAATGGGGTGAAGAGAGGAAAAAGACAGATATATGGTCTGTCTCTGAAACACTTCTACTGAGAATTACTAGACAATGAATAATCTTTGAAGAGGAATGGAATGAATGTAGTTCTACTAAGTAATTTAACTCTAACTGGAAGGATCAAAACTATGTGTTTGTAGTGTCATGTTATAGTGGAAAGAACACTAAATGGGCTTAGAATCAGAAACCCTGGGTGCAGAGTCCTGGCTCTGTTATTTAATGCTATAGCTGTCTTGACATTGGAGCTCATGCTTAGAACTCAGATGGATTTAGGACCTCATCGATTCTCTCCAATAATGCAGATAACCCTGTGTTACTCTTACCCATGTTGTCCCAAAAGTTTGCCATCAGCAGTCCACACCATAAGTAGGAGGCCAGCCTTGTTTTCTCTCAACCATGTGAAGGTACCAGTGGAAGCCTTTGGTTGTCCACTCCTTACTCTTGCCACCAAGACCAACCCATCTGCTTTCCTTCTCATACAATTCCTTGATATCTTTTCCTCCTCTTCTTCAGAATTCCTCATTGTTATATGTTGCAGCCTGCTAACACCCATACCCCGACAATGTGCCTGTCCACCACTCACCTTTGGTTCTTTGGAGGCAGTGGTATCCCATGTCTCACTACCATAGAGTGACATCTATTCAATGTTAGTATTGAAGGGGTGGACCTTTGCTTTCATTGGGATCTTGGGGTCAGTAAAAGAGCTTTGTGATTTTGTGAAGGTAATCCAGTTTATTCTCCTTTTCATTTCGTGAAACATAAATACTGCCTGGATGGATAAATAGGTCAATATTTTGAGTGATAGCAGATGTCTTCCAGGAGGCTCAGTGATGTCCTGAAACCAACATAATGCCCCTACAAATAGGAGCATCTAAAGAATTTCATCATCTACAGGGAATCCTTCTTCAACCTGGATTTACACTGGATCCCCTCTAATAGAGGGGCAAACTATCCTTGCAGTTCCTCATTTTATGTTTCACCTGATGCTTCTTGTCAGAGGGCTACTGAACAGGATTATTTCTGTTGTCACATCTTATATGGAATCATGAATGATCTTGATGTATGAATGGGAGATGTTTTGGAAGAAAGAGCTTGTACAGTAACTGTTTGGTCTTTCAAATAAATGGCTTTTTCATTATCAACAAGCAATAGTCACAATGGGAACTCTGGATTTTTTAGTTAAATGTGATATGGTAAAGATGTGGCCTGTTGAATATCATTTGCAAAACCCTGCTTGTTACCTACTAATACCCTTTTGAAGATGGTCGCACTTAATGTATAGAAGATCATCATAAAGATTTTGTATAAATGGAAAAAGAGACTAAACATATAAATCAGTAATAAATGATATTCTCTGTCACTTTTTTGATATCAACAAGGTCTGGGATTTTCTCAGGTCTTTGGCATTATTTGTTCCTTTAGATACCTTGACAATTAGTTCCTCAATGCCCTCACAATTGAATCACCTCCAATACAGATCTCCTTGATATGTACTAGACTAAATCCATTCCTTTTCCTGTCTTTCTTTTTTCTTTACTGCCATTTCTATCTCCTCTCTATACAAGGGCAGTTAGGTGGCACAGTAGATAGAGCACCAGGCCTGAAGTCAGAAAGACTCATCTTCCTGAATTCAAATCTGGCTTCAGACACTTACTAGCTGTGTGACTCTGGGAAAATTGTTTAATCCTGTTTGCCTCAGTTTCTTAATCTGTAATATGAACCAGAGAAGGAAATAGCAAGTGACTCTAGTAAAATACCAAATGACTCTAATATCTATGCCAAGATAACCTCAAATGGGGTCATGAAGAGTCAGGCATGATTGAAAAATGACTGACAAATAACATATACATGTTAAGGACTATGATGCTAAGGTCCAGCTATGGTGGTTTTCTCTCATTGACAGAGAAAGTGGTTTGTTAAAATGGCTCTTGCCAATCTTTTTCTGTTTTTTCTTTGGTTTCTAGTCCTCTATTTATTTTTATTTTTGTATGCCCTTGGTATGACTTTGTTTAGTCAGATATCTTGCCATGTTTTCTTTAAACTTTATTTTATCCTTCATTGCTTCTCTCTGCTTTATAAGATGATCCTGCTAATAATTGTCAATCATCCTTTGTAAGATTTTACAGAAAATTTTGTATTCTAACCTCGTGTTGATTTGGGAGATGTCTTTCACTGTTTGACAAGTAAGTCAAATGTTTGTGACCTAAGATGATTTCCAGGCTCATTTCTTGTGGCAATTAATTTAAGTTGGTTAAAACCTCTGGATGTAATTATAATATCCAGTGTCAATATTAGTTTTATTGTCCATTTCCCATTTTTAAATCTTCAATTACTTACTTAAATGATTCTGAGTTTAATCTTTTAAGTTACAAACTATCTTTTTCTCCTCCTCTTCCTCTTTCCTCTCCTTCCTTTTATTATTGTCATTGTCTTCCTCCTCCTCCTCCTCCTTCTTTTTCTCAATCTGCTTAGTCTGGGGCTTCTGTGTAATTAATACTGGTCTCTCTCATTTCATTTTTGGAACTATACTTTTCCATGTATTTCTCTCCATTTTTACCATTTCCCATCTTTTTCATTTAAGTCTTCAAGTGTCAGAGGGTAGGTCAATCTGATTTGAAGAGCTTTTCAAGTTCTTTGTAGAATTTTTGTATTACTCTGTCTTTAGCAACTGATATTGGTGAAAAAGCAGCAATTATTTTGGTGGTGTCTTTTTGCAAGTATTTATCATTAGTATTGCAGTGGTTATCAAAGGTCCCATGAAATGGTGTCTTCTAGCTTTTGGGCATACAATAAAACCCAGTCCACTGTTTCCTTTCTTTACCTCTCCAAGGAGTACCTGTGAGCCATCCATACATTTAGCTGCAATTTATGTCCTTCGGCTTTTTAATTTTGACAATGATGAGACTGATATGATCCAATACCTCCAGCAATATGTCTACTTGTTGGACATTGGACAAAGATCTCAATTTAGAGTACCAAAACTCAAAAGTAAATTTTGTTAATGTTTTAAAAGTGTGATTCAAAGCACCCTCTGCTTTCTTGAATTACTGAATTACTGAAGTAGAGAAAGGAGGCCATATAGGATAAAGGCTTTAATTTTCATCATTTCATGGGTTGCCAAATCAGTTTTTTTAAATCACTAGGTGATCTACAGGTGAGGAGCCTCTTCATGATTAGCTAGTCTGGTCCTCAAGCAACAGATTTGGTATGTTACTAGGGCCATACTTGAAGTTTTTTCAACTTTAGCAGAACCTCCCAAAGCTTGCTCTCCACTAGAATTGTGTTTTCAGAACCTAGAATCATAGCCACACTTTGATGAAGCATCAGATTAGGACTTTATAAATAAAATGACAACAAAAAGTCTCTCTCTCTCTTACCATCAGTTTAATTGACTGCAAAATGTTGATAATAATATCTAACACATTTATCTCAAAAAGTTATTTGTGAGACCTAAATAAGATAATGGATACACAAGTAATTTGTAACTACTAAGCACTACACAGATATAAGGATTTGTCCAAAAAAGGTAGGGGAGAACAGGATAATCAAGAAATTCCAAAAATGGAAAACTGGCAAGTAGGGATCTCATAGATTCCAAAGGCTAAACTGACATGGGGTGAAGTCCAGGGAAATCAGCTAAGGTAGGAAAGAAACAGTGGGTGTTGTAGTCCTAGTCAGATTTTATATCAAGCCCTTAGAGGTGAGAGCAGTGGCTCTCACCATTTGTCAATGATGAGGAAAAAACCAAAAACAAAAATGTCAACAATTAGGAAAACTTCTGGATAAGTGGAATAGTAATCCTTGTCCAGTGCAGTGTAGAAAGTAACTGAATTAGGAGAGCTAATGCAATCTGAAAAGTCAGGCTAGGTCACTTGCCAAGATATCATTCAGATACCAAGATCCAAGGGGATGAAACAAGTGGGCAAATTAATCTGTTGATAGTGAACTCAGAACTAAAGGTTAAAATGGATGGTCAGGAAGCCAAAATGGAGGGAGGGTGCTATGGAGTTAATACTTTGATTTATAGGATCATAGATTTTCCACTCAAAATAAGATTTGATGTCATCTGATCCAGCTGGTCATCTTTCAGATAGCAAAACTAAGACCCACAGAGATTAGATGACTTGCCCACAGTGATACAGATAGTAGGTGAAGAATTGGGATTTGAACCCAGATTTTCTGGCTCCAAAATCAGCACTCTGTCCTGGTATCTCAGAGCTTAGGTATGGTTACTCATGGCAACATCTGTCCCTTCTTTCTGACTGAGCCACCTCTGTAGAGCTGTGGGCCCACACAGAAAGGAAAGCAAGTATGCTTACTGGCAATAGATTGATGATTTCTGATCCTGGAGCTGAGTATGGTCTGTATTCTGTTCTAGGTGGTTAGTTGAGGGTAGGGGGCGGGGCAGGGGGAGAGGATGCTGCTCTGGGCCCATAAACATTGCTCTTAGGTCAAAAGAGACCAGAGGTCTGCAGGTGAATCTTGCCCCTGGTTGAGACAGGGGCAACAATGCTAGGAAGAAATAATCCTGCTTTGCAAAGAGCTAGTAGGCTCCAGTGAATTTTTCTCCCTTTTCTTTAACTTCCTTTAGCAACAGCTTAGGGCAGAGTCTCTGCTGACTCACTGTTTTTTCACTTCAGCTCCAATCTCACTGACTGTTTACAGACATTGTCTCCCCAAAAGCAACAAGTGCTCTGGGACTTTCCACAATACCATGCAGAAAGATTCTGGATAGGACAAAAAAGGCTTTCTGAAATTCAATGCAGGTTTTTTTCAGACTTTGTAAATTTTCCTCTGCTAGGGTTGGATTCTAGCCCCTTTGTATATGAGATAGTGGAAGGGTCCCATGCATAAAGGGCTATGCCTCTAGTTTGTGTAACTGAGGAGTCCTTTAATGGAATACATCTAAAGGAAATATTTTCTGAAATGAATCAGATTTTAAATCTCTGCTTCATCATTAATGATAGACTGGTCAACTGGATACTCTGGCATTGTTCCATGGAATGTCCACACTTTGGGAGAAGTCACTATGGATTTAGAAATTAGGTTTTTTTTTTTCTCCAATTTACACAGGGAAGATCAGTTTCTGAGAAATTGATTCACATGGAATGAACTATTTTTCAGCTAAAAGATGGCATTAAAAATGCCTGCCTGGTTGATCACTAACTGCCTGATGGAGTATCCACACTTTAGTTGGGGTCATTGCAAATTCAGAAACTCACTTTTTTCAATCCTTTCAGGGGTGAACAGTCTCTGAGGATTGTATTCACATTAATCATATTCACAAGAGGCTAAATCAGAAAACAGAATAATGATGTATTCATCCATAATGGGAGATACACCTGACTACAAAAAACAAGTATTTGTCATCTGCACAGGTCACATACCTCCATTCAGAAAACCAAATTCTAGAAATCAGAAGATAATTTGCTATTTAAGAGCAATGGAAATTGGATGATCTTTAGGGAAATGTCTATCAAACTAAGGTAACTTGAGAATTGTCCCCCATACTCTCTAGGGGTATTTTTGCTTGTGCTAATAACACTGAGGTACCCATTGTCTAGAATCTGATCCTTCTCCTTCCTAGACAGTACTGGATAGACACTAATACATTCCAGCTCACAGAATCTCAGAGTTGATAAGAACCTCAAAGGCTATGGAGTTGAACCAAAATCTAAGTATCCCCTCTGGTGGATTCTTTTTTGGAATTTGCCATGTAAATTGAGAAAGCTTTTCCTAAGACTCTAATCCAAGAAGGTTGTAATTTTTTTCATCGTGTTGAATTTTTTTCATTTTTATACTTGATTGACCAGGAGAGTTCACTCTGGTGTTTGTCATAGCTTCTTGGTTGCCTGAATAAAAAAGACTATGAGTAGCTCCAGCATTCTCTCTCAACCTTCTGACCATGAATGGGTGCATGACCAAGATCAGGAAACTATGCTCAGCTGAATCAGCATGGTGACCTCACTGAATATCTTTCTTGAATTTCCTTCCTCTCCAATGATTGAATAAACCTTCTCTTCTTGACTGTTGGATGGCCTATGAGTATCTCATTTTGTTCAAGTTCTGGTCCCCAGGACTGGTCTGAGTCAGCCCATACCACAACACCTCTGTAACATCAACAACAAGTGGTCATTTAGATTCTCTTTCAGGACTTTCTGGGAGGGGAAACACATTATATTGCTCACCCTACTCTTTTCTAGATTCCAATCAGATGACTATTTTGGTCAACAACATTACCTTGAATGTTTTACAAGTGAGTAAATTAACATTTTATTTATGTACCAAATGTAATAGGTATATGGGGTCCCCATCCATCCCCTGCCAATAATCCCCCTGTCTCATACCTCTCACACAGGACTTTGGGGCTACCAACTCACCTTTTGGATTGACTCACCAACTTCAACCTACCCTTACCCTGGAAGGTGTAGGTTCCCAGAGAAGCACCACCACTATAAAGCCAAATCCAAATTCTTTTAGGACCCTATGTGTTACCCTTTTGTGGTAGACTATAATCCTTCACTCCTCTATTCCATCTTCTCTAACAGATCGCCCTCTCTTCCATCCCCAATCTCTCATTAATCATCTTTCTCTCCTTGTCTATTGGTGGCTTTTCTACTGTCTAACAACAAATTCACGCTTACCCATCCTTGAACAATCCTCACTTGATCTGTCCATCCCCACATGCTGCTCAATTTCATGGTTAACCTCCCTTGAGAAGGCTGTCTACAATTGGTGCCCCCACTTCCTTTTCCCTCTCTCTTTTAAACTCTCTGTACTGGGGCTTTCAATCTCATCATTCAACTGAAACTGCTCTCTCCAAAGTTACCAAACTCCAATTACCCACTCTTAACTCCAGGATCAAATATAAAATTGTTTGATTTTTGAAGCTCTTCATAACCTGGCCTCTTTCTACACTTTGAGTCTTTTTACAGTTTATTCCCCTTAATTGACTCTACAATCCAGTGGGAGTGGCTTCCTTGTTGTTCCCCACAAAACATCCCATCTTCCATCCCATTCCTTTTCACCACCTGTTCCAGTGTCTGGAATTCTCTCCCTCCTCTTTTCTCTTCTGATTCCCTGACTTCCTTCAGGTTCCAGCTAAAATCCTACCTTCTGAAAGAAGCTTTTCCTGATTCCCCTTAGTGATAATGCTTTCCCTCTAAGCTTATCTCCTACTACCTGTCTATATCTTGTTTGTAGTGGCTTGCATTTGTTTCCCCCTTAGGCTGTGAGCTCTTAAGGGACCATTTTAATTTTGTTTTGGGGTGGGTTTTTTTTTTTTTTTGCCTTATTTGTATCCCTATCTGCATAGCACAGTGCTTGGCACATAGTGGGAGCTTAATAAATCCTTCTTGGCTTAACTTGATTTGTGTATAATCTGACCACAAAGCACCCCCTTAACAGGCCCCATAGCATGATTTTTCATTGTGTATATTTTATCCTCTTTTATATACTTATATATAATTACATTTTCATGTTTGTTTTTTTAAAAATACATTACAAGTGAATGATTTAAGAGGACACAATGCATTTCAGCTTTAGCTATTTATCAGTTCTTAAGGTGGCCTTTCCTCATGGTTTGTACCTAAAAATTATATTTCTTTATACTGATATTTTATCAGTTTTAAACAAATAAAAGATTTTTTGCCCCTTTAGTCTATTAAACCATTCACATAAACGATGCATAATCTTCAATCTTTTCATGCTGACTTAAGCCATATGTAACTATCAATCTATGTGTTTATATTTATCCATACATCTGTATATATCCTACAGTAAATTTTCTGCCCCATGCTACTGACATCCCTTCATAAAACTGATTCTTCACACATATCTTTTATCACTCTTTTTTCAAACCAGTAATTTTTAAACCAAAGTACTTTGCTCATTCCTCTAAGACACCAAACTATTACTTCAATGCCTTACATCCTTCATCAATTACTTTAATTACTTTTCTTTACACAAAAGTTGTATTTCTGATCCTCTTAGCACCAAACTGCTCCATATGAAAGGGCTTCACCTTAAGGAGATAGTACCTTACAGGAATTATTGAACAAACATTTATGAAGCACTTTCCTGTGTGCCAACTTGTGCCTGATACTGGAGAAGAGACAAAATTCAGAAAAGATATGTTGAATTTTCAGGCAATGCTGACAGACCCTAATCCAGTCTTATTCAATAGGAAAACTCAGGATTTGGGATTCCCATGATTTCCCAGCTGAGTGGAAGTACTCTCACTGGTTATTAGTGAATGACCACCATCTATCTCCAGCTCCCCCTATTCTGGGATAGCCAGGTCAATGTATCAATTTAGGGGGTATAGATGATGTCAATTTAGCCAAACTGAATAGTTCTGAACCTTGCTATTTTTCACTAAGTCCTAGTCAGAACCCTTGGCATAATGGACTTACTCCTTCAGTGGTATAGACAACAGGCTTAATTTTATGTCATGGTTTACTCCTGGCATAGGACACTACATAGTAAAATATCTGTCTCGAGACTCCATGCCCACAGCTTCTTTACCACTCATACCTTTACCCACATAAAAAATTTAGGCCCATCCAAACCCAGGAGTTCTTGTAGCTTTTCCTCCTCCTATGTATAGAAAAGGGAGTCTAGAAAATTCATCACAGTTTCCAGCTGTAGTTTGGCTCACATCAACCAGTTAGGCTGGTAATTAGATGAAAATTCATTAATTTTAGACCCAGTTCTTGGCTCTTCTTTTCAACATGGCATGAAGCATGGATTTAGGAGCCCATGAAAACCAAAAGTCCTGAAGACTGGCAAGTTCTCTTTGATGTATTGGGATTTCTAACTCCTTCTTTGCTAGCCTAGTTCATTACTTGTAGAACAAGGGTGTCAGCAAGGGTCCCAATGGAGAGATAATCTCCCTACTGTGCTCTAAATGGTCATAGATTTAGAACTGGAAGAGATCTAAGACTCCAAGAGATGAACCCCTTAATTTTATAGATGAAGAAACCAATGCAGAAAGAGGCCTTGGCCTTTGTCGACTTGTTGAGCTATTAAGAGCTATTAAGCATCTGAGCTGGGATTTGAATCTTGGTTCTTGTCATCTTTGATTCCTCTGTTCCCCAATTCTTGCTCTCCTTGAACCCTTTAGTTGTCTGGTTTTTACAAGTAACAGTCAAGTCAATAAGTATTTATTAAGCATATACTACGTTTCAAGCACACCGTGCTTAGCATTTTTACAAATATGATCTCATTGGATCTTCACAATAGTCCTGTGAGGTAGTTGCTATTATCCTCATTATACAATTGAAGAAACTGAGGCAAACTGAGGTTCAGAATCCTGTTGTTTCTTTTTCCTGCAAGGCAAATCAGATGCTACCTCCTCCATAAAGTCTTTCATATGTCCCTAGCTGAAAGTCTTTTCTCCCCCCATAAATTTGTGTCCTAGAGTACTGTGTCTCTAATTCTCCATTGTCACCATCACACTTTAACCTATATTTTAAAAATCTGTAATCCCCACTGGTAAACAGATTGTAAGCTCCCTAAAGGCAGCAACCAAAATTTTCATCTTTGGATCCTTAACCCCATAGCAAAGTGCTTTGCACATGCTTTATCCATAATAGATTTTTTTTGTTGTTGAAATGAATTGATGGCTCACAATCTGTAACAGTAGAGGAAGTATCATGCTAATGAGATCATTGATCTATCCAAATAGCCATACACACCCACTGCCTGTCACTCTGTTTAGCTCTGAGCCCTGAGCTACATGCTGAGGGGGACCAAATGAATGCTCCTAGTGATGGTGGCAGGGCTGTGGAGAGTCAGAATTCCTTCAGCCTAATATTTTTTAATGACTAGGACAATCAGTAACAAGAGGAGTGATGCTGGGTGCTTATAAATTCAGAGATTTAATATTGCATCTTTTGTTAAATCTCCACAATTTGCCTTGCCTCTCTCTGTTTTAAAAAATCTGCCTTGCAAATAGGGTTTTAAAATAATTTAGCTTGCTCATGAGTCTGTATGATAGGATTATAGCTTGGCAACTAAAATGAGACGGTATCTGAGAGTTACAGAGTGAAGTATTGGTTTCATTTGAGGATAGGACAAGAGAGCAAGTTTAAATTGACACAAAAGGGATATGGGCTAGAATGGAGAAAGAATTTCCTGATTTAAGAGATTGTGACATGTGGACCTATGTTGCCAAGTGGGGCACTTACAGTCTTCCCTGGATATTTAAAAAATGTAGATATCTTTTCCCCCCTAGGGTACATTAAATTCTGTCTTGCCTATAGCAGAAGAGTAGATTAAATGACCCTGGAATCCAGGACTTAACTGTAGAATTTGGGAAGCTTCTGAGCATAAGGCTATTCTTTGGCGTGGAATCATATCCCAGCAGACATTACTATCCTGCAGCATCCTTTACCTTCATCAAAAATTTCATCACTTCCTTACTGGCTCTTGAGCTCTCTGGGATATTCTATTTCATAACACAGTGATTTTCCCCTTTTGTCTTTGGATTTGTGTATTTACAAAAGGAAAGCCAGTCTTGTGCTGGTGGCACAAATGGTTTTCAAGACCAGGATTTCTTTCTTTCTTTTTCCTTCCTTCCTTCCTTCCTTCCTTCCTTCCTTCCTTCCTTCCTTCCTTCCTTCCTTCCTTCCTTCCTTCCTTCCTTCCTTCCTTCCTTCCTTCCTTCCTTCCTTCCTTCCTTCCTGCTTTCCTTCCTTCCTTTCTCCCTCCTTTCCTTCCTTCCTTTTTTCCCTCCCTCTTTTCCTCCCCCCCCTCTCTCTTCCATGGCCATAATCAAATACTACAACAGTAAAGGGAATCTGAAAGCTCTGACTAAAGTTTCTTGAAAATGGAATAGACTGAATGCTCTACCATTGACTTGAAAATACAATTTCAAATATAAAGCTACTACTAGAAAGTACAACTAATTTATTTAGCCATTATATATATTTTAAGGAAGGCCTACTATAATTCTGCTCTGGTGAAATAAGATCAGTTTTGGTTCTATGGAGGATGCCAAGGAAAAATTTAACATGGCCCCTGCCCCCTAGAGCTTCCAGTCTACTTAGATACCATTTATAAAGGGAAACTAAATAATATATGGGAATACACAAGCAGGTGGTAGAGAAATTAAACTTTTTCTGCTTGGCATGATAGTGCAGAGTTAGATGCCACTTGTAGAAGTTACAAGGAAGTAAATTTAGAGTTTTATTAATTAAAAGAGGGATTTATTAAAATAAAGGACCTATAATTTACAAGGGCAGCTAGATGGCATAGTGGATAAAGTTCTGGATCTGCAGTCAGGAAGACCTGACTTCAAATCAGCTTCAGTCACACTAGCTGTGTGACCCTGGGCAAGTCACTTCACTCTGTTTGCCTTAGTTCCTCATCTGTAAAATGAGGTAGACAAGGAAAGGGAAAGCCACTCCAGCACCTTTTCCAAGAAAACCTCAAAATGGAGTCACAAAGAGTCAGATAAGACTGAAATGACTGAACCACAATAACTATGTATATGTAAGTGTGCCAGGTGCTGATAAAGATAAAAATGAGGCGGTCCATTCACAAAGGTTAAACCTAATGGGGATATATACACAGACAAGTCAATATAAAATGTATACAAATGAAATCCAAAGGAATTTGTGTTTACTAACAATGAGAATGGGGGTAAGGAAGGAAATTGGGAAAAGTCTTATGGAGGAGGACAGCACTTACCATGAGCCTTAAAGTAAGCTGGGGGGGGGATTCTAGGAGGTGGAGTTGAGGAGAGAGGGAAGTTCAGGCACAGGGGATAGCCTATGCAAAGGCATGGAGATGGGAAATGGAACATGTGTTAGGAAGCCTCCCCTGCTCCCAAAAATGAGAATCACCCTGAAGAGGAATGAATGGGCTGCCTCAGGAAGCAGTAGTTCTCACTTTAATAGAAGGTTTGGAACACAGCCAGGACCGTTTCAGCAGAAACTCTTTTGGAGGGATGGGAGTCCTTCCATCTCAGAATTTTGTCATTCCTTGACTTAAGAGAGACATTAGGAGGACAACCAATCCACAAGGGCTAGTGATGACTTGAAGTCTTTTTCCTGGGGGTGGATGAATAGGTCTTTGTCAGTGTAGAAAGAAAGTATATGTGCTTGTTAGTTAGGACACCGCTCAGGGACAGCTCTGATGTGCTAAGTCCCTTCTTATTGTCAGTAAGTTTGATTTTATTAAGTGCCTCCTATGTACCAGGCACTGTGCTAAGCACTGGGGTACAAAACACTGGAAAGAAAGACAGTCCCTGCCCTCAAGGAGCTTACAGTCTAATGGGGAAAGACAAAATACAAAATAAAGATGAAAAGAGGGAGGAAACTGAAAGTGAGGGGAGGGTACCCATAATGGGGGCATGATAAAAAGGTCAAAAAGAAGAGAGGTGGATGGGAAATGAAGAGATGACTGACTTGGCAGCCCTCTTTAAATGAAGGCTCTGGAATGAATGCTACACTCCATATTCCAGTAAGAAGGGTTTTAGGAAGCAGAGGATACTGATGAGATGATAGTACTAAGGTTGATGTGATAGTAGATGATGTTTGAGGATTGAGTAAGGTAATGGATGAGGAAATCTCCCTCTAAGGGTACCCACTGCAGTTATAATCATCATAAAGTGTACCTGCTGACAGCTCCTTGTAAAAAAGAATGTAATTTTTTTAAAATTAATTTTTAAAATTCAAATAAATAATAAAATGAATATATAATAATTTTTAAAAGAATATCATACAAAGAAGCAGGAAGACATTGCTTTATCTGGATCTGTACTCATGCATGTAAACAACACCTGCATACACCATGGAGAAATGCAATCGTTGCAATAATCATCCAGGACCCCCTTTCAGTCGTCCAGGTGCACTAAGATAAATGATTGCATATTGGGATGGAAGAACAGTCAGATAAACACAGGCACAATTATTTCTGGGTAAATGGTTGTGCTAGTACTTTGTAACATAATAATAGGGCATTAGGAGAATTTTTATTAAGAATTAGATGGAGAAAATTTCCAGACAGACTCAGATTCTTAGTGAGCAATGCCCAGAGATGACTGTCTAACCATCCCTTCAAGTGATAGCATGCATCGAAGTCCTTGATCTTAGAGAAATATTCTCTCAAGCCACTGTATAATAATAACAATGACATATAATACTCTACTTATATATTTCATATAAAATAATACTAATAATAGTAACTCACATTTACAAATTTCTGTGCAAAGAACCATACCAGCAATTTTTGTGTCCATGGAAAGCACCATCAACTGCCTTGGGTCAGTATCATGAAAGGCATTCTCATTGGTGGGGATCATTATCCAGAGAACTTCACTGGGGTGAGGTTGCTGCTCACCAAGGGATGCATCAAAGGCCAGGGTGGATCAGAAAAGGAATAAGCCCAGTCACCATCTGGTAACTTTCTGTTTTAACTAAGTATTTTTGCAAACTACTTGTGTAATGGTTGTTTCATTGCTACTGAAAGGTTGCAAAGTGCTGTAAGTATCCTCTAAATCCACTACCTCAGGGGCAGAGCTACCATAATTATGGCCCTGGCTTGACAGTTTACAAACAATTTCCTCACAATATTTTTGAGACTATTAATAAAAATATAGTGACACTATGGTCATTCTATGCATACTGTTGTTGTTGTTGTTGTTTGTCCTTTGTTTTTGAAGAGGGCACAAAGTCATCAGTCTCATCATCTCTTCCAGAGTCATTGAAGCCCAATGGCAAGACAACAGTCAAAATGACTGCAGATGTCTCTGGATGTAATGGGACATCTTGGTGTCTTTGATGTCTGACCAAGCTCCAAGTATTCCACAGTGCCTGCTTCAGCCACCTTCATGGCTATGGGAACAAACGGTTCTCACCTGCCCATTTCGCTGGGGGGAAGTCTTCACATACTTGGGATAGAAATCCCCCTAACCCACCGACAGGTTTGAGTCCCATCACTTACCCTCACCTGGTTGAACCCATCTGCTAAGATCGTTTTACCTGAGTATGGCATGCTATAGCTTCTTGGAGCCACAGGTGAGAGTTGGGTGACAAGTGGACACCAAAGATGAATGAAAAGTGTCCTGAAAGGACACTGGATTTGAAGCCAGAGAATACAGATTAGAATCTCATATACAGTATCTGTATAACCATAGGTTACATTTCCTCTCTCTAGATCCCAGGTTTCTCTGAGAGTAAAATGAGAAGACTGGTTTGGATGATGCCTAAGGTTCCTCCCAGGTCTAAGTCCCATCATTCTAAGGTACCATTTTATCCAATGGCTTTGTGGCACCAAATTAAGTCCCACATTGTATGTATGAGTAGAAGGCAACCTAGTACAGTGGAGAGGGGCCAGATACTAAGACCATAAGATAAAGATCAATTACTGTTCTGCATTTTCATATCAAGCATTATTCACATTAATGAGATCACATATATGACTCCCTCATCCAAAACAGAAGTATGAGCTAGTGTATACTAAGTGTATATCATGTAATATGGAAAGGTCATGATGGGAATATGTTTTGTTTTGTTTTTGTCCCAATCCCTATTGTTATGACAGGTCGATTACACAGGCAGTGAACATTTTTTTTCCTACTTGCATTATATTACTCCACTCATTTACCACTGCCTAAAAATAACCATACTTTATTTTGCAATATTTTTCACTGTCCACTAATTGATGTCAAAATGACATATGTTACAAATCGTACACAATCCCAATTTTGCATTCCTAGGCATTACTTCAATCTCTGGGTCTCAGACCTTAGCATGGGAAAGCAGCCCAAAAGCCATCTAGTTTAATGAATGATTGCACTAGAATTCTCTCCATAACATTTGCTATAATATTCCCCTTCAAACTCTTCCAGTGATGGGAAACTCACTACCTTTTGAAGCTGTCCATTCAAGATATAATATAAAGGCTAGTATTGCATTGAAAGGCAGGGGCTACTATAATGCAATAAAAGCTGCTAAGTTTAAGAGAACTAGGAAAGAAATTTATGAAATAAAGCACAGCACAAGAAGAATGAATTTCATACTTAGATCATATTAGGGAAGGTCAATCAAAATGAATGGTTAAAGAATCCTGTGATGGGGAGTTATAGTGTAGTGAGTGAAATAATACTTTATGTATAGAAATTATATAATTAATAATAACTAAGAAAGTTTCTATATTGATGTTCAATGTTAAATTTATATATATATATGTATGTGTATGTGTGTATATGTATATATATGTATATATGTATGTGTGTGTGTGTATCTTTTTTTTTCCCCCTTGTAGGTGGCTAAAATTGGCCTCGGGCAGGCCGCCCCTCCCCCAGTGCGACGGCTCTCCCCAAAACCACCCAGGCACACAGGCCTCACACACTACGCCCAGCCCACTCTTCGCTCAGCAGGAATAAGCATGGAAAACCTCATGCCTTGCCTGGGACCCTCTGCCCAGCCAGGTCGAGGTTCACAGAAAACCCCGCATGCTGGCTGGCCTTGGACATCTGTCCTAGGGTACTAGATAATTAGCTTGGCATGCATAGGCATAGTCAGCCTGAGTTTCAGGAGGACCAAGAAGGGTTATATATCTTGGGGGGGCAGAGACGCTAGGGGCTCGCTACAGTGAAAGAGGGAGACACTACAGGGATGCTACAGAGACAGAGTGAAGAGAGAAGCTAGGAGGTCAGTCAGGAGGAAGAGTGAAAGGATGCTACAGAGACAGACAGAGAGTGAAGCATGGCTGCAGCAGTGAACTGGCCAGACATAGGTGAGAGATGCCCGGGCAGCAGCAAGAAAGTTAAAACACAGTCAGGTCATAAATTTCTGTTTATATTTAATTCTAAGTTTGTTTCATATAAATAAACCCTGCTTTGTTTATTTTAAAAAAGGCTTTTGCTTACCAGTCTGAGAGGCAGTGGGGGAAGGGGCAGGCACTTACAGGTTGGGTTGCTGTATGGGGCTTAACAAACCTGGGGGATCTTTTAAACCCCCAGGCATGTGGGCAGCTAATAGCCCCACAGACAGCCAGCCAGGAGTTCACAGATTAGGACCCAGTTAATATAATTTTTTACACCCTTAAATAGAAAGGACTCTCATAGGTATGCAGAGAGTATTAGGGCTCAGTTGGACTTCATAAATACATAGGATTGGGAGACTGACATTACCTTTATTGAATGAAGATGGATGGGTTAGAGGGTTCAACTACAGAAATGAAGAGAATGCAAAAGGTTCAAATGTAGGTACCTTAAAATAAAATTATTCTGAAGATAAATCTTTATTAAACTACTTCTTGGTTTTACTAGAAGGTGCATTATTGCTCTAGTTTCCCTTTGGAGGTACATGCTGTGGACTACCTGTGAGACCAATTCAGTTTTATCTGATACATGTGAACAAGGAATGACCATAATGTCAAAAAGAATTGTCACTGAAGACTCCGTATCCTTGGACATTGAGGGCAGATGACATTCAGGGAGACTGGAGCTCCTTATTTTTCCATAGAGGAATAAACATCCTAACAAACACCCTTTATAAGGATAGGATGTGTAGTGTTTGTTCTCAAATGACATATAAAAGGTGCACTTAATGCATAAATCAACACTACCCAGAAGACAATATTCATGGTATAGAGTTGTTGGGGAGAATATGAAATTGTGTCAGAATCACTAACGTTGTGACATGAAGTGCTTACATTCACCAGCCAAAATTGATGACTTCTCGGATTTATGGAATAAATTAATTCCATTGCAATCCAGATGACATTAATATGCTTTTATAATTAATTTAGTTTGGACAGCTGCCTTAGTTGCCAAATTCTCAATGGAAGGGGAAAAGATTTCTCAAGGAAAGAGTTGACACATGAATAATAAATTTGGCATGATATACAGAATAACAATTTAAGAGGAAATGGTAGGCACACTGTGAGTCTCTACTGAATAATAATAATGAAAAAAAAACAACAAAAGAGAAGTATGCAGAGAAAGATTTTAAGCCATGCCTGTGTCAGCATTTCCAATACTGCTACATATTTGTAGGTATTTTACAATCATATAAATCAGTGCTTTAAAAGAATGGAGGACAAACTATAAGACTCCATTTTGGACAGGGATTCTGCAGCCACTATTATAAAATAAGTCTACATCTTCAGATACATTGCATTATTTGGCCAGGGTAGGATTCTACCCTAGAATAGTATGAAAACATTTTTTTTTAAAAGGATACTGGGGGGCGGCTAGGTGGCACAGTGGATAAAGAACCGGCCTTGGATTCAGGAGTACCTGAGTTCAAATCCGGCCTCAGACACTTGACTTACTA
Organism: Dromiciops gliroides; assembly: GCF_019393635.1. Taxonomy (NCBI): domain Eukaryota; kingdom Metazoa; phylum Chordata; class Mammalia; order Microbiotheria; family Microbiotheriidae; genus Dromiciops; species Dromiciops gliroides. Next base: position 84,856,612 of record NC_057862.1, read on the forward strand.
GCTGTGTGACCCTGGGCAAGTCACTTAACCCCCATTGCCCAGCAAAAAAAAAAAAAGGATACTGGATTTGTAATGAATTCAAAGCCTTTGGGAAGGGTGATTTCAAATAGATGTTAATAGTTAGAACTCTTTCTGTGCCCCAAGAAGGACTGATTCATAACCTAACTCAAAAGGTCTCAGCTGAGTAACACGGGAACGTACAAATCATATACAATCTGTTTATATCAAAGATGGTTTCTGTAAATGTGGCCCCTTGGTTCACACTAAGTCTTGAATTGCAACAAGGCCATACTAACAGTTACCCCAGCTTTCTGACAACTATAAGATATATTGAACATGTTCCCATTAACCTATTGGTGTCAAAACCTGCAAGAAGAATTCTTCCTCCTTGACTATGTCTTTGTAATTCTAAATCTTCAATTTGACAGGTTTTATTTTTTTAATTTTTTTCTAACAGAGATAATAAAATAAGTCCCAGATTGCCTCTAGCATTCTTATAAGATTTTTGAATGAGGCTGCCCCCATCTTTTAGTTGTTTGGAGTTCTACCTTGTACTGTCTCCTTGTATGAGAAAGAGCAGGACTCATCAAGAGTCAGGGTCTAGAATAAGATCATTCCATTCCCCCTGGGGTGGGGGTGGAGGGCAAGAGAAGAGGTGTTTCACTGTTTGGCCCTGTTGACTTCTATACAAAGTCAACTTGAGGGAATGTCTTGAAACCATCAAGTTGCCTCTTGCCTCTGTCCCAAAATTACTTTATCTTTACTTTATATCTTTATATATATATATATATATTTATTACTAACTTTTGTCTCATGATATTACCACTTTCCCCTTTTCCCTCCTCACGGAGTTTAGATTCCTTGAAGAAAGGATTTAAAAAAATCTTTTTGAATCTCTATCATCTGTCATATAGAGAATAAACACTTAAACACTTACTGAATGAATATACAAATGAGTGAAAACCTAAATTCAATTTTTCCTAACATCTACCACTGCTTCTATTTCTGCCTTATGGTGCTAGTCAAAAGAAATTTAATTCCTTTTCCATGGATCAACCCCTAAAATACTTGAAGACAGCTAGTCACTTTCTTCTACTTCCCACCCCAAAACTCCTCTTTTTCCAACTAAATAACACTGATTCCTTCAACAATCCTCACATGGCATGAACCTCCAGCCTTTTACCATCCTGGTTGCCTTTCCACTGCATGGATACTCTCTAAGGCAGGGATTCTCAGTATGGGGTCTCTGAACAGTTAAAAATGTTTTTATAATTATATTTCTGTATAAATGTTTTTCTCCATAATTCTATATACTTTATGCTTTAATCTGAGAAGGGTTTACTAGATTACTAAAGGAGATCATGACCCTAAAAAAGTAAGAACTTCTGATCGAGGGCATCAGTGGTTAGAGATTAAATAGTCCATAGACAGAGTCTGAGAAAAAAGTAACTTTGGGACTCCATTTTACTTAGAAGGGAAGACTAGGAGGGGAGGTCACCCCACAACAGACAGAATCTCATAGAAGGAATAACTAGATCTATTAATCTATTGACATACACACATGCATACATATAATATATATGTGAAATATATGTATATGTATGCATATATACATATATGTATATATGTGTAGTTGTATATGTGTACTTTTCAGTGGTCTAGGCAGCTGTCTAAAACAAAAAAAATTTACAGTGAAGTAGCAGCACTTTTATTGGTAAAGGAATTTCCTTATTGGGAACATACTGCCCAGATGAAATCACCAGTGCAATGGGGGAAATGATGGAGTGATAGTTAGCTCCATCTTATATATGCCTACCTTATAGAATCAGTTAACTCTAAGATATACAAGCTGCTTTATTTGAAAAATTGAAATTTCTATAAAACAAAAACTCGATCACCAGAAATGTACCTGCAGTAAAATGAAATGGTGTCTTACAAATTTTGAATAATACTAGAAGCATGCTCTACTCATAAGGAATAAGAGATAATGTTTGGAAATGTCCAAGTAAATGGAAGGGAGATATCACAAATCTCACTTTTCCCTTGACTTCACATTTCAAAATTCAACAAACATTTACTAAGCCTGGCTATGTGCTAGAGAAACAACAGTATAAAGCATATGGCTTCTGTCTTCCATGAGCTTACAATCTGATGTGGGAAGTAAGATGTCAAAGCACACAATGACAAGATAATTACATTCTCTCTCTTGGTGAGCTCCTCTATTCCCATGGCTCTAGCTATGGCCTCAGATGACTCCCAGATCTCTATTTACTCTCGTACCTAATCTCTCCCTAGAGACTTGGTCTCATATTTCCAACTGTCCAATGGATGTCTTCACCTTTTAAGTCTTCATGGAATAAAAAACTCAACATGTCCAAAATTTGAGTTCAGTATACTACCCTTCAGTATGCTATGGCAAGCCAGGCTTTTATATATATATATATATATATATATATATATATATATATATATATATATATATATTACAATGGAGAAAGAAGGTCAGAGAGAGAAGAGATAGGATTTTCAAGAGGGAATTTCTTTGTCTCCTCTGGGGATAGAATTGCAAAGGGAAATCCCTAGCCTGGAGAGTAGATAAGAATAAAAACTCTTGAGGATTTGTGAATGTTGCTGGACAGCAGATCCTGAGTCATGTAGGCAGCAAGAGCATGAAGATTTCTTTGTTTTATGCATGATAGAAGGTGTTACACAACACAGGGAGAGAAAGATAGAAAAGCTATAGCTTCTGCCTTCTATGAGTTTGCAATATGATATAGGAAGTATGATAACTTACCACATAATTTAGAAGACTACATGGTGATTACAATATCCCCCATGGTGAGCTTATCCATTCCCATGGCTTTAGTTATCTATATGCAAATAGCTTCCAGATCTCTAATTTCACTTCAGAGCCTTGGTCCTAGGTTACCTACTGTCTGTTGGACATTTTCACTGTTATGTCTTGATGACACTCAAAGCTCAACATGCCCAAAGCTTAGCTCTTTGTGGTAGGATATGGCCAGGACTGTACTAACAAGAAGGAAGCCAATCTGAGTGATGAAAGACAAGATTTCAAGGGAGAAGTCCCTAGACTGCCTCTGGTTCTATAAAAAGTCCCCAGAGAGGTAGCTTTTTGATTTTCCAGACCTTGTGGATTCTTCACTAGGTGCTAGCTACATTTCCCAACACATGAGCATCATGTGCATGAAGAAAGGAGAGACAAAGGAAGATCTTGGTGCTTGACTGCATCTAAACCAGAAGTATCAAGATGTATCCCTGTATAGAATATAAGCCAGGCAAACCTCTTCCTTTATAACTCTCCTGTTTGTTCCAGAATGGTCATTTGTTCCATCTAGCTACTTTTCTAGTCATATTTCACTCTACTCCTCTTCACACATTATATAATCAAAACAAATTTACTTTCTACTTTCATGTCATTTCAATTCAACAAAGCTATTTAACCTATTAAGGTTTAAATTTAGACTAAGATTTTTGGGACACCCTGCATCTATTCATTCATTCATTCATTCATTCACTCACTCACTCACTCACTCATTCATCTATTTATTTATTTGTTTTATTTATTTTGGAGGCAATCAGTGCTAAGTGACTTCTCCAGGGTCACACAGCTAGTAAGTGATACACCCTGTATTTGTTAAGCATTATGCACAAGGCACTGTTCTAGGCATTGATGAGATAATAATTAAAACCAAAAACCAAAACATCACATTCTCCCTGAACCCAAGGAACTTATCCATTAAAGGAGGTGATAAGATATGATATATGAATGGAGAGTAGCTAGCTTCAATGGTCATCTTTCTTTCTTTCTCTCTTAATGCAGGCAATCTCCACTGTTCTTTATTCTGTGCTCTGCTCTCCTCCCTTTTCACTCCCTCTCTCCCTCTCTTCCTCCCTCAGAAAGTGCATCTCCTCCCATTATATACTTCCACTTCCCCATCTATGTTGTCATCCCAAATCTTAATCTCTAGCTCCAGCCTTATGTGACTGAAAAAAGTGGTGGATTTGCAAGAATAGAACCTGTGTTCAAATTTTAGTTCTGTCACATATTATCAAGTCATTCAATCTCACTGGATTTCACTTTCCTCATCCTGAAAATAAGGAATGATACACAAAGAAATTTAATACAGGGTAGAATATGATAGAAGTAGAGATCAAAATGCTCAAAGAAAATGTGAGGAGGAAGAGATCACTTTCATCTGAGAGGAATTAGGTGGCAAAGTGGTGAGAATGCTGAGCTTGAAGTCAGGGAGACCTCACTGAGCATCCTACCTCAAACACTTACTCCCTATGTGATCCTGGGCAAATCACTCAAATTTCCTAAGCCCCAGTTTCTTCATCCATCAAATAGGGTAATAATAACACTTACCTCATAAAATTTTTTTGAGGATCAAAAAGAGATAATGTGTACCTCAAGTGATTTGCCAATGATTAAGGAAGGCAGGAAAATACCCGAACTGGACCTTGAAGGAAGAGGACTTTGGAAGAGAATACAGAGATGAGGAGGTAATATAGCCCAGGCATAAGGGATCATCTGATTAAATAACTAGTAGTAGAAAAGAAATCAAGGAACTGCCAATGGTAAAGTTTGACTGGAACATAGCTTAAATAAAAGAGGAGAATAAAACAAATCTGGAAAGATAAATTAGAACCAGGTTGGACAAAATCTTAAATATGAAGCTAAGGATTTGTATCTTTTCCTACAGGAAATACAGAGTTGGAACAGCTAAGGTGGTATAGTAGATAGAGATCTGGACCCTGGACCGGGACTCAGGAAGACCTAAATTCCAATCTAGCCTCAGGCACTTACTAGCTGTGTGACCCTGGGCAAGTTACTTAATCCTGATTGCCTCAGTTTTCCCATCTGTAAAATGAGCTAGAGAAGGAAATGGCAAACCACTGTAGTATCTCTGCCAATAAAACTCCAAGTAGGGTCATGAATAATTGGATGTGACTGAAAAAAAATCACTGAACAACAACAATATCCCCTAAGATGCAAGTGATTTATCTCTCTACAAATTTCTTATTGTACTTCATTTGCCCTGAACATATTATATCTTCTAGCATACCTATTTATGTACATATCATATTCACTCAGTAGAATGTATACCCCTTGGGGGAAAGGACTGTGCCATTGTTCATCTTTGTATCTGCAGCACCGAGCATGAGACCTTGAATGAGATAGCAGCTTAATTTTAGCCAGGGGTGTCTTCTCAGCTACACTCAGGTTCACAAGTCTGTTGGGAGCATCCAATTATTTCAATCCATAAATTTAAACCCCCATCAGTGCATCTCTTTTTCCAGACCAGGTCAGATGACATGGGAATTTAAAGATAGAAGCATTCAATGAACCAGAAAAGTTAGATAAGAACAAAGGGAAACAAAAAAATCTCCCCATATACAAAATGGTATGATCTCTCACATATTCTTGTGCTACCAAAGGAAGAGTGAACACTCCCTGGACACTCCCTAGGAGTAGTATATAAGCTGCATGGAATACCTCCTATGACTCTTTCAGTTCAGTCATCCAACTATTATCTAACAACACACTGTGACTCACTGCTTCTCTATCTCTTACCTCTTTGCTGTTTCTCCATAGTATTGTTGCTGTCATCTGTTGCTGTGCATCTTCTTTGCCAAGGAGAGTGACCTCAGTGAAGCTACAGGAGTATTGGTAGGAGTGTACTGGAGCCAATTCCATCTGGTTCAAGAGAGATGAGTGTGAGCTCATCAGACATGAGCAAATGCTGCAAATCAAGGCTTGATTTTGTTTTGTTGATAGGCTAGACTTAAGAAAGTGATAGAAAAAAATGTTAATAATGCAGGTTTAAATTTAAAAATGTTACACAGACTCGTCCAACCCCACCCCAGCTTATTGTTAAACATTTACTAGCACACCCTTGTGGGGACCAAGTTTTAATTGGGGAATGCTAGCTAAGTGGCTCGCCACAATATTGGATCAAGGAAAGAGACCAGCAGCCTCCCACAAAACAGAACAAGATTTATTTTAACAAGAACAAACTTAAAAAAAAACCCCACAAACAGGATCAGTAGGATCAAGAGAAAGGAAATAAAATGGGGAAAGGGAAATTATAATACCTGAAAAAATACCACCGCCCAGGAATCAGCTGAAAATACGCAGAACACCCCTCGCTTTCCAGCTTCCACCTAGAATGCCCAATTCTCCTCCCCCAAACCTAGAAACACCCCACACAGCCCCAGCCTATGGGATGGTTGCTCTGACAGTCACATGACTGCCCTCACTAGGCTTCCAATCATTATAATTTTGCCAGGCCCATGTAGGCGTTGGCGAGTGGTGATGACATGAGGTGCCAGAGCCCTGGCAAAGGCTACAACCAGTGGGTGGAGCACCATGTGGTTTTCGGAGCCCCAGGACAGTGAGTGCCGAGGCATAAAAACCTCAAATAACAATTAATTCTTTACACCCTTGAATATAGAGCAAAGGTTAGTACTTCTACCCTGCTCCTCCAGTACTGGTAAAAAGAAGTTCTGGGATAATTTGCATGGATTTTGGGATGATGGGAATTGAAGGGGGGGGGAGTCTTGTGCTTTTCTGAGTATGGTTTTGTACCTGATTAATAAAAGAAATAGCCTTTAGGCATGGGTAATCTCACAAAAAAGCAAGAAATACTCCCTCTGAGGCAAAATGAGTTCTAGCAGCCAAAGACAGCACCAGAAGGTGGCAGCATTTTAGGGCAGAAACCCAGCAGCAGATGCCAGCAATTTATGTGGAGAAACAGCAAGGAGCCGTTTTAAAGGCTGAATGGAGAAACAATAAGGCATAGCAGGTTTCTGGGAGATTAAACTGGGATACTGAGTTGAGAGAGGTGTTTCAGATGGGATGTAACCCTAGAAGCAATGATCTGAGGAGTATTCCTTCATTTATTGGCATTATGGAAATCTATAGAAATTGTGCCCTTTTGATTATGTGGAGATTTTTTTTCTTGTTATTACCTTGCTATTTTTACTCATTTAATTCCTTTCTTTGAATCCTGCATCATATCACTTATCCTGGTTTAAAGAAATACATTAGTCAGGGCATAGAACTGTAAATCCAAGAAGTTATCTATCCCATCCAGACCATGAACCTAGGTATATCTGGGGTGGGGGTTGGGGGGGAGGGCTACAGTGAGAACAACATGGGCTATATAATGTTTATTGACTTGGGTTGAATGCAAGATGTATGTGATGTATAGGGCAGACAATAATCACTTTAGGAATAACTATGGAATCAGAGAAAAGGTCACTTATGAATCATCTTGGGGAAAAGTTGCATTTTAATTGGCCTTGAAGGATTGGTAGGGTTTTGACTGTCAGACATCTCTGGATGGAAGCCATACCAAAAAGAGGGGATAGTTAAAGCAAAGGGCTGCAGACTATATACACTGCATTTTGTGTGGGACAGTGAACAGACCAGTTTAGTTGGATTGGAGGCTTCATTCAGGGAATAGTGAAAGAAAAGATTAGAAAGACAAACATGTCCCATACTGTGGAGGGTCTTAATTACCAGCCTAAAGAGATTGGCTCATCTTTAAAGGAAATGGGAACTATTGTAGATTTCTGAGCAGAGAAATGGTATGATTAAAGTGGTGATTTAAGAAGATTTGTCAGCATGAGAAGCATAGATTAGAGGGAGGACCAGGAAGACAAATTAGGAGATGAATGTAATGGTCTAAGTGAGAGGTAATAAGAGCCTGATCTGATCCAGGCTGCTGACATTAGGAATGGAAAACATGGAGAGGATGGGAGAGTTTGTGAAAGGTGGTTTAGCAGGACCTGGTTACTGATTGAATTTGGGGGTCAAGGGAAAGGAAAGAGTCAGAGATTAGGAAGTTTGAAATGTGTGCGACTGGGATTGTCAGCATCATTAAAAAGAAATAAGCCTATCAGGTGAAGAAACTTTTTTTATTATTGTTAAGATTTTTGAGGGAATGGGGATGGAAGTGGTAAAAGGTGTCATCATTTCCATTTAACATATACTAGGGTAGAAAGAACAATGGGATATTATGGTCACTTTTTAAATGACTTGGCTAAGGTCACAGAGGTAATAAATGCCAGAGTTGAGATTAGAATCCAGGTCCTCTTCCTACAAATCCATACGCTTTTTTTTTTTTAATTGCACAAGATTGGAGATACAGACTTGAGATTAACACACGGTAAGGAGAGTTGAAGTACATCATGGGAACAGATGGGCTTTCTGAGGGAGAAAAGGAAAAGGAAGAGCAGAGAGACTAGAGTAAAGAGCAACGAAGATTGCTAGCATTTATTTATGCATCCATATTTCAAATACTTATTGAGCATTTAATATTGCAAAGGACTGTGCTGCATGCTAGGAGGAATACAAAGATTAATGGGACATAGTCCTCTAATAAATAAATGAATGAACAAACACATGACTGAGTGAATGAATACATAAATGAATGAACATATGAATGAATATAGTCCTAAATGTAACAGGGACTTCAAATAGCTGCTAAGATGTCCCAATACTCTATGCAGCCTCTATGGTTGGAGTCAATAACATGCTCTATATAGTGAAATTCTTAAACAGGACAATGGAGAGGTAATACCTCAGACAATACCCCACCCCCAACCTGGTTGTTTAAATGTTTTTTGAGCTCTTTGGTGCAGTGAAAAGTTAAAAAGTATGAAAATACTTTTTAGACCATTAAGATACATGACTAATTCATAACACCTTTATCAGATACAATTAGAAAACATTTTATATGTATTTTAGAATCTTTTAAAGCCATAGCTAAAAAAGCATTCATATGTACCTTGAAGTGAAAATGAGGCCACAGAAGGGTTAGGAGAAATGCCATTAAAGATATTATTGAATGTTTCAATTATTAATGGATCCAAAAATGTCATCAGGAGAATACTGGGTAGTACCAGTCACGGGGAACATCATGCATGAACCAACTGCTTTGGAAAGAATGAAAAGAACAGCTTGTAGTTTGGAAACATCTGAGCCAGAAAAAGGTTTGACTGTGATTATTTTATCACAAACATTAGACATAGTCACCGGCTGTCTGTTCTGAGGAACATGTGATTAGCTGTGTGCTAGTTTTTTTTTTTTTTTAACAGAGCTTACACTTTGAAAGTAAAATAGGTTTCTGCTACTCTTGCTCATCAATAATTGAAGCTAGTAAATAATAAGTGGCTGTTCTATGTCCTTTTACAACTATGAAGTATGTCGCAAACATTATCTCATTTGGTCTTCATGACAATCTTGTGACCTGTGTAGCAAATATATTGCCTCCATTTCTAGATGAGGAAACAGACTTGGAGAGTAGAAGGGATTCACTTTTGTATCCTTCAAAGTACACAAGTGCTGGGGCAGCTAGGTGGCGCAGTGGATAGAGTACTGGCCCTGGATTCAGGAGGACCTGAGTTCAAATCCGGCCTCAGACACTTAACACTTACTAGCTGTGTGACCCTGGGCAAGTCACTTAACCCAAATTGCCTCACCAAAAACAACCCAAACAAAAAAAACAAAAAAAAGAGTGCTTTTTTGAGGTAGGGCTTTAAAAGATTCTAAAATATATATACTTTCCTACTTTTATCCGGTAAAGGCGTTATGAATTAGTCACAGATTTTAACTGTCTAAAAATATTTTAACACTTTCTAACTTTTCAATATGCTTTTCACCTGTTTATGGTCAGGAAGTAGCAGGCCCAGGGCATGAACTCCAGTCTCTGGGTGGTATCATGGTAAAAATCATTGCTGATATTATTTCTGGAGCATTGATCTTAGAATCTAGACCAGGGCTTCTTAAACTTCTTCCACTTGGGACCGCTTTTTGCTTGATAAATTTTGACTTGAGTCCAGGTATATAGATATATAAAATAGGTGTACATAACTTTTTTTTTTTTTGCGGGGCAATGGGTGTTAAGTGACTTGCCCAGAGTCACACAGCTAGTAAGTGTCAAGTGTCTGAATAACTTTTTACTGTTGCCAAATTTTTCATGAACCCCCACATTTGGTTTGAGAAGCTTTGGTCTAGAGGATGAGAGTTCAAATCCTATCTTGAATGACTACTACATATATGACCTTGGGAAAATAATTTCATCTTCTTAGGCCTCAATTCCATATCTAAAAAAACCAAAATATTTGGGCTTGGTGACTTTTGAGGTCCTTTCTAGCTCTACCCCTGTGAGCCTATGATTTAGAATTAGGGGCCCTGGATTTGCATTCTAGCTCTGCTTCCTCTGTGGTCTTGGGGAGTCACTTCTCCACCATCTGTAAAATAAGCGATGACATATATGATCTAAAGTCCCTTCCTGCTGTTAGTTCTATCACTGGCATATGCAGACCTTCAAATCACTTGAAATTTCCTCTTCTGAAAAATGAGGATGATAGTGCTTAAATTGTCTGTCTGCTTTACAGGGTCACCATGAGGCAAATAATCTTAAAGTGCTAGAGAAATTTATGAATCTAACTTCACCTTTAGTACTCTACCCATTATTGTTCTCTTCCCTACTGTCTCCTAATAGTACATGTTTGTTCACTCTGTCTGACTCTTTGTGACCCCATTTGGGGTTTTCTTGGCAGAGATATTAGAATGGTTTGCCATTTCCTTCTCCAGCTTATTTTACAGATAAGGAAGCTGAGGCAGAGTTAAGTGACTTTCCCAGGGTCACACAGCAAGTAAATATCTAAGGCTGGATTTGAACTCATGAAGCTAAGTCTCCCTGACTCCAGGCCTGGTGTTCTATCTATTGTACCCCCTAGCTGTCCCTATATATGCTACAGTGTATAGTAGTGAATATCTTTTCTCACTTTCACAAGCATTAACTTGTTGAAGTGTATTTAACTATAAAGATGTTTTAGAGTAAAATTGTAAAGACAATCACCACCAATAACTTAATCTTTTCAATAGGATTACAGGACTTTCGTAGTATTACAGATTATTTGCTGTGATGGGGGTAATTTGAGTTGGGATTTGGTACAGGGTCAAGGAAGCATAGCTGAATAAAAGAGGAAGGTATTTGGATCACCAGATGTGAAGGGTGGGGGCAGTACTGGGGTTGTTGCCTAGGGATTGCTTCCTGTGCTTGCTGTTATTCCCAATCAAATATTTCCATTACATAAGAACCTAACCTGATGCTCAGGTGAACAAATGCTACAATTGGCCACTGTGGGGTGGGCTGGGGTGGGGGTGCAGCTGAGAACCAGGAACCTGAGTGGCAGAAATGATTGTGGACTTGAACCAGCTGCCTGAAAGAGGAGACATTGGAGAGAGGGAATGGATTCCAGTTAAAGAGAACCTCTTCAAAAGAGGTAGAGTGAGTGAGTAAATATGTTTAAACAAAACTTATGACCCCCCCCCCCGCCTTCAGTGGAAGACCACTTGCCTGAGATGTTGTAGAAGAGATCTCTGCTTAAAATAGGGGCTAGACTAGGTAAGAAAATCTCTAAGGTACCTTTCAACTCCAGTGTGTATGATTCTGATTCAACAAAGCTAGTCCAATTGTTTCTCAGTCTTTTGGCTAAGATCAAGTGTAGTAGCAATGCAGGTCCATAATTAGAAACCAAATTCCTATCAGAGAGATGCTGAGGGCCTAGCTGCCATGGGATACTCACACGACCACAGCTAGGAGTTAAAGAGCAAAATCAAATGCAGACACATTCAGAGGAGAAATGCTCTCAACTAACTTGAACTTAAGCAAATGTTGTCCCTCTGCTAAGTTATGAGGGGGCAGCTAGGTGGCAGAATAGGTATGGAATCAGGAAGGCTTGTCTTCAAGAGTTCAAATCTGACCTCAGACATTCAGTAGCTGTGTGACCCTGAGCAAGTCACTTCACTCTGCCTCAGTTTTCTCACCTGTAAAATGAGCTGGAGAAGTAAATGGCAAACCACTCCAGTATCTTTGCCAAGAAAACCCCAAAATGGGGTCACAAAGAGTTGGACACAACTGAAGCTACTCGAGAACAACTCTGTGTGTGTGTGTGTGTGTATGAATGAAATATGACTTGGTTCCTGCCCTCAAGAAGAGACAAGGTATAAAACAAATGATGGGGGAAGTAGTAGAAGACAGTATTTCTTTAAGTGTTAAAATGTGGAAAACACTCTAAATTCTACACAAGTTGAACAGAGAGGGAGAATAAGATGGGCTTTCATTGTGGGGACAAAATTAATGGAAAAGGTGAGAGTTGAACTGGTTTTGAAGCACGGATAGTATTTTAAAAGATGGAGGGAAGAGAGTTGGGTATTTCAAAGAGAACAGTACCATTCCAACTTTCAAGGTTTACCAGGAAATTTTATTTTCTCCCTTTCCTTTGATCTTCTTTACTTTCTGCAATTACCCTTCCAAGTGAGAAATCAATCAGTGAACTAGATGGAGTCTGATGTCTAGAAGACAGAATGTGAAAGACAGAGTTGCTTCCTCACTCTAATTTGAAGGCTAGCCTTTGTTGTTTACCAACCTACTCTCCCCAAATATTAGTTAGGGGAAAAATAACATTCCACATAGTTGGTAATTAATAAAGGTAGTATAATGGAAAAAACAACTTTCTGAGACTAAAAATTGCACAGCACATTCTGATCTTCCTTGGGGGTCTTCCCTATACACCTGAGATCATAAATATAATAAAAAATTGAAAAGTGGAAAAAAACCCACATTGGTCTGAGAGTGAAGAAACCCGGGTTCAGCTTGCAGCTCTGCCATAACCCTTTCTATAATCTAAGCACACATTATTTTTTCCTCTAGACTCTTCTGTAAAAGGAGAATACCTAAAGAATTGGTCTCTATGTATGGTCCCTTGTCACTCTAATATTCTATGACTCTTGGATATGATTTCTCAATGAGGATAGACTGCTGCTGCTGTCATAGATATGTTTGGCACTGTATTATCAGCAGTGCCTGTACATAGAATGATCCTGACTGAGAGAGGTTGGCACAGGCTGTGATAACCTCTAGAAAGCAAGTGTAAATTTCTAGGAGCATAGATTGTGAGAGCAATGAAGGACCATAATCTAGTTCTGTTCCTTCATTTTTATAATTTTCTTCTTTAATCTATAGCTTCAGCCTGGGCTATTTCTTAGGATAATGTTTCCTAACTTTGCATTACCATGTGACAGGTGACAGCAACCTTCTTTTTTTCCTTCTTTTATTTATTCTAAAGTTACCTTTTAAAAAGTATTAGAGTCCTTCACTAACTAGATTATAAACTCGTAGAGAACAGGGACTATAATTCCTCCATTAATCCTGATCCCAAAGGGAGTCATTGTTCAGCTCAGGCCCCAGAACCATCATCCAAAGAAGAAATTCCTAGGGAAAAAGGGCCAGCAACCCCAACCACCTGCTACTTAAAGAGTAGACACACCATCCTAACTGAAAGAATAAGATATCCTGATCAAGAGAAAGGAAGCAGCTCCTATCAGTCTAGTCAAATCAGTGCTGTCACCTTGACAAGTATTTCCCTTGGGACCTAGATGGAGATGACCCAAGAATCGAATAGCCTTGTGAATAGTGATGCTTCCCAAGACCACTGGTCCTGCTTCCAGGTCAGCTATCATCCCAGGATACAACCTTGTTGAAATGCCATCTGGCAACCATTTCTGTGGATGTTTCCATGACTACTAAAGACCCAGAAAATAAAGTTATCACCACCAAAGTTCTTGACCCTGTAAAATAGTTCAATAGGAGGAGTTGATAAGTATTTATCAGTGAAAATGACAGCAAAGGAGACGTGCCACCATCTGCTTTGCTATAATACATTAAGAACCATGGGACCTCTCCATTTGACTTACAGCTAAAACCTTCCATATGTCACATCCCTCATTAGAATGTGAACTCCTTGAGAACAGTGACTGTCATATTTTTCTATCTATATCCCCAAGGCTTCTTGTCATTCTCTGTGCTTGGTAAGTACTCAACAAATGCCTTTTTATTCATTGATCTATATTTGTTTCATCCCTAAAAGAAAAATATATTATTGAGCACATGGTAGATACTCGCTAAATATTAAAATGCTTGTGAGATTCCCCACAATACCAAGCCACCTGGGTGTTTCCGGGACTGCTTTTATATCCCTTTTTTTTTCTTTTGGTATAATGGAGTGTTTTTCTACCCTGCTCATTACTAGTTTGGAGATACTACCTATGGTAGTGACACACTACCATAAATTTTTAGCAACTCTTAAGAAAGGGTGTGTCAGGTTGTTGATGGCTAGCTACTGACTTGGTGAACAGTCTTATTATCTTGGAATATTGACTATCCAAAAAATCTAATTCCCTAAAACTTCTGGGAATAACTGAGGTTTACCTGCAAATATAGTATGGAAAGAAATTCATAACTGCATAGATAATCAAACTTAATGAAGGCAGTGATAAGTCTCAGTGAAAGTCCTACCCACTGCAAGAAGCCTTTCCTGGCCCTCTTTAATCTTATTGTCTCCCTTCTGAGATTATCTTTAAGTATCTGTATGGTGTCTTATTTGTACCGAATTGTTGATGTGGCTCCCCCTTTAGACTGTCAGTTCTATAAGACAATTTACTGATTTCGTTCTATCCATAGGGTTTTTAGCTCAGTGCCTGGAACATGGTAAACACTTTAGAAATATTTATCGCTTTGACTTGATATTATAGGATTGAAATCTGCAAAAGTACCTTAGAAGATCATTTAGTCCAATGGTCCTTAACCTAGGAAAATGGATGCCTTGTGATCTATAGATAGATTCCTATGAGTCCCTGGACTTAGATGGGAATAATTACATTTTTGTTTCAACACAATTAATTTCTTTTGTAATCCCATGTATTTTATTTTATGCATTAAGAAGAAAACGTTATTTCAAGAAGGGGCCAATAGACTTCACCAAAATATTTACCATCAGAGGAGTCTGTGACCTACCTCCTGATCTAATCCAATACCCTTATTTTATGGGTGAGGAAACTGAGGCTCAGGAATAGTCACATGAATCACCAAGTTCACACGGGTTGTGAGTGACCACACAGAAATGAGACTCAAACCTCAGTCTCCTAATTCCAAACTCAGTACTTGGCACAACTCCAAAAGCACATTGGCATTTCCTACCTATCTCAAAATATGGAGCACTTTGTAAGCTCTGTATTACATATGATAGGACAATAAAGGACCAGAAAAATAAAGTACATATTCACATTCTGGGAAGTTTTTAGTTATGATCCTACACAGCTGGTCATGATCAAGGACACAAGGGACTTGGTCAAGAATAGTAAACAGGACCTTTTAGGGAATTTGCAATCTGCTCAACAACTATAATCAACTGTGATCCATAGTGTGGATAAATGTTCATTCTGTCTGCTCAGATACACATATTGCATGCTGGGGAAGGGGAAGAGCCCGTGTGGCATCTATTGAAAGACTTTACCATCTGAGTGCAGATGTGCTTGGGGAGGATGCCAGAGAATTTGTCTCTGAACAAAGAGAACAGATTGTGTTTCTCTTGTGGTGCATTTGCAGTAAGCTTGGCCGGCAAACTTGAGATAGAGATTTAGGTCTGTCCAAGGCTTGGGCTGATGGTGCTGTTATTAACAAGCAGTCTACTCTCAGGGCATGGTAGTTGTATGTTTTTGACAAATATTACTTGATTTGGGGGTTATGTTAAGAGGAGAATGGGGACCATTTCTTTTTTTTTCTTTAATAAACATTTTTATTTAGTTTTGAGTTCCAAATCCTACCCCTTCCTCCCTCCTCTACCCCTCCCTGAGGTGGTAAGCAATTAGGCATAGGTTATACATGTGCAATTATGTATATTGTTTTCATTGTTAGTCATTTTGTATAAGAAGACTCAAAAGAAAAAAAATGAAAGAAAGTTTTTAAAAAAGCATATTTCAGTCTGCATTCAATCAATATCAATTCTTTCTTTGGAGGTGGATAGTATGTTTTATCATCAGGCCTTTGGGATTGTTTCGGATCATTGTATTGCTGAGAATAGCTAAATCATTCACAGTTCTTCAACAAACAATATTGCTGTTACTGCGCACAATGTTCTCCTGGTTCTATTCACTTCACTATACATCAGTTCATGTAGGTCTTTTCAGGTGTTTTTCTGAAATAACCGGGCTTGTCATTTCTTAGAGCACAATGAGATTTCATTACAATCATATACCACAGCTTGTTTAGTCATTCCCCACTTGATAGGCATCCCTTTGATTTCCAATTCTTAGCCACCACAAAAAGAATTGCTATAAATATTTTTTTTTGTACAAATAGGTCTTTTTGTCTTTTGGGGGATATCTTTGGGATATAAACCTAACAGTGATATTGCTGGATCTAAGGGTATGAATAGTTCTATTGGTCTTTTGGCATAGTTCCAAATTGTTCTCTAGAATGGTTGGATCTGTTCACAACTCCACCGACAACAGATTAATGTCCCAGTTTTCCCAAATCCCCTCCAAAATCCAACATTTTGCTTTTTTGTCATATTAGGCACTCTGATGGGTGTGAGGTGGTACCTCAGCGTTGTTTTAATTTGCATCCCTCTGATCATTAGTGATTTAGAGCATTTTTTTATATGACTATAGCTAGCTTTGATATCTTTGTCTGAACACTGCCTGTTCATTTCCTTTGACAATTTATCAATTGGGAAATGACTTGTATTTTTATAAATTTGACTTGGTCATATATTTGAGAAATGAGGCCTTTATCAAGATTCATGTTGCATAAATTCTTTCCCTGTTTTCTGCTTTCCTTATAATCTTGGTTACATTATTTTGTTTGTGCAAAAGATTTTTAATTTTCCATAATCAAAATTATCTATTTTATATTTTGTAATGATCTTTATGTCTTCTTTTGTCCTAAATTCTTCCCCTGTCCATAAATCTGACATAAACTATTCCATGCTCCCTTGATTTACTTATGGTATTATTCTTTATGTATAAATCATGTACCCATTTTTATCTTATTATAGTATAGGGTGTGAGATGTTGGTTTGCCATACTGTTTTCCAGTTTTCCCAGCAGTTTTTGTAAAATAATGAGTTTTTGTTCCAAAAGCCTGGCTCTTTGGGTTGATCATATACTAGATTACTAGTCATTTACTATAGTGTAATTTACTGGCTATTCTATTTACTACCTATTCTATTCTACTGATCCACAACTCTATTTCTTAGCTAGTACCCGATTGTTTTGATAATTACTGCTTTATAATGCAGTATGATATCTGGTGTGGTAAAATATGAAAGTTTTTAACAGTCGGTTAGGATAACTGAAAGACGCCAGTTTTTCAAGGACCACCCTTTTGGGGAGGAGATGAACAGTCCGCCTGCTGCACATGTCAGACTGCCTGCCGGGTTTTTGACTTCCGGGGTGGAGAGAA
Organism: Dromiciops gliroides; assembly: GCF_019393635.1. Taxonomy (NCBI): domain Eukaryota; kingdom Metazoa; phylum Chordata; class Mammalia; order Microbiotheria; family Microbiotheriidae; genus Dromiciops; species Dromiciops gliroides. The sequence goes on from NC_057862.1 coordinate 84,873,954, forward strand.
CGAGAGTAGCCCTTTTTGCCTGCTTGGCGGGACTCCTGACGGCGCGGCACAGATGGTCTCTCTCTTTCTCCAAAGGTGGCCTTTTTGGTTTGGTGAGTTTTTATAAGGAATATAGACTAAGCCTAGACTTAAGACGATTTGTATTATATTTCTATTTTCCTATCCTTCTAATCAACATCACCTTGTGACTACCATACAATAAAGGCTCTATCTAGAAAACCAGAAGCTTCTTCCATTTACTAGTCTGGGAGATAAATTAGGGAAAAGTTAAGTAGGGGAGATTTATGATCTAATATCCAATTTTATTCTCACACTGGTATGGCATTTTCCCATTGATTTTCTTTATATCCTTGAGGTTTTGTTCTTCCACATGAATTTAGTTATTATTTTTTCCAGATCTATAAAATATCTTTGATAGTTTGATTGGTATGGTACTAAATAGATTGATTAAGTAGGATTATTATTTTTATTATATTGGCTTGGCCTACAACTGGAGGCTATTTCAAAAGAAGTCTGATTTATATGGAAAGACACATGTAGGATTTATTTTGCTTACTAGTGTAGCTCTGCTTAAATTTTTGAGGAAATGAACTATTATGTTAATGAAATTATGGAGAAGCAAAGCAACCTGGTGGAGAGGGCATTTGACTTGGAATCTGGAAGACTTTAATTTAAATACTACATTAGATACTTCATGGCTGTGCGACCTATTTAACCTTTCTGTGACAGTTTCTTTATGTACAAAATGGGTATGGGGAGTGAGGGTGTTTGGCATCAGCCTTTAAGGTCCCTTCTAGATTGACTAGAGTTCCATGAGTAGAAATCTCAGGCACAAAGCATCATTCATAGATGTTCTAGAAAAGTTAATATGCTGTATATTAAAGAGATCAAAGAAAGAGGAAATAGACACAAGGGATATTTATGGCAGCTCTTTTAGTGGTGGCAAAAGAACTGGAAACTAATGGAATGCCTGTTAATTGAGGAATAGCAGAACAAATTATATGTGAAGGAAATGGAATTCTATTATGCTGTAAGAAATTGTTATGGACCCAGAGCACCATCAAAGAAACTTCTCCTTAAGAAGCTAAACCAAAGGACAGACACACCTAAAGAGATAAGTGGAACTGAGCTAGGACCTCCACCCTTCATTCTAGTCTCCCTCAACCCTGGGGAGATAAATTTGGGTGTGGCTGCTTCCTTTGTGTCCTGAGGAGATGACTTGAGAGATCTGCAGCCACCCCTCACCCAACTCTTCCAGCCATCACCAGTGGGGGATGGTCTTCCCTCACTAAGGGAAGTTTCCACAGTCAATTGGTCACCCCCATCAGTCCTCTATAAAAGTACCTGTCTGTCTCCAACTTGAGGAGATTGGTATCTAAGAACCACCTCTGTGCCATGCCTTTCTTCCCATGAGAAGTCCTAGGATTTCTCTCATGGTTTCCCTTCCCTTCCTCTGCCCCTAAATAAATGTCTATCTTATTCTAATTGCTTTTGGGTGCAAGAGGATGTAATTCTTTAAAGAGGAATTCCTAAGGACCCCAAACCCCTACCCCTACCCCAAACCCCTCACCCCTATCCCAAACCCCATACTCTATTTTCCCCATGACAAAATGAAGAAAGGGATGGTTTCAGAGAAACCTGTGAAGACTTGTATTAACTGATGCAGAACAAAGTTAGAAAAAAGAACATTTTATGTGATAACAACATTCTAAAGATGAACAATTTTGATAGACTTAAGGATTATGGTCAAACTTAGTGTCCAGTCGTGATTCCAGAGGACTGATAAGGAAGCATGCCTATGAAGTAGTGGGACTGACAAAGAGATGATGGACTTAGTGCAGATTGAAATGGGTTTTTTTGGACATGGCTTATGTGGGAATTTGTTTTGCTTGGCTATGAATTCTGTGAAAAGGGTTTTCTTTTCCTTTTTGCTTTTCTTAATGGGATGGTGAAGAGGAAGGAAAAGAAAAGAGATTAATTAAAAATTAAATTAAAAAAAATTTAAAGAGTTAATGTGTCCTTCCTCCCTCTTTGCAGAGGTAGGAATCTATGGATATAGAATATTGTATATTCTATTAAATACAAACACTGAGTTGGTTAATTCAGGCCTGGTGGGGGAAAGTATATAATCAGCCTGCAAATATCCCTGGGTCTGTTTTCACTTAAATCCTTGTTTGGGGGGAGGAGGACAATGTGAGTTAACTTCTGAATGCCAAACACAGTTGCCACAGTCAACACAGTCACAGAATGCTAGAGGCTCCCTGACTTTGGATAATCTTGTTTTTTATTGTCCAGAAAACAGACCGTTCTAGTCTTAATGAGTCCATTAAATGGGTTATGGGAGAGCGGTGCAGAAGTCCCTACTATTTCAATGTGCAAACCTCATTTAAATGCTGCCAGGATCATCCCTCCTGGAGAAGCTGAAGGGAACAAGTCAGCTATGTATGGGGACAAAAACCAGTGGCCTCAGAGGACTGGATTCTTTTGGCAGTGTAAAGAGACTGGGGGGGAGGGGCGGGGGGGTGAAACCAGGAGGTCATGTTCTCATCAAGAAATCCACATTGGCCATAATTATGAATGTGGTAACCAAACTAGGTCCTCAGTCATTTTGCCAAGCAGCTTAGGGGTGTGTGGAAATCCTTTTTATTTTAGCCTGAGTCACTTGCACAGGCGGAGCTATTTCTCCACAGGTATGGTCTGAATACATCTAGATTTTCATCAAATTTAAGGGATGAGAGTCAAAGCTAATGGCTGGGAAATCTTTGCATGATTTAATCCCAACATTGCCCTCTTGCTAAAATGCCACATTAACATTTTGCAGGCCTTCCCCACTAAGAAAGGCCCAAACAAGTATTCATCAGTATTCTGAGAAAATTATCAGAGACTTTTTTGGAACCCAATGACCTAGAGGAGAGTTGATCTGTTGACCTGCATTTTGTGATTGTAGAAATTAATCAGACTATTTACATATTGCATTTTCTCTCCTTTCCATTTTATTGATTTAAAACTTTAAACAAAACAAGTGAACCTAACCAGAGACACAAGAGCATCACCTGAACAAGGTAAGTTAGCAATGTTTCCAAAGTCAAACCCTATGATTCTGTGTTTCTGAAACTAAGCCCATGCCCAATAATACTGAACACAGAGGGGAATATTGGGCAATCACAGGACTCCAATGGTCCTGGAGTGGGTATTGAGCCCAGTTGATGTCTCCTGCTTCCTTATTATTCCATACAGGTAAATGTCTTAGTTTTACAGGTCTTGAGATACAGTCTTCTGTCTCAGGTCTCTATCCCATCTTTTTGCACAGTGCTTCTGTGAAGTTCAGTGGCTTCATTGGATAGCTAACTTAGATTTCATTTGTTTAAACCCTATAGAATTTAAGCTTCTATGGGGCAGGTACCTTGACATTTTTGTATTTTTTTTCCATCTAGTACAATGCAGTGCCTCTTTTTTCCTTCCTTCCTTCCTTTCTCTTTCTTTTTTTTTGGGGGGGGGGCAGTCAGTCAGAGATCAAGTGACTTACCCAGGATCACATAGCTAGTAAGTGCCCTGAAGCTATATTTGAACTCAGATCTTCCTGACTTCAACAATCTTTCCTCTGTGACCTCTAGCAGCCAGATCATTTAATATATGTTTTTAGTGGGTACAGAATAACAGCTAAATGAATGTTTACTGAATGGAACAGAATTGACTTGCTTCAAATGAAGCCATCACGTCTGGTAGCCCTTCTAGCCTTGGCTGCCAACAGGGGAGTTTCAGCACATCCCTGGCAGGCCTGTACAGGAGTTTGATACTGGAACTAAAGCCCTTCCCAAGCTGACACCAACCCACTTTCCAGACATATTATATATTACTCCCTTTCACACATACTGCAGTGCAGACAAAATGAGCTTCCCACTCTTCCTGAAACATGACATTCATTTCCCATCACTGTGCTTTTTCATAAGCTATTCCCCTCCTCACTTCCATTGCTTATAATCCCTAAGTTTCCTTCAGAGCTCAGTTCAAATATTATTTCTCAGATGAGGCCTTTCCTAAAATTCCCAGCTGCTAATGCTCACCCTCCCAAATTACCTTGTTTTTATTCTGTACACACATGGTGAGGGAGACAGAGACAGAGAGAGAGAGAGACTCATGAGCAAGGGGTGCTGGAAGAGCTTCTAGTCAACAGGTCAGGGTGTAATTCAGGAGGCCAAGTCTAGAGTCTTTACTCCATGTGAGTGGGCTGGCCAGAGGTCATCAGAAAGCTATACCCAGGGATATAGGGTTTGAGGCTTGGCTGCCTAGGGCAGTTGGGAGCCAGAGGCAGCTTCATCTTCTTTAAGGGGAAAAATTAGCTCAACCCACGTAGCAAAAGGAAACCCTGGTATATGGTGATGTATCACAGGGGGCCAAGGTTGAATTTCTCCTTCTCCTGGTCTGACTGTGATTGATGTTACATTATTCACTGGACCATTAGCTTCCAGTCCTCATCCCTTCTCAACTGTTTCGTCCCATGTGCTCTGCACCAAGAACAGCTTTGATCAGGGGAAGAAGAGAAATAGAAGGTGCAATAGAAGTTTTTGGTGGGGTAGGGAGCCCTGGTCCTGTGGGGTTATGGAGTGGCTGATGCTCACTAATTTCTTTACCCCATGTTGTTGTTCAATCATGTCCACCCTTTTGTGACCCCATGAACTATATGTCCGTGGGGTTTTAGTGCTTTGCCATTTCCTTCTTTAGTGGGTTAAGGCGAACAGGTTAAGTGATTTGCCCAGGTTCATGTTGTTGTTATTCTTGTTGTTTGTCCTTCATTCTCAAAGAGGTCCATGACATTGGGGTGAAGTCATGACTTGCAGTGAATTGGATTTAAGTGAGGGAGGGCTGTGCAAGGTCACCAACCTCACTCTCTCCTCCAGAGCCATCTGGGTCCAGTGGCAAGATAGATATCAGGATGACTGGAGATGGCCCCAGGCAATTGGGGTTAAGTGACTTGCCCAGGGTCATGCAACTAGTAAGTATCTAAGATAAGATTTGAACTCAGATCCTTTTGACTCCAGGGTCAGTGCTCTGTCCACCGCACTCCCTAGCCCAGGGTCACACAGCTAGTGAATGTCTGAGCTCAGCTCTTTCTGTCTCCAGACTCAGTACTCTATCCACTGACCCACCTAGCTGCCTCCATTCACCCCATAGTAAGGACTTAATAAATACTTGTTGAATTGATTTGCAGTAGGGGAGTTAACTTAAATCATATTTCTTCTCTTTCGGGACTCTCCTGGAATTAAAATATGATGGAAATAAGAACCATCAGGAATGGATTGGTTTAGTGTACAACCTAACCAAAAATTAAAATAGTTGGCAATTTTTTTAAAAAGAGTCTAGTATGAGCCCAGGGCTAAATGCCATCTCACTTTGCTAGACTTTGGATCCCACCTGAGCCAAGGAAAGGAATCATGTAAATTCCCTGAAGTATGTAGCTATTGAATTCACAACTGAAATGAGCCATCTGAAACAAACAATACCTCCCTACCCCACCCCTCCCAAGAAAATCAAAGTACAGTTTCCTGTCTGTAGAGCTTCATATAAGATTATATACAAAATCTGGAAAGACCTACAAGAACTGAAGCAGAGTGAAATGTGCTGTATACAAAATAACAGCAATAGTGTAAGATGATCTGCTGGGAAGCAAGTGGTTATTTTCAGCAAGGCAATGATCCAATATAACCCTGAAGGACTTATGAAAATTGCAACCCATCTACAGAGAAAGAACTGATAGTATCTGAAAACAGATGGAAATACATTTTAAAAAAATTTTTTTCCCTCTTTGACAATTCCTTAAGTTTTTTTTTGACTGTTTTCTCTCTCTCTCTCTTTTTTTTTTAAGGGAGGCAATTGGGTTAAGTGACTTGCCCAGGGTCACATAGCTAGTAAGTGTTAAGTGTCTGAGCCAGATTTGAATTCAGGTACTCCTGACTCCAGGGCCGGTGCTCTATCCACTGCACCACCTAGCTGCCCTGACTATTTTCTCTTACAACCTAGCTAATGTGGGAATGTTTTCCATGACTACTCATGTATAACTTAGTTTGAATTGCTTGAGTTCTTGTGGGTGGGGGATGGGAATGGAGGGAGGAAGAGAAGTTGGAACACAAAGTTTTTCAAAATTGATGTTAAAAGTTGTTTTTACATATATTTTGGAAAATAAAATTCTATTTAAATCTTCAAAAAAAGATTACGTACAAAATCAACTTTATTGAATTGTTTTCTTACTACTTCAAGTATAAAATGTTTATCATATATATAAACAGTTATTTTCTCTAAATATTAATTAGCCAGTTTTCTAGTCACAACCAGTCATTTGGAGTTGGAAGTAGAACTGGTAGAATAGAAAATAATATCCTGTATGTGGCAAAAACGAGCCCTATCCTCTTTCTGCATGACAATGAGTCATGTTCACTTACTAGGAAAATTGATCATTAATAGTTATTAAGCATAAACCAACTGTTTAAAGAAGCAGTGTGGCAGGGTGGAGAGAAAGCTGGCTTTGAAGTCAAGAAGACCTGGGTTCAAGTTCTGTCTCTGATACTTTTGGCTGTATAGCCATAGGCAAGGGACTTGATCTCTCAGTGCTCTGGTCCCTCTCTAAGCCTATGCATTAGTTGCAGAGAAGGTGTCACATATTGGTAGAAGAAGAAACAAGTATAGCACCTATCCCTAGAATGTAAGGTGACATTCCCCATGAGGTAGAGAACTTTTTGTGCTATGATTTAATGAACTCAATTTTTCCAATTTTAAATGGGTGAATACTAAAAAAAAAAAAATCACCTTGCTAGGCATGGCCATCTTGACATATAAATATGTGAAGAGAATATATGATCTTCTATCAGGTATGACAGGGGAGCTCAGTGATACAGTGAATAGAGCACCAGGCCTGGAGTCAGGAGGACCTTAGTTCAAATTTGGTCTCAGACACTTATTAACTGAGTGACCCTGAGCAAGTCACTTAACCCTGTTTGCCTTAGTTCCTTGTCTGTAAAATGAGCTGAAGAAGGAAATGGCAAACCACTCCAGTATCTTTGCCAAGAAAACCTCAAATGGGGTCACAAAGAGTTGGACACAACACAATGATTGAACAACACAGGGCCTAAAGTTCCAGATTCTTTTTAAAATTTCATTTCAAGCCTTACCATCTCTACATCCTTTATTTTTTCATTACAAATATTCTTGAGAAGGGTAGTTCATCTAATTGTTGCTAGTCATCAATATCTTCACATGGTTAAGTTTGTCTTTCTTCCTAGTAGAAAAATCCAATTGAGTAGAGCCTCCAAAGGACTAGGAATCATGATGTAATATGCTATCTGCCCATTTTGTTGACAAAATGCCTTTCATTCAGGAGAACATAGAATTGGTACCTGCGGTAAGAAACATCTCTGAGTGCCAACAGTTCAGGATTTTAATTCAACAAGTGCCTAGTTTTTGCTAGGAAGGCAGAGACATAATGAAAAACTGACCCTGTGTTCAAGAACTTTCCATCCTAAAGAATCTCTATACTACCCAAGGGCTCCCAAGATGGTTGGCTCTGGCAGTGTTTGGCTATCATGAAGGATTAGCTCTACTTTGGACTTTGATAGTGCGATTGCCACTTGATGTGAGCATAAAAAGAGGTGAGCTATCAGCAATTGCTCTATTCTCACTTGCTGTATTAGTATAAGAAATAAAACAATGTAAATGCTAGTTATACTGAAAGTCTTTTATTCCTAAGGCCGTCTCTCTGTCTCTGTCTCTGTCTCTGTCTCTGTCTCTGTCTCTGTCTCTGTCTCTGTCTCTCTCTCTCTCTTTCTCTGTCTCTTTCTCTTCTCTCTCTTCTCTTTGTTTCACTTCTCTTAGCTTCTCTTCTCCCTTTCTCTATATTGGCCATGTCCAAAATATGTATCTCTCAAGTGCTTCTTTAGTCCATAACATCTCTGTCAGAAGATGGGTAGCATACATGCAGGTAGTATCATCATTGCCGTTGCTATCATTATCACTGTCCCTTGGAATTATGGTTGGTCATTGTATTGATCAAAGGTTTTAAGTCTTTGAAAGCCATTTGTCTTTACCATGTTGTTTCTGTAGAAATTATTCCCCTAGTTCTACTCACCTCACTCTGCATATCTTTGTCCCTATTTGCCTCTTTTCTTCCTTCCTTCCTTCCTTCCTTCCTTCCTTCCTTCCTTCCTTCCTTCCTTCCTTCCTTCCTTCCTTCCTTCCTTCCTTCCTTCCTTCCTTTCTTTCTTCCTTTCTTTCTTTTTCTCTTTCTTCCTTTCTTCCTTTTTCTTCCTCTCTCTTTCTTTCCTCCCTCCTTCCTTCCCTTTTCTCTCCCTCCTTCCTTCCTTCCATCATATCTTTCTTCAATTCAAATCAGCAAATGTATACTAGGCATGATATTCTGACCCTAGAGTTCTTTCCTGTGGCAATAGGAAATATTTAATGAGACTCTTAACTGGCAGAAGAGTCAATGTTACATTAGGGATGCACAGAGGACATGGTCCTAGGGTGAAGAAGAAGTGGCTTTAAGTCCTACATCTGTCATGAACTGGTGTGTAACCCTGGGCAAACCACTTAAACTCCTTGCTTCTCTAGGCAACACTTTGAGATTATGAATTGTGAGGTAGGTGCCTATTTGCAGTGGTGGAAAGAGTGTCCTCATAGGGCATTCTCTAATGATATCTTAGGTCCAGTCCAAAAATAAAATTGAACACTTACTTATCAACCTCCAGCTGACCCATCATTAATCAAAGAATTTATTCTATTTATTAATCAACCAACCCAAGGACTTGGTCTTTCTTTAGGAATGATAAAAAGAATTATTCAATACAGAACTAACATCACATACAAGAGATGGCTCCTTTTAGGATCCAACAACTTGTTACTTTCAACTTCTCTGGCATTTGCTGCCAGACTGTTGAAACACGACTCACACCAACATTTTTAACATCGCTAACATTTTAACTCTTCCAACCTGCTTGCTTTTGACACATTTTTATCTTGAAATTGGAGAAAGTATATAAGCATACACACAAAGTCATATGTATGTGTGCATGTACATACATTTTATTTTATTGTTTACTTTTTCTATTTTTTCTATAAATTATAAAATCTATAGAAAATATTTTAAGAATTTTATATTTTAGAAATTATTGTTTTATTGTTTAAACAATTAGAAATACCTGGTGATTTAACTTTCAACATAAATATACAAACATCTTCAATCATGAAATGATAGGGTCATTGAATTAGAAGCCCAAAGTGTTCCTAATTAATGATGTCATTCAACTACATCATTTTTACAAATGAGGATACTAAGGCCGAGAAAGGAGAAGAGATTTGATTCCGGTCATAAAGGTAAAGTAGGTGTCAGAGATGGGATGAGAACCTAAGTAATCTATTCTATTCTATTGTCTCATATACTCCACCTCTACCTCTCAGCTAAACAACTATAAAAACCTCCCAAATGATCTCATCTTCCAATCCATCCACACACAGCAGCCAGATTAATTTTCTTAAAAGAACAGAGAAAGGATAGTACAGTGGAATGAGCTTTGAATTTGGAGTCAAGGGAAATCAAAGGGTAGGCACTAGGGGTGATAACACGCTTAAACTTATATTCTGATTGGGCAGATTTAAAGGCCCAAGTTCATAGTAATTCTGCCTTTAGAGGTACATTTTTAATTATTCCCATAGCCAGGACAAGATTGAGTCCCATCTCAAACACTTACTGACTATGTGACCCTAGGTAAGTCACTTAACTTCTTTCAGATAGTTTGCTCATTTGTAAAAAAGGAGGTTAATAATAACTCATAGGATTGTTGTAAAGATCAAGTAACATGTAAGTTTCTTTGAAGACCTTAAGATGTTGTATAATTCACTATAAAATCTAGCTTTTAAAATGTGATACTTAAAAGCTTTTATAATCTGGTCCCCAACTAACTTAATCTGCCCTCTACTCTGGCCAGGCTGGTCTCTCTGTCCCTTACTCTCTTCTTGAATTCCCATCCCCTTAAAGACCTTCTTATACATGTATCAAATATCAGCCATCTTTCAATTTCATAATATCATAGTTTTAAAGCTGGAAGGGGCCTTAGAGCTAGTAAGCTGTGAGATTAAAATTGGATATTAGATCATAAATCTACCCTACTTAACCTTTCCCTTAATTTATCTCCCAGACTAGTAAATGGAAGAAGCTTCTGGTTTTCTAGATAGAGCTTTTATTGTATGGTAGTCACAAGGTGATGTTGATTAGAAGGATAGGAAAGTAGAAATATAATACAAATTGTCTTAAGTCTTGGCTTAGTCTATATTCCGTATAAAACTCACCAAAAACGGAAGGCCACCTTTGGGGCGAGAGACCAAGTCAAGCGCGTGCTGTTAACCGAGAGCCGGGCCGAGTCAAACTCCAGTCCGCGTCTGTCTGTGCAGCGCAGCCGGGAGACCAGCGGAGCAGGAAAAAAGGCCCAACTTCTGTTCTCTCCTTGCCTTTTAAGCTTGCACCCCGGAAGTTGAGTGCTCAGCAGGCAATCTGGCCTGCATGGCAGGTGGACTGGTGTGCGTAGCTCATGCTGTTGGTCTCCTCCCCAAAAGGGTGGTCCTAAAAAAAAACTGGCGTCTCTCCATTATCTAACCGACTGTTAAAACTTTTTACCACATTCCCCCCTTTTGTTCCTCAAGAAACAAAATATTTCCTTGACGGAACAGTAAAAATAATATAATAACTATTGCTAACTAATAATATGTGAACAACAATATAGAAAAGGAAGAGAGGAAAGTTTTGTCCAGAGGGGCAATTTTTTTGTCCTCATGAACCGATGCTTTGACATTAGTCTTGCAAAGGGAGAGCCTCTGCAGTGAGTATATGTTACAGATAGTGTATATTATAACAGAAAGGAGATAGTAAAAACTAACAAAACATATAAAGTCTCTGAGTTCTCTTGTCTTCTTGAAGTGGTAAGATGTCATCAGGAGGAAACTGGATTCTGGACTCTGGTCTGGATTCTGGTCTGGAAAAACTGGATTCTGGACTCTGGTCTGGAAAGCTGGATTCTCTTCTTTAACTGTTTGAATTGCTGTATTTTTACTAAACCTTAGCATAGCATTGTCAATGATCAAATTAATAAATTCCATTACAAAGCCCTACATCCTCATTTTATACATGAGGAAAATGAGTCACATAGATGTTAAGTGACTTGTCCAGGATCACACAGCTAATAGGGAATGTGAACTCAGTTCTTCTCGACTCCAAGTCTCCTACTCTCTCATTCCACATTGTCAATTTCCTAAATGAGGTATTTCCTGACCAACATAGCCTACAGTGACCTCTTCCTGATCTGAATTCTCATAAGCTTCCCATATAGTCAGTAAATAAGTCAATAAACATTTATTAAGCATCTATAGGGAAGAACCAAGATGGCAGAGAAAAAGGAGTAAGAGCTTGGAGCTCCTCACACAATCACTCCAAAAAATAATAAAGAAAGAAAGAAAGAAAAGAAAAGAAAAGAAAAGAAAAGAAAAGAAAAGAAAAGCATCTACTATGTGCCAAGCACATGTCATTCCCTTGGCCTTTAATTGCATATTATCTTATATTGCTATTTAACTAGAATTTGAATATCCCATCACCTCCAATAGATTGAAAGCTCCCAGAGAGCCAAAACTATTTCTTATACCTTTTTCATCCCTCTTGTAACGATTGGAATGACGCCACCTGCTGGATACTTACTGTAGAAGAGTTCTGCCCATGAAGGGAAGGTCTTTGAGGGCAAGACCAGGAGTCAGGAAGTGACGCGGGCTAGTGGGAGGAGGAAGGAAGAGACTGGGGCTCAGTCTGGCGATTTTTCCTGAGGACGCTGGCGGAGAAGGGAGCTAGAAATGTGCTCTCCCTTTAATAGATAGGAATCTAGGCCTTTCTCTCTCTCTTTACCAAATTCTTATTCTCCTTAATAAATGCTTAAAAGTCTAACTCTTGCTAAAGCTTATAATTTATGGCGACCACTCATTAGATATTTTAGACAGACTAGCTAGAATTTTAGCCCTTAACAGATGGCTGACCACGAAGAGGAAAGCTAACCCTCAGTCTTCTTCTGATCTTCTGGTTGGGTAAGAAATTTCCCCTCCCTCTCCCTTTAACTGCTAAGCACTGGTTTACTGGCTGTGTTTCCCTTTAAATTTTTTCAAATGGACCTTTTAAACTCCCTAATTACCCTATTTTTTATTTTAGTCTGTTTAACCAGACAAATGGGAGATAAGATCATGTTAATGCTTTGTTTTTGTGGATTTTCTATTTTTCTTTTTATTTTTGTTAAAAGAGCCAGCAACTTACTCACACAAGGAAATATCTCTCCCTCTCCCAACCATGCTTTTTCAGAGAAACCTGAAGAGATTCCCGCAGCTTTTCCCAGTTCTAACACTAATTGTTGCTTTAATTTTGCATGCCTGGAGGCAATGACCCACCCTCTAGAAGCTTTTAATCCCCCTAGCACCTGGAGGCAAAGTGGGGGAAGAGGAATCCAGGCCTGAGTTCAAAATCAAGTCTGATTCAAATTGCTCTGGTCCCTCCCCTCCTCTCCAGACCCCACCCTCTACTCCTCCTATGGCCAAGCCCATTGCTTCCCCTGCCTGGGAAGTCCAGAGATCTGATGTGCATGCTCAACTTTTTCTACCTGCATTTGCAGCTTCAGGCTCAGCCCTTCCCCGGCCTGGCTGTGCTTTTGAGACAATCTTAGAAAACTCTTTAAATTCCAGACATGCTCGTTTTGTCCATAATTTTGCTAACCTGCTTTTGTCTTTAATTAGTAATCTTATAAAGCATTTGTATGGTGAAAAGACTGACAGACAATATAGAGGGGTTAAAGAAGAAAAACTTAAGCTGAATAAGAATGACAATCATCAACATAGTTCAAGACTCTGCTTCTTTTGGCATGGAAGGATATATATTTTACAGAAATGTAGAAGTAAACAGCAAGGTATTGATATGAGTATTGGGGATTTTAGATATCGGAATCAAAAGTGTTCTGAATTCATTCAGAGTGATAGTATCAGTTCAGAGGTTACATAGGATTTCTATGCTATTACATATACATTTTGAAATTAATGGTATGGGTTTATTTTCATAGAGATTTTCAGGCTTTTGAGATTGTGTCTTATACTTAGTTTGTAAAACAAAGAGAATATTTGTAAAAGCTTTTTATAGTCATGTGGTCCAGTTTATATTTTATAATACTCTTATTGATATTAAGTTCATATTCATTTAGATTTCCCTAGTTTGAATTTCATTGTCTTTTATTGTTCCACGTGTATCTTCTTCTATTCATTCATCTATCTAATTTTGAAACATGGTTTTGATTTCATAATACAATGTTAATTCTAGGAGTATTGTGCTCCCATATTCTGAGTTGTTTGTTTTTGTTATTTTTTCTCAACTGATTATTTGATCAAACTCTTTAAAGCATTTCCCTGGCAAATTGGTTGCCATGGCAAGTGTAAATTGATTCTAGAAGTATTATTTTTGATAAGCATATTCCAAAAAAAAAAAAAAAAGAGGGGAACATTTGTAAAAGTTTTCTTTTTTCAAAAAAAAAGTTCTTCTTTGAGATTCTTTTGTGCTTTAACTTGTATTTAAATATGTTCTGATTTTTCACAAAAGTAATTGTATACTAAGTAAAAAAAGGTATTATTTGAAATTGTTGCGTAATTATATATTATATTCTGAGTCAAGATGTATTCACATTTTTTGCAATCATTTATTATCCTCAATTTTTAAATCCATATGAGACTTGGATTATGGGAACTTATCATTTAAGACATTAATTGCCTTTATTCTGAGTTATCAGATGCCAGTTGGCCAAGATGCCATCCAATCACAAGAGGAATACATGCAAGAGCAGACACTGAACTGTCACATGAGGGGAGACATGCATGAAGTCAAGGTATGGCCAAGGGAACGGCTTTTGACAAATGTTGAGGTTGGATTCTCTTGGTTTAATATTTTATTTTATTTTTTCCCACAATATTGTACAGATGGCTGGATGTATTGATCCCACCCATCTCACTTCTACACCTGGCTTCTATGCTCCCTCCTATATGCCTGATGCCATGGACCATCTCAATCCCATGCATCTGATTAAGTCTGACTCAGTTTCTTCCAATATGTTCGGTGGCATGGACATATATTCCATCCACCTATTTTAAGCCTGGCATACTGTATGGGCAGTACATATTGCTCAAGTGTGGGAATGCTCATATCCCATCATTTCTCTGTTCTTTTATGGTAACCCCCATAATTATCTCAGGTGTCATGATAAATACAGTGTTGAATTTGGCCTTGACACCTGTTACCAATTATATTAGATTTTTTAATTTCTCATAATGGCATGAGGATAATTAGGCAGATGATGCAAAAAGTGATGAAACAAAGATAAAAATTATTTTTATTAATTAATATCGCAGCAATTGTCTTCTCAATTACCCTCCATAAGGGGGGGGGACTATAGTAATATTATAATTTTAAAGAATGGTTCAATTTTTGTTTTATTATATGTTTCATGTGTAACAACTAAGATTCTGAATTCCCTTAGACATGTTTTTGAGAACTTTCATTGTTTGATTTGATTATTGACAAAGCTGTTTTAAAGTTGTATTAAGCTCAATTTTGTAGGAAATTTCCTGGCTGATTACCAGCATCCACACATCAACCCCTGAAAAGACTTCCATTCCACGACTACACCTAGAGGACATCTGAGAAAAGACTTTCAGAGACTTTAAATGAACAGTTTTGATTTGTTGTTTTTGTTGTTTTTTCTCTTTCTGTTATAATATACACCATCTGTAACATGTATTCTCTGCAGAGGCCCTCCCTTTGCAAGACTAATGTCAAAGCGTCGGTTCATGAGGACAAAAAAAAAATCGCCCCTCTGGACAAAACTTTCCTCTCTTCCTTTTCTATATTGTTGTTCACATATTATTAGTTAGCAATAGTTATTATATTGTTTTTACTGTTCCGTCAAGGAAACATTTTGTTTCTTGAGGAACAACAGGGGGGACTGTAACGATTAGAATGACGCCACCTGCTGGATACTTACTGTAGAAGAGTTCTGCCCATGAAGGGAAGGTCTTTGAGGGCAAGACCAGGAGTCAGGAAGTGACGCGGGCTAGTGGGAGGAGGAAGGAAGAGACTGGGGCTCGGTCTGGCGCTTTTTCCTGAGGACGCTGGCGGAGAAGGGAGCTAGAAATGTGCTCTCCCTTTAATAGATAGGAATCTAGGCCTTTCTCTCTCTCTTTACCAAATTCTTATTCTCCTTAATAAATGCTTAAAAGTCTAACTCTTGCTAAAGCTTATAATTTATTGGCGACCACTCATTAGATATTTTAGACAGACTAGCTAGAATTTTAGCCCTTAACACTCTATAGTGCCTAATGCAGTGTCATCCTCATGTCCTCAAAAAATAATAGTTGAATAGATGAATTTACTCATAAATCTAATACTCAGAGTTGGATTTTCAAGCAGATGGTAGAGAGGTTTGTATGTAATTGTGTATAATTTAATCAGTTCTTTCAGATTCCCTTTCAGACTACTGTATTTAGTAATCATTCATTTCAGCCATTTAAAAAAGCATCAGTGACCTTGAAAACCATATGTGATACCAGCTTATCAATGGTTCTATTTTTTGAAAATACATAAATCCAAGGACAAATGGGGGGGGGAATCTATCATGCAATGAAAAACGAATAGCCCAGAGAAGCATACATTCCCAGTGAGGGAATGTGGAAACTGGTGAATGTCAGGGATACTTCAGGTGGGTTAGTATCTTCCTAAGAAGATCCTTATACTCAGAAAGTCTTAAATTCTGCAGAAAATCCCAGGATTCAGAGATCATTCAATTCACTCTCTGCTACAAGCAGGACAGGATTTACGTGACCCTAGACATTTCATTATTTACTCTCTATCTTTTAAGCAAGAAAATTCAAATTATCCTTCTTGGAAGAATATACCCAGGTGCCACAATCTCTTCCTCAGTTCTTGCATAAGTTCTTCTTACTGCAATTTAAACCTGTTTTCTTTTGTCCTGCCTTCAACTCAAACTAAGATTCACCCCCTACCTGATAAGAGTCTCACTTTAGCTTCTGAGCTATAGTCCTATCATACAGAATTGTGTGTGAGCTGAAATATTTTTGAATCCTATTCGCAAAGCACATTTTTTTTTAAACTCAGAAAAGATACTGAGTTGGGTTACAAACTCATGTCTTCCCACTTCCAAATTCAGTACTCCCCAGCACATCGTATCTTACAAATGGGGATGAGGATACTAAAGTCCAGAAAAGGAGAGGTTTGACTAAGTCTCTTGTTTTTTATTTATTTTATTTTTTTTTTCAGCAACAAACATTTATTTTATTTTCCAGTTACATGTAAGGGTAGTTTTCAACATTCATTTTCATAAGATTTAGAGTTCCAAATTTTTCTCCCTCCCTCCCTCCCTCCACAAGATTGCAATCAGGTTATATATGTACAATTCAGAAGTGTTCTTTTTTTTTTTTTTAATTTAGTGAGGCAATTGGGGTTAAGTGACTTGCCCAGGGTCACACAGCTAGTAAGTGTTAAGTGTCTGAGGCCGGATTTGAACTCAGGTACTCCTGAATCCAGGGCCGGTGCTCTATTCACTGTGCCACCTAGCTGCCCCTCAGAAGTGTTCTTTTTATCAGTTCTTTCTATGGGGTGCATAGTAAGCTTCCTCATTAGTTCCTTGTGATTGTCTCAACTACTGCTGAGAGTAGTTAAGTCATTCACAATTGCTCATTGAACAATACTGCTGTCACTACACACAATGTCCTCCCAGCTCTGCTCAGTTCACTATACATTGATGTTCATTAGTCTTCCCAGGTTTTTCGGTGATCATCCTGTTTGTGATTTCCTATAGCACAAGTCCATTCCACTACAATCATATAACACATCTTTTTCCATCATTCCTCAATTGATAAACATTCCCTTGATTCTCAATTCTTAGCCTTCACCAAGAGTTGCTATAAATATTTTTTGTACAATTTTTCCCCTTTTCTCTTTTTCATGATTACTATTGTTAACTGTTTCCCTTCTATCCTATTCCCTTCCCCATGATATTTATTCTATAATCCATCTTCTTTCATCCTATCACTCTTCAAAAGGAATTTGCTTCTATCTGTCCCCTCCCCCACTGTGCCCTTCCTTCTTTTGCCCCTCTCTCTTTATCCCCTTCCCCTCCTATTTTCCTGCAGGGTTAGAGAGATTACTCCACCCAATTGAGTGTGTACATTATTCCCTCCTTGAGCCAATTCTAATGAGATGGAGGTCTTTGAGCCAATTCTGATGAGTGTTAGGCTCATTTACTGCCCAGATTAAACAGATTACTACACCCAGTTGGGTGTGTCTGTTAGTCCCTCCTTGAGGTAGCACTGATGAGTTTAAGGTCTTTGAGCCTTTTCTGATGAGTGTAAAATGTATTTACTGCCCTGCTCCTCTCCCATCTCTTCCCCCACTCCATAAGCCTTTTCCTGTTTCTTTCATGTAGGATTTCACTTCTGCCCTGCCCCCTCCCCCAGTGAATTCCCTTCACCCCTCAATTTAACCCTAAAGATGTCATTACCTAGCTAAGTGACACAGTGGACAAAGCATCACCCCTGGACCCAGGGGGATCCCAGCCAAAACCTGGCCTCAGACACAAGACAGGAGCCCACTGTATGACCCCAGGTATGTCCCCCAGCTCCAATTTTTTATGGTTCTCTAGGGTCTTGTATTTGAAAGTCAAATTTGCCATTCAGTTCAGGTTGTTTCATCATGAATACCTGAAAGTCTTCTTTTTCATTAAAGTCCCTTTTTTTCTGATGAAAGATTATGCTGAGTTTTGCTGGGTAGGTGATTCTTGGTTGTAATCCCATTTCCTTTGCCCTTTGGAATATCATATTCCATGCCCTCCGGTCCTTTAATGTAGAAGCTGCTAGATCTTGTGCTATCCTGACTGGGGCTCCACAGTACTTGAATTCTTTCTTTTTGGCAGCTTGCCTCCTTGACCTGAGAGCTCTGGAATTTGGCTATAATATTCCTAGGAGTTTTCCTTTTGGGATCTCTTTCTGGAGGTGACCGGTGGATTTTTTCAATTTCTATTTTAGCTTCTTCTTCTAGAATTTCAGGGCAATTTTCCTTGAGAATATCTTGGAAGATGGTGTCTAAGCTCTTTCCTTGATCATAGTTTTCAGGTAGACCAATAATTTTCAGATTATCTCTCCTGGACTTATTTTCCAGGTCAGCAGTTTTTCCCAGAAGATATTTCACATTGCGCTCTATTTTTTTACTCATTTGGATTTGCTTTATTGTGTCTTGGTTTCTCATAAAGTCACTAGCTTCCATTTGTTCGATCCTAATTCTTAGGCAATTATTTTCATCAGAGAGCTTTTGTACCTCCTTTTCCATTTGGCCAATTTGACTTTTCAAGGTGTTGACTTTTTTCTCATGTCTTTCCTGCATCACCCTCATTTCTCTTTCCATTTTTTCCTCTACCTCTCTAACTTTATCTTCAAAGTCCTTTTTGAGCACCTCTATGGCCTGAGACCAATTCGTATTTTTCTTGGAAGCTTTAGATATAGGGGCTCTGATGTTGACATCTTCCTCTGAGGGTGCACCTCAGTCTTCCTTGTTATGGAAGAAACTTTCTATGGTCCTCACCTTTCTCTGTCTGCTCATCTTGTTTTTCTTTTACTAGACTTTTAGCTCCTTAAAGTGGGGCACTGTTTCCAGGCTGCAGTATCCCAAGCTTAAGAAGTCCCAGGTGGTATGATTTAAGGAGAATCAGGTTCTTCACTTGCCTGGCCTGTTCCCTGGTCCTTAGATGATCCCAGACCAACTTGCTAATCAACCAACTTTGTGTGTTGTGGTTGTTAGTTCTGATGAGCCTGTGCCCCTCCCCCACCTGTGCCACTGCTACTTGAGCCTACCACCTGGTTCTCAGCAGGGGTGTAAAATCCAAGTTCTGCCTTAGCACCAGCATAGACCCCTGTAGTCTTCCCCCTGCCCAGGGCTCAGCCCACTCACCAGACTGTGATCTTAGTTCCAGACAACACTGGTGCTTCAGCTGATTTAGAGGCTCTGGGGGTCTCCTTCTCTGGTGAGGACTTCCCAGGACTGGATCTGTGTCAGGGTGACTGTGGGGTTGGGCCCGACTCCTTCCTTCTGACCTTCCAAGCCGTTCTTGGTTAGAAGATGATTTCAGCACATTTTTCTGTGAGTTTTGCTGCTCCGGGCATTTTCCTATGGCGTTATTTGGATGTTTTTTGGAGCGATCATGTCATGAGTTCGGGAGCTCACTGCCTTTCCTCCGCCATCTTGGCTCTGCCCCGGAAGTCCGACTAAGTCTCTTGTTAAATGTTTTTTTTTGTCTTTTATCATGTATAGGGAAGGGAAACATGTTCAGGTGAAGTATGTTTTAGTATCATACTCAGTCCAGTAGTATTAAAGGATTAAGAACTGAAAGCAACTATAGCAATGATCAAATATGACCTTACAATCTTGAAACCAAGGCCCAAAGACATTGTGACTTGTTTAAATTCACATGGAGAGTAAGAAGTCTAGTAGTTGATGATGACTCAGGTCTTCTGGGCAGCCTTTTTCTTTTCTTTTCTTTTCTTTTTAGTGAGGCAGTTGGAGTTAAGTGACTTGCCCAGGGTCACACAGCTAGTAAGTGTTAAGTGTCTGAGGCCGGATTTGAACTCAGGTACTCCTGACTCCAGGGCCGGTGCTCTATCCACTGTGCCACCTAGCTGCTCCTGGGCAGCCTTTTTACAACATTATGTTGCTTCTAATGGAGACTAATGGTCAATTACATTTTAAAAACGAAATATTGGTACTTTTATACAAACATAAACATATAGCAGCTAGGTTGCATAGTGGTTAGAATCCTAGGCCTGGAGTTAGAAAAACTCATTTTCCTGAGCTCAAATCTGGCCTTAGAAGCTTACTCAGACACTTGACACTTATTAGCTGTATGACCCTGGGCAAGTCACTTAACCCTCTTTGCTTCAGTTTCCTCATCTGTAAAATAAGCCAAGAAAACTCCAAATAGTGTTCATGAAGAATCAGATACAATGGAACATGACAACAATAACAATTATATACACATACATGTGTGTATATACACACTATGTACATATCTTATACATATGTATACACATACATTATATATAGCTATTGTGTATTATCTATAACATATAGAGTATACATACATTATATATGCATTATACATAATATATGAATAGAAATATCCCTTGTACAAAGAAGTACATTTAAGAAAAACACATAAACCCTTTGACCATGTTTGACAATGTATGCCTCATTGTGAGCCTGCAGTCTACCACCTTTTTTTCTGAGAGAAGGGAAATTGGTTTATTGGCAACCCTCTACCTCCACTGTGTCAATCTCAATTAGAAACTGGGGCCATTAAACTATACATAAGTATCCTGGCAGGTCCATATTGATGTAAAAACCACATAGTAATATTCCCTATGTTTTATTGTATTTTTATTTATTTTGCTAAATATTTCCCAATTCAATTTTTTTGTGTGTGTGAGGCAGTTGGGGTTAAGTGACTTGCCTAGGGTCACACAGTTAGTAAGTGTCAAGTGACTGAGACTGGATTTGAACTCAGGTCTTCTTGAATCCAGAGCCAATGCTTTATCCATTGCACCACCTAGCTGCCCCCTCCCAATTCAATTTTAATCTGGTTCTGCCCACCTAGGAAGCATAGCAAACCACCAGGCACCTCTTGTGTTTGACACCATTACTTTAAAGCAATGACTAGTTCATTGCTCTGATAACTTTTGGTGGTGTTGGGGTCCTTGTGGAATGTCTTCCAGGTTCTATTTACTTGTGTGTGTGTGTGTGTGTGTGTGTGTGTGTGTGTGTGAATAAGGGTTAAGTGACTTGCCCAGGGTCACACAGCTAGTAAGTGTCAAGTGTCTGAGGCTGGATTTGAACTCAGGTCCTCCTGAATCCAGGGCTGGTGCTTTATCCACTACACCACCCAGCTGCCACCCCGGTTCTATTTACTTTGCTCTGCATCATACTTAGGATTCATTGTAAGAAATTAAAGCAAAAATAACAACAGACTACACACTGTGCCCTACATCACCTCTTTTATAGCTGGCTGTAATGAAGGAAAAATTGTCTACCTTCCCATAATCACAATTTTAGACTGTTTTTTTTAACCACCACACTAAAGACACTCCTTACTTCACAGAAATGACTTGGGATTAAGTCCTCTACTAACCCTCTCACCCTTCCTCATTGTAATTAATTAGGAATCAAGATCAGGAGTCCAGCACTTAATATATTCCAGTGAAGTTGGAAGTGACGAGACACTGGAAGATTAATGAGCCTTTTGAGTTGCCTTTTAATGGCCTGGTTGCCCTGACAAACAATATTCCTTGAAGGTCTGATAGGGAGGGATGACTTCCTCATAGTAAATGCTTAATAAATGGTGTTTGAACTCAAGAAAATTTCTTATTTACAAAATTGGAGTGGGGTTGGAACTAGATGATGTCTAAGATCCCTTCTTGGTAGGTGACTTAGTGGATAAAGTGTTGGCCTTGAAGCCAGGAAGACTTGAATTCAAATCCTGCCTCGGATTTTGACCAGGGGCAAGTAATTACCCTTTCTCAGTCTCAGTTCCCTCACCTGTCAATTGGGGATAACAAAAGCCCCTACCTCACAGAATTGTTTGGAGGATCAAATGAGTTAATATACTAAAGTACTTTGTAAATTTTGAAGTGCTGTATAAATATTAACTATAATGTTAGCTCTAAATTCTGTGATCTGAAGGGTTGACATGTAGAAGTTGAAGGATGGGACTTGTTTTACTTAAGGCCAACTCATAACACTCACTGTAATGTGAAGAAAAGTATAATTCAGTTTCTTTTTTTTTGGGGGGGGGGGTGGTGGCAATAAGGGTGAAGTGACTTGTCCAGGCTCACACAGCTAGTAAGCATCAAGTGTCTGAGCCCGAATTTGAACTCAGGTCTTCCTGAATCCAGGGCCAGTGTTTTATGCACTGTGCCACCTAGCTGCCCCCAGAATTCAGTTTCAATAAAGAAAACTGACAATAATGAAAGTTCTACAAATATCCAGTGGGGTTCCCCTGGGAGGGAGGGAGTTTACAATTGCTGAAGATCATCTGGTAGAAAGTGGACAACCACTTGTTCCAGATGTTGTCTTTATCAGATCTCACTTGGTGCCAATTGACCAGATGATATGATATTCCTTTTAATTCTGTCATTCTCTGAAAGACATTGAAGGCTCAGCAAAACTTCCTAGAAACCCAGGTATGTACTACATGACTTTTACTTAAAAAACAAATTGTTGAGAGGATGAGATGCAAGGTAGGTGTAAAAGTCCCCTGAGATATAAAAGTGTCATATAAATGAGCTATGGATGAGAGGCATCACAATGTACAGGATAGAGAATGAGACTAGGGTCAGATGACCTATGGCTGGCTCTGTCTCACTCACAATGCATCCTGTAAGCATCTCTCTTGGGCCTTAGTTACCTCATTTTTAAAATGAGGAGGTTGGACTAGAGGACCCCAAAGATCCTTCTAACTATGATCCTAGGATCTTCTTAGGATAATTTGCTCTACATTCATACTTTCTGAAATGCATGTTGAACCAACTCTGTGTAATATGATTCCATTTCTGTTGTGCTGGTGACTTGGTGGTGGTGGTGGTAGTGCTGTTCCTAGATGAGCTAGGAGAGGAGGTTCAGAAGGCAGAGGAGAGAGTTGTGGGGTTTTTTTGGTCATTTTTCTCTTTCCTCTCCCCCATGATATCCTTTTAGTCTGGAATGGTTATTATTTAGCAAATGTTTTATAGCTTTCCTGCAGTACTGAGTCCCTGGAGGAGAGGAAGATAGGGAGAGGGAAGGAAAAAGAAAAGAGTAAACTTGGGTTTCCTCAATAATGATTAAATAGTGTGTTTTTTCTTTTTAATTCTCTGTCTCTGTCTCTCTGCCTCTGGCTCTGTATCTCCTCTCTTCTCCTCTCCCCTCTCCTCTCCCTTCTTCTTCCTCCTCCTCTCTCTCCCCCCATCTTCTCTCTGTCTCCCCTTCTTTCTTCTCCTCCCACTCTCCCTCCCTCTTTTATAAAAAGAGTTAATTGACTTGTTTTCTCAATGTGCTCTTGACAAATGTTTTCTCATTTTGGAAATGTTCTCTGGGCAATAGGGAAATATCAACAGGATTTAATTTAGCCAAACAGAACACTTTGTCAAGAGGCACTTTCTGCACAAATGGCATTTTCTCCCGGGCTTTAGGATGGCTTTTCTAATTTGGATGTTGTTGTGCGGGGCGATGGTGGGACCAGGCAAAGCCACTCAAGAGCTCTCATTACCATATTCTGGAATTAAGGATTTCAGGCCAGGCATAATTTGATTGGTTTGTAATTCATGTGTCTCTAAAACTGGATAACACAAAGTAACTTGCAGGAATAGAAGCCCAGGGACAGGAAAAACTTTGAGAGGTTATCTGGATAATCCAATGACTAAAGGAAATACGAAGAGAATTGGTCAGAGAGCACATCAATGCGTGTTTGTAGGTGTATATGCATATACACATATTCATACATATATATGACCCTGTATTAGGTTCAAGAGGGAAATAATTTAGGGAAAATGACTGGCAATGAAACAATCTTAGAACTGAGAGGGTTTCAGACATTATCCAGTTTAATGCCCTCATTTCGGGTGAGAAAACAGGACCAATTAATCAAAAGGCATTTTTGTTGTGGTGGTTTAGTCTTTTCAGTGATGTTCAACTCTTTGTCATCCCATCTAGGGTTTTCTTGGCAAAGATACTGGAGTGGTTTGTCATTTTCTTCTCCAGTTTTATGCAGGCAGGGGTTAAATGCCTTGCCCAGGGTCACACAGCTAGTACATGTCTGATATTGGATTTTAACTTAGATGTTCCTGACTCCAGGTTCAGGGTTCTATCTATTGTGCCACCTCTAATGTGAAAGGCATAGTGCTAGGTTCTAAAGCTAGTGAAATTGTTTCTTCCTCTTAAGGAGCTTAAATCATAGAAGAGAAACAGTACATATATATGTATATATACACATATACATATATATGTATATATATGTGTATATACATATATATACACACACATATATAGATGTTATACACACACACACACACACACACACATATATATATATATATATATATATATATATATATATATATATATATATACACAAATTTACACAAAATCTATCAAAATAAATAAAAGGTAATGGAGGGGCACTAGGAGCTGGGAGGATCAGAAAAGGCCTCATGTAGGAGCTTCCCTTAAAGCTGAGCTTTGAAGAGAAGTAGGGTTTCTAAGAGGCAGCAGGGAGGAGTGAGTTCATTCCAGGTCAGGGGAACAGTCTGTGCAAAGGCATGCAATGGGATAGAGAAGGTCATACAAGGACCAGCAAGAAGGCCAATTTGACCGGACCATAGAGTACAAAAACAAGTAACATCTAATACAGCTGGAAAGCGAGATCAGAACTAGGTGGTGACGGGCCTTAAGTGCCCAATAGAGTCATTTATATTTGACCTTAGTGATGGTAGGAGCCACTGGAGTTTGTTGAATAGGGGAGTGAGTGATGTGGTCAGACTCATGCTTTAGGAAAATCATTTTGACAGCTTTGTGTAGGTTGAATTAGAGAGGGAGAGAAAATGGAGACAGAGAAACCAAGTAGGAAGTCATAGATATAGTCATAGATAGGTCAAATTTACTTAAACTGTGAGTCTCGACCCCATATGGGGTTGTATAACTTAACATGGAGGTCATGAAAAATTTAGCAACAGCGAAAGGTTATGTATACCTATTTTGTATACCTATTTATAAAAATTTCTCGGGTATAAAGGGGTCACATGTAGGAAAAATTTAAGAAGCCCTGGTCTAGGTGACACATTCGAGCTGTGCTACATCCTGACCTAGGACTCATTGTAGACTAGTGCATCATGGATGGACTGTGCTACAATATCAGCAGACACAAGTTCCATTGTTGGTTATATTATTTATTAGTGATATTTCATAGGACAACAGTGGATAGAGCCCTGGGCTTGGAATCTGTATGACTTATCTTCCTGAGTTCAAATCCAGCCCTCAGACACTTACTAGCTGTGTGATCCTGGGCAAGTCATTTAACCCTATTTGCCTCTGTTACCTCATCTATAAATGAGCTAAAGAAGGAAATGGCAAACCATTTCATAATCTTTGCCAAGAAAATCCCAAAATAGGGTCACAGAAAATCTGATACCACTGAACAACAATAAAAGTGGTATTACCTTGTGTATGATAACATTTAATCTTATTGAGCCTCAGTTTCTTCATCTGTAAGTGAAAATATTTTCATTACCTGCCAAGAGAGAGCAGAATGGATAGAGTACTTAACTTGAGGTCAGAAAGATCTGAGTTCAAATACTACCCCAGACACTTACTAGCTGTAAGACACTTATTAGAAGACCCCAGGCAAGTCACTTAACCTCTCTGCCTCATTTCCTTATCTGTATAATAGAAATAATGATAACACCTACCTCTCAAAGTTGTTGTGAGGATCAAAAGGGATAATATTTGTAAAGCAGTTTGCAAATTTTAAAGTGCAATATAAATGCATTTATGATGATGTTCACTATTACAGAGTTCATATCATCCAATAAAATAATCAACACCAAGCAGCACACAAAGTTGTGATGCCTGTAAACATCATCTTTTTAATACTAAAAAATGTAAACATCATCTTATTAATACTAAAAAATAGATGGGTGAGACATGATCTGGCAAAGAAGGGTTTTAGTTGAAAGACCATTCTTATCTTTTCTAAGAAAAGAAAGAGCATCTAAACCTGAGGGTTTATTTAGAGAGGAGGTAATTAAAGAAGGATTTATTGACTATAAGAACAACAAATAGGTTGTTGAGGAAAGTTACGAATACTCTCTTGCTTCACTGGTTTTGATGTACAATAGAGATCTACTCATTGGGAGAGCTACAAGTGCGAAATGAACAACTAGTAATTTGCAGATTATTCTCTGTGTGACAAATAGGATCCTATTTGCAACTCTATTTTGATTTGATAAGTTTGGGGGTTAGGATTCTGGGGCCTAGGGACTGGAAGGATACTCATTGCTTCAAGGCTACTCATTTAGAACAACCCCTTCATTTTACAGATGAGAACCCTGGGGTACCCACAGGTTAAGTCACTGTCCCAGGGTTATGCAAGTAGAGAGGGACAGAGATATCATGAGAGGCAATCAAACTCAGGCAACAGATTCCTCTGTTCATACCTGTAACCCAGATATACATTACGTGACAAATTAAAGTAACCTTTTGTCTTTGGGAACTGAAGATAATGAATTTCAGGAAAAGAATACAAGAACAGGAGTTGGAAGGCATGGGCTTAAAAAAGGCATTGTTTTCTTTGTGTATGATGACATTTAACCTTAGTGGACCTCCGTTTCTTCATCTGTGAGAACATTTTCATTACCTTCTGAGCAGTAGCAGAATGGATAGAGTGCTGCACTTGGAGTCAGAAAGACCTGAGTTCAAATTCAACATCAGCCACTTTATGATCTGAAGCAGGATATTTAAACTTTCTGTGCCTCAATTTCCTCATTTGAAAAACTGGAGTAAACATACTTTCCCTGCCAAGCATACAAGGTTGTTATGACATCAAAATGGGTAATACATGCTATTTAGCATTCCTTATAATCTGTAACAGTATAGACATGTAAAAGATTATAATTACTAAGGGTTTGATAACGGAGGTTACTGCAATAATTGGATACTGAGTGTCAGGGAGTACAGACTCTTTTCCATAAACTTCTCCCTGCCCTCCTACAGGCTATGAGAGTCCCTTTCTGCCTGTTGGAACCTTTTCTTTAGCACTTTCTCTCCCTTGGACTTCTAGTGTGAGAGAAGGCAGAGGGAATGGGCTCTCTCAGGAATGCTGGGTACAAGAGCAAGTATTTGTTTATCCCAGCCACCTTCTTCTGCCTTCTTCCCTGGGTACATGTCAGTGACTGTGGGTCCTGAGAAATGGATGCTCCCAGTTTGAGAGTTCTCAAATCAGGTGTTCTAGACCTCCTACCCACATTGTACATCGAGTATCCTTTCTAGAAGTGACTTTCTTTTCCACTGTTTGGGTACTCTGGACATGGATTAAAGCTAAGTTTTGCTTCAGAGATTTTTTTTTTTTGCTGTTTCAGAGAATTCTACAGCTTTTTATTAGGGGGTAGGGGAAGGTAGAGTAAGAGTGACAATGAGAGCCAGAGCCAGAGCCAGAGACAGAAAGTGACAAAGTCAAAGAAACAGAGAAAGACAAAGACAAAAAGCTGATCCTTACCCCCTCTCTTTGGGCTCAGGATATCTTCATGGTGGATCTGGGTCCACATAAGTCCAGAAACAGGGTCTAGCTTGTGGGAGAGCAGAGGTCCCTCTTAGCCTAGTGTCAAACATATGCACATGGTTGCAAACGCCTTAGTGTCACTCTTTCTAGTTAATGTGGAATTTACTCAAGACCCACACCTTAACCCCAAATGAGTCTAAACATAGCCTTAGGAAAAATGGAAGGTCTTCAATAGATTGGTAGATAGTATGGACTGATGAAGGGGTTCTTAACCTGGGGTTTATGAATTTATTCTTTATGTACATATATATGTAATTAATTTCCTTTGTAATTCTGTATATTTTATTTTATATATTTAAAATATTTAATATTATTCTGAGAAGATATCCACAGGCTGCCAAAATGGTCCATGACATAAAAAAGTTACAAATCCCTAGAGGTAGAAAGAACACAGGACTTGGCCATCAAAGACCTAGATGTGAGTTTTGGTCCTGCCACTCTATAACCTTGTCTGAGTTCACATTCTTAATAGTGTTGGGACTAACTGAAGTTAGAAGGGAACAGAGTGAATCTAGCCAGGGACCATATGGACCCAGGGACTTAGGAGAGACAAAGGGACTACATATGACCAGTATAAAAGATCAATATTTTGATGAGATATATTAAATCAGAAAAACAATCAATTGATCTAACACACCCCCTGTATCATCTCAAGAAGGAGTATTATTATTTTATTAGCCTGAGTTACCTTTCCTGTAACTGGTTTTCCTGGGTTTTTTTTTTTTATTCAACCCTTTGGATTTTGGCATCCCAACAAAGGCCTAATCCTGACCTGACTTCACCATTGAGAATGACTTCACCAATGAGAAGGGCTCCTTAGAGGCCATGTAGTCCAATCTGTACTTGAAAAATAATTTCCTCGAAGATATCCACAAGTGGTTCTCCATTCTTTGCTTGGGCACATCTAGTGAGGTGCTAATCCACTGAAGCAGACCTATTTCTCTTTTGAAATTTTATAAGATTAGATAAGTTCTGATTTTCCCTGAAATCCAGCCAAATCTGTATTTTCTTTTTTGCAACTTTTATATATTGCTCATAGCCCTGCCATCCAAAGCTTCAATTAAATTATTATTCCTCCTCTTCCAACACTACCATCCTCACAATCTTTTATTCTACAGGCTAAATATCCCCATTTACTTCAATTAATTCACATATTCTCATATACCTCAAGGCTCTTAACCATCCTGTTCATCTTTCTCGAAAACTTTTCCCACTCATCAGTGTCCTTTTTAAAATTTGATGCCCTGGGGCAGCTAGGTGGTGCAGTGCATAAAGCACTGTTCCTGGATTCCGGAGTACCTGAGATCAAATCCAGTCTCAGATACTTGACACTTACTAGCTGTGTGACCCTGGGCAAGTTACTTAACCTTCATTGCCCCACAAAAACAACAACAACAAAAAAAAACCAAATGAACAAAAAATAAAATTTGATGCTCAGAATTGACTCAAGATGTGATTTGATTAGGGGAGAAGACAGTAGGAATATATCTGGAAGCTCTGTATCTCTCTTTTCTTTTTAAATTTTGAGTTCCAAATTCTCACCACATCCTTCCCCAATAACTTAGAAGGCAAGCAATATGATATCAATTATACATGCAAAATCATGCAAAGTATATTTCCATATTTTCTTTACAAAGAAGGAAAA
The DNA here is from genome assembly GCF_019393635.1 of Dromiciops gliroides. Lineage (NCBI taxonomy): Eukaryota > Metazoa > Chordata > Mammalia > Microbiotheria > Microbiotheriidae > Dromiciops > Dromiciops gliroides. Next base: position 84,903,066 of record NC_057862.1, read on the forward strand.
GAAAGCAAGAAAATTATACTTCAATTTTCACTCAGAGTTTATCATTAGTTCTCTCTGAAAGTCAATAGGATTTTTTTCATCATGAATCCTTTGGAATTGTCTTGGATAATTGTATCAATCAGAGTATTCGTATTTCACAGTTGATCATCATTCCAGAATTGTAGTTGTTGTGTACAGTGATCTCCCAATTCTTCTCACTTCATTGTGCTTCAGTTTGTATAGGTCTTGCCATGTTTTTTTTTTTTATCATTTCCCACATCATAATAGTACTTCATCACAATCATATTTTACAACTTTTTTAGCCATTCCCCAATTAATGAACATCCCCATAATTTTCATTCTTGGCCATCACACCAAAAAAGAGCTGCTATAAGTATTTTCATATATATAAGTCCTTTCCCCTTTTCTTTTATCTCTTTGGGCTACAGACCTAGTAGTCATATCTCTGTCAAAGGATATGCACAGTTTTATTGCCCTTTGAGCATAGTTCCAAATTGTTTTCCAGAATAGTTAGATCAGTTCACTATTCCACCAGCAATTTATTAGTGTACCTACTTTTCCTTCATCTCCAACATTTGTCATTTCTGATAGATGTGAGGTGGTACCTTAGAGTTGTTCTAATTTATATTTCCTCTAATCAATAATAATTCGGAACATTTTTATATGACCATAGTTTTGATGTCTTCTTCCTGTTTATATCGTTTGATCATTTATCATTTGGGAAATGGCTCTTATTTTTTATAAACTTAACTCACTTCTATACTCAGTATATATTTGAGAAATGAGGCCTTTATCAGAGAAATTTGCTATGAAATTTCTTGATATTATCTTATTATCTATGATACCTTTTAGCATACTGTAGTTTCCCTGCTTATCTCTTTTAATTAGGTCTCTTTTTGTTTTTGCTTTTTCTGAGATCATGATTGTTACCCCATCTTTTTTTTTTTTTGCTTCAGATAAAGTATATTGGATTCTACTATAGCCTTTTATTTAACTCTGTGTATGTTTCTCAGTTCCAATCATGTTTCTTCTAAACAACATATGTTTGATTTTGGTTTCTAATCTATTCTGCTATTTGCTTCCATTTTATGGGTGAACTCATCCCATTCCCATTCACAGTTTTGATTACTGTGTATTTTCACCTATTCCATTTTCTTCTATTGATTTCTCTTTTTCTTTCTTTATCCTTTCCCCTCTCAAAAGTCCATTTTTCTTCTAACCACTGCCTCCCTTAACCTGCCCTCTTTTTAAAATCACCTCCCATCTTCTCTTCACCCTTCACCTCCTATTTCCCCACTGGGTAAGTTACATTTCTATACACATCTGAGTGAATATATAGATATAGATATAGATATAGATATAGATATAGATATAGATGTAGATGTAGATGTAGATGTAGATGTAGATGTAGATGTAGATGTAGATGTAGATGTAGATGTAGATGTAGATGTAGATGTAGATGTAGATGTAGATGTAGATGTAGATGTAGATGTAGATGTAGATGTAGATGTAGATGTAGATATAGATATAGATATAGATGAAGATGTAGATGTAGATGTAGATGTAGATGTAGATGTAGTTGTAGTTGTAGATGTAGATGTAGATGTAGATGTAGATATAGATATAGATATTCTTCCCACTTTGAACCAATTCTGCTGCGAGTGAGGTTCAAGCATTGCCTGACACACCCATTTACCCCAATATTGTAAAAACTCCTCCTTGAATACCTCTCCTATGTGAGAAAATTTTCCCTGTTTTAGTTCTCCCTTTCTCCTTCCTGTACAACCAGCTTTCTCACCCCTTCATTTACTTTGGAGATCATTCCAACATAACTGATTCACACTCATGCCCTCTATATAAATTCCTTTTAATTACTCTAATATTGAAGAAAGTTCTTAGGAGTTACATGTATTATCTTCTGATATAGGAATGTAAATAGTTTAACCTTATTCAGTCCCTTATGATTAGTCTTTCATGTTTACCTTTTTATGCTTCTCTTGAGTATTGTGTTTGAATGTCAAATTTCCTATTCAGTCTTTTTATCAGAAATGTTTGAAAGTCTTCTATTTCTTTAAATATCCATTTTTACTCTCAATGATTACAGTTACTTTTTCTGGGTAGATTATTCTTGGTTGTAATCCTAGCTCCTTTGCCTTCTGGAATATCATATTCTAAGCCTTCTGCTCCTTTAACATGGAAGTTCCTAAATCTTATATGATCCTGACTGTTACTCCATGGTATTTGAATTGTTGCTTTTTTGGATGCTTGAAGTATTTTCTCTTTGACCGGGGAGTTCTGTAATTTGGCTATAATATTCCTGGGAGTTTTCATTTTCATATATGTTTTAGGAGCTTATTAGTAGATTCTTTCAATGTCTATTTTACTATCACAATCTAAAATATAATGGCAGTTTTCTTGATAATTTCTTAAAATATGACATATTGGCTCTTTCTTTCATCATGGCTTTCAGGTAGTCTAATAATTCTTAAATTATCTCTCCTCAATCTATTTTCCAGGTCAGTTGTTTTTCTGATGAGGATTTCACATTTTCTTCTATATTTCTATTTTTAACCTTGTTTTATTGTTTTTTAATGTCTCATAGAGTCATTAGTTTCCACTCACACGATTCTAATTTTTAATAATTATTTTTACCAGTGAGCTTTTGTATTTTCATTTTCCTTTGGCCAATTCTGCTTTTTAAGTAATTCTTTCCTTTACTGAATTTTTGTACCTCCTTTTCCATTTGGCCAATTTTTCTTTATTTAAAAAAAATTATTAACATTCATTTAAAAAATTAGCTTCAAATTCTCTTCCTCCCTCTAGTCCCTCCCCTTCCTTTGATGACCAGATCCCCTAATCCCTTATGACTGACTATCAGCACTCCTCTCTGCCCTTGAATTCAACCCAGAACTGTGTATAGGTAATAGAGTTGTCAATAAATGTCAGTTATATTTAGTGCCAGCAAAGTGCCCCTTGTAATACCTTTCTGACTACTTGCCTGACCCCCTTACCATCTCTGGGCTGAAAGCTCCTGCAGCTGCTGTTGCAGCCACTGTTGCTGCTATAGTGGGTGTGGGCTCCTCACAGACCTTCATTTGGGTGTCATAGACTTTTCCTGCTGACTGCTTAGGTTTTCATAGGCCAGAAAAATGTTTTGCCCCAATCTTTGGCTCTGCTGCTTCAAAATTTGATTTAGGGAGTTATTTTTAAAGTTGTTTTAAGGGGAATGTTGAGAGAATTCGTCTGGGTGGCTGTACTTAATTTGCCATCTTTACTCTGCCCCCAGCCTAATGCAGCCTAAGAATGAATTAACTTTTGGGGCTGCCATTCTATCCACACTATTTACTCAACCTGAGCTTGCAATCCACCAAAGTCCTGGGATCTATCTCATATGGTACTTGTCAAATCACTTTTTTGAACACAAATATGAGATTTATATATATTTTTGATTGAATAAAACATCACGGAATAAGAAATACAGCATCAGTCTCACCATCAGAAAGACTTGGGTTCAAGTCCTGATTTAATACATACTGTGTGACCATGGTCAAATTATTTGACCTCATAGGGTCCCAGACAACTCTCAAATGCTTTATGTTACAGTTAGGTTGTCAGTCATTATAGGGAATTTCCTATTCCCATGAAATCACAGGTCTGTGTCCCCTCCCCCAAACCTCCCGCCCAAATCTGATTTGATTTGGGCCAATAGACTAGCCTGTAAAAATATACAGTGCATTAAATCATTTTGTTGTATTTTCAAATTTTTTTCTATATTTTTGTCTAAGTCATTAAGATATTAAACAATATAGGGACAAGCACAGATATCTGTGACACTCCAGTGTAGGCCTTCTTCTAAGCTGACATAAAACCATTAATGGTTACTCTTGGGGTCCAACCATTCAATCAGTTCCAAATCTATCTAATTATTCAATCTCATAAGCCACACCCATTCATCTTTTCCACAAGAATATCTTGAAAGACTTTACCAAGTACTTTACTAAAATATGCGTAAACTATTTCTCCAGCATTTCTTTTGAATGTAGTGACCTTACCAATAAAGGGACAAAACCAGTCTGGCATGACCTACCCTGATCAAGCTCTCTTGTAGTGCTGTATTATCTGTCTTCTCCAAAATCCTTTAAATATCACTAACAGAGACCAAATAATCCCATCTACCATTTCATATGGGTTAGATGACTTATATTCATTAAAGGTATCAAGCTTCTCTCTTACTGCCTTCTTACTCACCTTCAATGTCAACTCCTATTTTTGTTCTGTCCTTTTAAGTCCAAAGATCATTGTCCTTGATAGAAAAAAATAATAAAAAGTTGAACAATTCTATCTCATTATTAACATTATCTTCCTTGAGCAGGGGTTGTTTACCCTCATTGGTCCTCTTCTTTCCCCCAAAAGAACTTTTGAAAACACCTCTTTCTCTTATCTATCTGCAGCATCAACTCATCCTGACCACTAGCACTACTGAAATTATTATTATAACATGATGTCATACATTTCTGTTCATCTGTTACTGTCGGCTCTTATTTCCATTTTCCTTCCATGTCTTTAAAAAATATCTGCTGATTGTGTAGTTCCTCATGCATCTGAATGGGTATATCCAGGCAATTCTCTCATCAGAATTGTTTCTCTTTGTGTCTTCAAAATTCTGTTTTTGACAGTCAGTCATATTAAGTACCAACTATATGTCAGGTACTGTGCTAAATGATAGGAATAAAGACAAGACAGCTCCTACCCTCAAGAAGTTCACAATCTAATGAGGGAGGCAACAAGCAAACACATACACATAATTAGCAACATTTTATCCGTCATGTGTAGATTTCATCTATAAAATTTTAGTTTAGGGGATCTTCCTTATATTTACTCACACCTTGGAATCAACTCTCCCAAAATGTTGAGTGCATGTCAGACTGTATTTTCAGCTTTCCTCTTGTTTATCCCAAAATCTCAGAAGGAGTGGTTTGTTGTTATTGTTCAGTCATGTCTGACTCTTCATGACCGCATTGACCATAGCATGCCAGGCCATTCCATCCTCGACTATTTCTCAAAGTCTGTCCAAGTTTATGTTTATTGTTTCCTTAACACTATTTATCCATGTTATCCTTTACTTTCCCCTTTTCTTTTTGCTTTTAATCTTTCCCAATGTCAGGGACTTTTCAATAAGTCCCATTTTCTCATTATGCGGTGAAAATATTTAAGTCTCACCTTCAGTTTTCAACCTTCCAGTGAATAGTCTGATTTGAAGTGTTTACTTCCCTCTAATGTTCCATCATTTCTACCCCAGCAACCAATTCCTTCTTGATGATCAGAATCAAATTCAGAATAGAATTTCTCATGCCCTTAGAAAGCTTGCATCTTTTTTTTTTTCATGTTTTGAAAGCGGAATCATCATTAAGTCAAGAAATTATTAGCTGATCTGCTTTTGGAAGAGGGCTCCAGAAGACATGTCTATAATTGATGTGTCCCATTATTACTATATCATGCCTCTGTATCAGACTTGTGGTTTGAATTACCAGTTTATCTGGCTTGTTGCCTCTATTTGAGTCCATGGGTTTACTCTCAGGTCTTTTCTTGAATTATCTTTCTTTCAAATTTCTGGGAATAACAATCTCAATTGTTATTCTCCTTAGCATTTTGCAAATATACACACATATACACATATATGTGTGTATATATATCTACATATCTACATACATACACATATATACACACATATATGTGTGTATCTACAGATAGGCAGTTTTCTCCCTACCCTTTCCTTTTTTCTAATTTAAAGTAATTTTGATTAAATTTGTAAAGCATCAGCCATATATTCTTTTGTTTTTCTTTCTTTTTTTTTGTGGGGCAAAGAGGGTTAAGTGACTTCACAGGGTCACACAGCTAGTAAGTGTCAAGTGTCTGAGGCCAAATTTTTTTTTGTCAGTCAATCCACAGGCATTTATTAAACACTCACTGCATATCAGGAATAGCACTAAACTCCAGGAATAAAAAAAAAAAAACACAAACCAGTTCAAAGAGCTCACATAGTAGGGGAGGGGACAGTCAGAAGTAAAACACTTTTGAGGAGGAATAGATAGAGAGAAAATAGATTAAATATCATGGGAAGGGAATAGTATGGAAGGAAATAGTTATGATGACTTTGCTGGGCTAATATGAAGAAAATTCTTTGTTAAGTTTAAGGTACTTTATTTAGGTTAAGATGAACAGGATACTATTAGAAAAACCTGGAAAGACCTACATGAACTGAAGCAGAGTGAAATGTACTGTATACAAAATAACAGCAATAGTGTAAGATGCTCTGCTGGGAAGCATGTGGTTATTTTCAGCAAGGCAATGGTCCAATATAACCCTGAAGGACTTATGAAAATGGCAACCCATCTACAGAGAAAGAAGTGATAGTGTCTGAAAATAGATGGAAACACATTTTTTTTTCTTTTCTTTTTTTTTTCTTTTTTGGTGAGGCATTTGGGGTTGGGTGGCTTGCCCGGGGTCACGCAGCTGGTGGGTGTTGGGTGTCTGGGGCCGGATTTGGGCTCGGATACTCCTGGTTCCAGGACCAGTGCTCTGTCTACTGCACCACCTAGCTGCCACTGGAAACACATTTTTTTTAAAAAAATTTTTTTTCTCTTTGACAATTCCTCAGTCTGAAGTTTTGGGAGTTTTTTGACTGTTTTCTCTCACAACCTAGCTAATGTGGGAATGTTTTCCATGACTACTCATGTATAACTTATTTTGAAATGCTTGAGTTCTAGTGGGTAGGAATAGAGGAGGAAGAGAAGTTGGAACAATTTTTTTTTTAAAATTGAGGCCAAATTTGAACTCAGGTCCTCCTGAATCCAGGGCTGGTGATTTATCCACTGCAACACCTATCTGCCCCCAGCCATATATTCTTATCATCGCTAGTTTGGTACTCTCCATTCCAGGCCAGAAAACTTTCATTCCTATATTTCTATATTTTGAGCTTTGGTCCAGAATTCCATATCTCATTCTTAGAAATCATCTTCTTAGCCAGTTGTTCACTACCTAGCTTTTAATTCACACCCTTGCCCTTCCATCCTCTGCTATGCCTTCATTCTCCCTGACTCTGGGGCAGGATTGTGTCTCCCATTGTACCATCCTGATGTTGCCATGAGTGAGATTTGACACATTGGGCCAGTCTCTTCTTCTTTCTTGGTTTTCTCATTTATAACACACACACACACACACACACACACACACACATATTATTTATAATCTATGACTGACAAGCCAGGTGGATTTTAAAGGCTCTCCTAGATCTAATATTCTTTGTTTCTAAGATTCTATTCCTGGATAGAAGCAGGGATGAGAAAGAAAGGGTGATGATGCTTCCATCTCCATCTAGCTAGGGTGTGGGCCATGGCTTAAGCTGCACTAATTTACAGGCTTTATTTCATGTTTCCAGTCAGAGGGACTGATATCAACATGGCTCGCTGTAATATACTTGAATAAAAATGATAAAGCATCAAATGGCAAGTGGATGAGATTTTATTTGGAGCCCAAAGACATTTTGTTAAAATTGCTTTTTGCCATTTCCTCCTTCCTTTATCAGATCCCTTCCTCTTTAGTAATTCAGTAAGTGGATACTTTGGAAGATGACAGGCAAATGGAAGTGGAGACCAAAGCAGGAGAGAGCACAGAGGAAAATGAGCATTGTTTTGAAATTGATTTATCCTAATCCTGTTCAGAGCCAACAACCATTAGATTAAAAAAAAAAAACCATAGAATTTTAAAGTTATCCAGAATAGTCCTGAAGTTTAAAAGGAGTTGGGGGAACATTAGGGATCCAACTAGTTATGTGATCTTGGGGGCCTCAACCCCTTAGACTCTCAGTTTCTTCATTTGTGAAATGAAACAATAATCACAGCCCTAACTCATAAGATTGATTTGAGAAAAACCTTTTGATCCTTAACACTATATAAATGTAGGCTTAGGTTAAATCACTTAGCCTCTTTGAGGTTCAGTTTTTTTTTTTATCATGTGTTAATTAAGAATAGCAGTTCCTTTCCTTCCTTAGTCTCCCAGTTTACCACCCCCCCATGCCCCAGACCCTTGTAGATATGGAGAACAATGAATGTGGAACATTGCATATAATATTAGATCATTTCAATATGTTCATTGTTTTAGCTAAAATTTTTCCCTTCTTTTCCTCAGAGAGGAAGAAGAGGCAGGGATAAAGGAGGAAAGTAAGTGATGTAAAAACAAAGCATCATTAAAAACCTATTTTCTAAAAAAAAAATGCAACATTACTAGGCAGTCCATTCCAATAACATAATATAGATAAGACTTCTTAATAATAAGTATAAAATGCTAATATAGATGCAAGTCATTCATTATTCTTGTTGCTCTCATTTAGCCTGGAGAAGAAAAGATGTGGAGAGAAGAAGGGAGCATAAATGTCTTCTAGCATTTGAAAGGCTGCCATTTAAAAGAGGGATTAGATGTGTTCTGCTTGTACCCAGAGGGCAGAGCTAAGGGAAGTCAGAGAGGCAGATTTTACTTTGATGTGAAGAAGGAAAAGCCTTCTGAACAGTTATAACTGCCTAGAAGTGGAATGAGTCCCCTCAGGAAGTAATGAGTTCCCCATGATTGGAAGTCTTCAACTGCATGACACTTGTTAGAGATGTTGGCGGTGGGGGGTAAATTCTTTCTTCAGGTAGGTTAGACTAGGTATTGTGAGATTTAAAATTGGATATACGAGCATTAAACTCCCCCTTTTAACTTTTCCCTTATATATCTCCCAGACCACTAAGAAAAAGAAGCCTCTGAGCTTTAATCAGTGAGGGATTAGTTTTTATTGCTTGGGAATTAATTAGACAACAAAAGGCGATACCAATTAGGGAAATAGGAAAGTAGAAATACAAATGAATAATCTTAGATCTAAGCTTAGCCTATATTCCTTTATAAAACTCACCAAATCCCAAACTGCCTGCCAGGCCGAGAACCAGAGCTGAACACCAAATGCATGCACCACCAAGGCTAAGCTGAAAAGCCAGAGAGAACTTCCGTTCCTCCCTGTTTTAAGCTGGCGTGCCGGAAGTTTGTCGTGGACTCCTCCCCAAAAGGGAGGTCCTTCAAAAGCCGCTTCAGTAGCATGCACTCAACTCTCAAACAATTCAGCTAAAACTTCTGTTTTTTACCACATTCCCCCCTTTGTTTCATTTGAAAAATGAATGAGTTTGCTCAATGAAATAGCCAAAAATAATATCCTATGCTAACTAATAATATGTTAATATCAATATAGAAAAAGGGAGAGAGAAAAATTTGTCCAGAGGGACAGTCTCTCATGAACGCGACCCTTTGAAATTGGTCTTGCAGAGGGAGGGCCTCTTCAGAGAGTACATGTTACAGATGGTATATAATAACAGAAGGAGATAACAAAAACTAACAAAACAAAACCGTTCATATAAAGTCTCTGAGTTCTCTTGTCTTCTTGAAGTGGTAAGATGTCATCAGGAGGAAGCTGGATTCTGGTATGAAAAATTGGGCTCTGGACTCTGATCTGGAAAACTGGATTCTGGACTCTTGTCTGGAAAGCTGGATTCTCTTCTTTAATTGTTTGAATTGTTGGATTTTTACGAAACCTTAGCATAGCATTGTCAATGATCAAATTAATAAATTCCATTACAGTATCCTCCCTAAGATCATTTCCTATCATGTGAGTCTATTGTTATTGAACACAGGCTTTTAAAAGATGAAGTTCACTTAATTCATCCAGTCATATCAATAATTTGTCTTCATTGGTATGGACCAACTCTTTCAGCCATTGCAAATCACAGCTTATCTGTAACTTGGTAGAGAAGATGGTAGCCTAAGGCTTGGAGGACTCTTCTGTGATCATCCTAGTAGCAAGTGTCAGAGACAGAATTTGAGACTTGGCCTTATTCATGTGTGGCTCAGCACTCTATCCACTATACCACACTGCCTCTCATTCATTCAGTACCCAAAACACATTCTCACATGGTGAAAAACTTTTCTATTAATTCTCATCATTATTGCTGTCTCTGTCTCTCTGTCTTTGTCTCCACCACTTCCTCTGTCTCTACCTCTCTCTCTGTCTCTCCCTCTGTCTGTCTCTCCCTGTCTCTCTCTGTCTCTCTGACTGTCTCTTTCTCTCCCCATTTCTCTGTCTGTCTGTCTCATCATATATTAAATATATTCTGGGGAAGGAATGGGATTTTAGTTCCAGTTCTATAAATGTGACTTCAGGCAAGTTATATGATGATTCTGCCTTGGTATCTTGATTTGTCGACTAGTGATAATACTCCTTGCTAGTCTATTCCACCATAGGATTGTTCTGAGAACCAAACTAGATGAAAAAATGTGAAAGGGCTTGGCATTATATAAATATGAAGCATTGTCAAATTGCTTCAACAGCAGTGAACCTTTGCAGCCGATTTGTAATTTCTACCCAGCAGGACTTCCATAGTCAAAACAATACAGCCTGTTCAGAAAAAAAAAATAAAATAATGCCAACTGTCACTCCAGTTAAAGTTGGAAAAATCAGTGTTCTTGGACCTTTTTACTTCTTTCCTGAATAGAGCCCCAGGAGTCCACTTGAGAGATTGGTAAAAGCACACAACTCATACTTTTATCCCCTGCCAGGCACATCTTCATGGCCCAAAGAATTTCAGATGGTTCTAGACAAGCATATAGTTTGTACTGAGCCTGAAGGTCCAGAGTCAACAAAGACTACTTCTAAATGGATCCATCCCTGGACTCTGTATGCCATGAATATTTGGGGAGGCAATAGGGAAAGATGTCCCCAGAAGCACACCAGGAGTTTTACTTGAAATGAAACAGTTTTTGAGAATTATCAACAAAAGAGACAGTTGAGAGCTAACTGTCCTACCACCCCTTAAAGCTTGAGAATTCCGCCTTTATAGGACTGGGAAATGTTTGCTTTCCCTTCAAGCTATTTACCACTGCTAAGAATCAGCCTTCAACTCAAGGAATAATGAAGACATTGGCGATTAGTAGCTTTCCACCTGAAGGGGATTAGCTGGAAGAAAAAGCTCGACTTAGTATAAAAACATAAATATTCCTGAATTTTATTATTAATAATTGGGATGCTCCATAATCATGTTTGATTTTTGTGTCAACCCTGTAAATTAGGTGGGACAGATGTTATCTCATTTTATAGATGAGGAAATAGAATGAGAGTAGTTCAGAGGATTTTCCCAGGTCACATAGCTATCAAGTATTAGAGAAGAGACCTGAACCTAGAACACTGGACTTGGAGTGGAGAAGAGCTATCTACTTTACCACACTGCCTATAAAGAACATTTAAGTACAATAAAATATTGCAGAGCTATCCTAATTGTTAATTAAGTTAAAAGGATTATACCCATGGCGAAGCAAAGACATGATATACAAAGCCAAATATCTAAAAGATACCAGAGGTCAATGCTATTCTCTGACTTGATGATGTCATTAAGGTTTGTACATATATGCAGTTTAATATTATATTAGTACATATTGAGAATCTCTTGGGGCAGGTAGATGGCTCAGTGGATAAAGTACTGGCCCTGGAGCCAGGAGAACCTGAGTTCAAATCCAGTCTCAGACACTTAACACTTACGAGCTGTGTGACCTTGGGCAAGTCACTTAACCCCAATTGCCTCACTAAAAAAGAGAGAGAGAGAGAGAGAGAGAGAGAGAATCTCTTGGCAGTTGGTCATTTTTTCCCAGTGCACACAGGTTTCAGAACCTAGTTGACCAGCAAATAGTCTTTTCTTTAAGTCTTTGTTCTTCCATTTGGAAACTTGATGATCCAAAGAAACATAGATTTGGACCTGGAGCCTCCTAATTTTAAGATGAGGAAACTGAGATCCATTGAGGTTAAGTGAATTGTTTGTTTGAGTTCTTGTTCCTTGTTAGGGTTTGTACTTTTTTTTTCCTATGCTGGTACCAAACTACTTCAGGCTGACCATTAGACCCAATTTCATATCATCCCTCTCTGATGTCATTCCAGATACAGATGTTGTTGTTGTGATTCCCTACTTAATGCTTATCTACACTGGACTTCCACCTTCGTGTTCTGCACTTCCATTTACAGATCTTTGCTTGTGCTCATGATAATTCCAGACTTCTACCTCTATAGGATATTTCTGATTGTACACCCATTGCCAAACTGGATTGCCTTCAATTAATGCTCAACCATAACCAGTGACAGGCCTCAACCCTGGTTAACAATATATAAATTCAGAAAAAAACAATGAACCTGCATACAATTCTTTCTGAACATAGCCCATAACAGAGCTTTCTTAATATGCGTTTATGGAAGATGTTTTTCATCCTTCTCTCCATCAAAAATCTTCTGGTTCTGACAGATGTGTGAAAGAAAACACTCCCTTAAGTTTCACTGAACATATGTTACAGTCATTGCTGAAGTGAAAAAAAAAAAGGTGAATATTTTCTACCTTGTAAAGTGATTATTCAATCCACCTATCCTTCCCCCACACTCCTGGGTTTCCACTTTGGCATGAAATCCCAGATTAGTCTTAAAGCTATTTCCAGAGTCAACAAGAAATAGGCATTCCACAAGAGGAAAAAAAAATCCCCACTATCAAGGCTACTTTGTGCAAAGTATAAGAAAATGCTTAGGGAGGACAGCTGACTTTCAGTAGGATATTTAAAGTTAACTCCCTTCTCCCCCAATCCACGTTTTTTAAGGTTAATGTGATGCCAAGTGAAAATTCTTTGAGGGTTCTTCTCTGCTGGTTTCTGCAAGATTAGTCCCAGTCTTCTGGGTCCTTGGCACTGCTGACAGGAGAAGCCTCTTTGATTCTTCCCCTCTTTGGAAACTTAGCCGATGGGATTTTCCACCCTGCAGCATGTTCTCTCTTGATTTGGACTAGATATGTATTTTCATAAAGGCAGAAAACTTTTCATTTTTTCCCTCAAAACATACACACACACACAGTTTTCTCTTTCCCTGTGTATATAAAGGGAAATAGATTACATGGTGGGATATTTTCCCATACCTACCTGAAATAACTAAATAGTCAGAGGATTTAGGAAATGGAAGGTTCCTAAGAGATCATCTAATTCATTGCCCTTATTTTCCAGATGTAGAGAGGCAGTGGGATACAGTGGATAGAGAGCCAGCCTATCTCAGACACACATTAACTGTTTGACCTGGGGCAAATCACTTAACCTTTCTGTGCCTCAGGCCACTTTCTGTGTATATAAATTACAGTTGCAAATACTTAAAATCTGCATTGGTAAAGGGAGTTCTCTACACCATGCACCAATAAAACCATGTCAGACTCCATACATTTGGAGAGATAAAGAAACTGAGTCCCAGAGAGGGAAAGAACACCCAATATGTTAGAGCCAGAAGTTTAGAAATCAGTTTAAATAATCAGAGTTTCAGTTCGTCACATTGGCTCTTAGTAGAGAGAAACAAACAAGAGAAAGATAAAATCAATTGAAAAATGAACAAACCAAAAGGCAGCTTTAGCCCAATCTCCTCTTATCTCTTACATCTACCTCTATAGTTCTGACCAAAGACAATTGACATCATCGCTAATAGTGGTACTAAACATCTCATTCACTTGGACTAAGTTTGGGAAGGGGACTCATGCATTTTAGAAGGATTCCTAACTTCTAAATTCAATATGAATTGGAGACAAAAGGCTCAGAGGATTTAGAATTTGATGGAAAATTTGGGAATCATCTAGACCAGGGATTCTTGACATGGGAACCACAGATATCTAAAGGGTCCAGGGACAAATTTCTGGGGGAATCTATGAACTTGCAAAGAAGATAATACATCTTTATTTTCCACTAATCTCTAACTGAAATTGATCATTTCCTTCAATTATTTAAAATTATTATTCTGAAACGGGGTCTATAGGTTTCCCCAAACTATCAAAAGGCTCAATGACAAACAATATTAAACATCTATGATTGAGACCAAGGGTTTTGTTTTGTTTTGTTTTCAAATTAAGCCTCAGTAAAATTAAAAAAAAAATAGAATTGTCCAACAGTCCTTCCTTTCTGCTGAACATTTTGGATGACTTGTGGGTTTAAATGTGTGACTGGTCAAAAATAAGGCAAGTAGCTTTTGACATTTCACTGAAGTACCGGTGACAAGGAGCAGCTAGGTCTTTGTGAAGACATTTGGAACCTGTGTTTAATGTGTGTGTGTGGGGGGGGGGTTGAAAGAGAAAGCAGATTTGAATCAGGAATCAAGTCACCATGTAGCTTTCTTTGGCTCTGCTATTAACTTGGGCAAATGATGAACACTTCTGGGGCTCAGCTTCCTCCTGTAAGGTAAGGGGGAGGGGGAAGGAATGTGAAGACAGATTGCTCCTAGATCTGAAATACTGATTCTCTGATTTCATCTATTTGGGGAAGCAGGAGTCTAAATGCTTATTTTTTCTCTTGGCCCCTTTTGGGTCTCAGAAAATGCAAAGGTCAACAACAGCTTTAGGGGGCAGAGGAATCTGTTTTGAAATGGAAAATGTTATCTATTCTTTTTATCAAATTAGGGACTTTCTCTTTCCGTGAAACCTGGAAGGAAGAGGCCATTTGAAAGATAAATGTTTCCTGTAAGTGATATCCAATGTACGAGAATATTGTGGTTGTTTGGGTACTAAATGTCATCCCCTTGTTATCTTTCAAATTTGTCAGCTAGGAAATTGTGCTTCGAAGTCATCTTTCAGCAGTATTGGAGTTAGAGGGGACAAACCATGGGATGGGTAGATATTACATCATTCTTCAGTTGTGTGTGGCTGTTAAATCAACTGATCTGGATACTGTGTTAATGAGGTCAAGGTAATTGGATTGTATTCCCCTGTAGACAGTACATTCTGCTATTTTTTTGTTTATGGCCAAAGACTGTGCCTCTAACTTTGGTCACAATCATCAAAAGGATGTTAAGGCAAAGGAAATCTGGATGATTCCATGGAAATCAATCCCCACTACTGGGAAAAAAGAATTCAAAACACATGGCTTAATGATTATTTCAGAGAGGTCAGCACTATTCACAAATGGATCTTAAAACATATGGATCATATGGTTAGAGCTGAAAAAATATTTTAGATGCTATTAAATACAACCGTCTCAATTAATAGATGAGGAAACAAAGGACCAGAGAGGTTCAATGATGGTAGGGCCAGGATTTGAACTCAGGTCCTTTGATTTCAATATTTTGAAATATCTTGGCTTGTATTGACTATGGTATTCCCTCCAATAGCACAGATCATTCCTCACCATCATCCCTAATTTCAAATCTTGTCTTAATAACTAGCACTTTCCCTCCTCCTCCTCCCTCCCTTTTTCTGTGTCTGTGTCTGTGTCTGTGTCTGTGTCTGTGTCTGTGTCTGTGTCTGTGTCTGTGTCTGTGTCTGTGTCTGTGTCTATGTCTGTGTCTGTGTCTGTGTCTATTTCTGTCTCTTCCTCTCTCTCTCTCCTTTCCTCCCCCCCCCCATTTAAAAGAGAAAAAAGACTTCTTTAATCCTATCCTACCTTCAAGCTCCCATCCTGTTCTCTCCTATTTTTCAAAGCCAAAGTAAAAAGTAGTTTGTACTTGCTGTTTTCAGTTTTTTCACCTCACATTCTCTTCTTAAACTGGTATTTAAGTGTCCAATCTCATAAGTCAGCTAAATCTGCTCTACCCAAAGCTACCAGTGTTCCAATAATTGCCAAATCTGATATAGCTTTTCTCTGTCTTCATCTTTTTTGGCCTCTGTGCATCACTTGACACACCCTCATACTAGCCACTTTCTTTTTAAAAAAATGATAGATATAGTTACTTATTTCATTAAATATTTCCCAATTATATTTAAAATATTAACAATCTTTTTTAAAATTTTGAGTTACAAATTTTCTCCCTCCTGTCCACCCCTGCCCCCTTTTTGAGAAGGCAAATGATCTGATATTTATTATATACGTGAAGTCATGCAAAACAATTTCTATATTAGCCCTGTTGCAAAAGAAAATATAAGAAAAATATAAGACAAGAAAAATAAAGAAAGTGGAAAAAAAGCATACTTCTATTTGCAACCAGAGTTCATCAGAACTCTCTCTTGAGGTGGAGAACATTTTTCATCATGCGTCCTTTGTATTTTTCTTGGATTATTGTCTTGACCAGAGTAGTTAAGTCTTTCACAATTGATTCCTTACTCTGACTTACCATACATATCCAATCATTTGCCAAATTTTGTTCTTTATACCTTTAATACATATCTCATGTTTCTCTTTTTATTCACTTAACTACCACTCTAGTTCAGACCTTTATCCCTTCTTTCTTGGATTATTGCAATTTTTTATCATTAATATTTTTAATAGCTTGGTGGGAGGTTCCAAAGACTTCACTCTAGTGGGACATTCTTCAAGAACCTAGGGTCATCTCCATATATCAATGAGGTACATTCTCCTGAAATTGTCTTGTTAATTGTGACTACATACACCCATGGCAATCACTTGTACTATAATACTGTTCACCTAACAGACATTGTTCGTGCACAACAAAAAGGGAGAAAGGATGTAAGAAGCCATGGCCTAGAAGTATAACTTTGGTGCTGACCTCTGTCTTCCTTCTAAAGTTATTTTTTTATCTTTCTACTTTGAGTTATACCTGAAATCTATTAGAAATTATATTACTCCTGACATCATAAGAAGCCATTGTGGCCATAAAACAACTCTATCACCATAAGACACATGGGAATCTGTTGTCCTTCCCCTGTTACTTATATGTCACTTTGCAAAACAAATACAGATGTGGGCTTGGAAGGAAGGGACTTCAAAAGGCTTCCAATCCAAAGCATTCCTGAACAAGATCCTGGGTACAATATCCCAAACAAGTTAGCTTTTGTCTGAAGAATTCTAGTGAATGGGCAACTTACTACTTCTCCAGAAAAGCCATTCCATTGTCAATAGTTCTAATTGTTAGTAAATAGATTCTTAACATTGATTTGAAATCTTCCTCTCTGCAACTTCCTTTTATTGACTTTGTTTCTACTTTCTTTGAGCAAACAGAACAAGTCTAATGCTTCTTCCATGAACCAGTTTCTCAAAGACTTGAAGATAATTATTGTGTCCCCCTTCCTTGGGTACTTTCAGTAGCCTAATCATATAAATGCAGCTTAAGTTGCCATTCCAGTGTGTGACCATAGACAAACTGAGATGAATCAACTGAATAGCAATATATTTTATTTAGACAAAATAGCAGCTGTTCATATATGAAAATAAACCAGAATCATTGTCAGTTTCTTTCTCCTTATCGACCCTTTCTAGCCCAATAAGCAAAATGGGATCACAATCTGCTTGAAGAATGGATAAAGAAATAATTGCTGTCTTGGGATCTCATTCTCAGAATGAGATTTACTCCCCTGTATAGGGGGCATAAGGAAATAAAAGAGTCAATCATTCACTGTTTCCTCTTCTCTTGATCTAAATAACCATCAAGATCTGCAGATACCTCTTGAGTCTAGTCTTTGTCTTATCAAATCCAGGTTTGTCAGGATTGTGTTGGGACTCTTGGATTCAAAGACACCATCCTAAACTCAGCCAAGCATCCCTGTTTCTTCTCCCAAATGTGGTCCATTGGTAATCAGTCATCCTAGTCACAACAGTAGAGCATCTCTGTGTCTTTTAGGCTTTTCAGTCCCTTCTCAACCACCAGAAAACAGACCCTACAGGTGGTTCAATTCTTCGCTGATTTATCCTAGCAAAACTACTTTGCTTCTTCATATTCTGACTTTAAAAGTGCTGTAATAACTGTTTTAATACATAGAATGCTTTATTGTGTTAAAAGCACTTTTGCATGCATCATTTCATTTAATTCTCCTATCAATCCCTGTGAGGTATGTAGGTCTCTCAGGGATTGTCCTTATTCAACAGATGAGGACAATGAAGCTTGGAAAGATTGTGACTTGAACAAGGTCACCCAGCTAGTCAGTAATAAAACTGAAACTCAAACCTTGGTCTCTAGATTCTAAACTCAGAATAGTCATCACAATACTACATGAACCCGATAATATCTAAGCATAGTAGGCAGGGTTAATCTCTAGCACTTTGAGAATGCATTGGTTCCAAAGGTTGTAGGCATTCCAGTAATGTTGCTAAAGGAGATTAGGTAAAATGGGATACTTTTTCATTCTAATGGACTTTCAGTGAATAGGAGCAGATCTAAAATGAGTCCGTTTGTCACTTCCAGTGCCCCATATTTTTTCTTTTAATTGTAATAGAGCATAATTTAGTTCTTAAGATGTGATTGAAGTTGCTACATCTTGAATTCCTTCCAGATCCCTTCTTGCCTTCTCAATTCTTTGGAAGTTTAATTGAAACAAATGAAATCCAATGATGCTTTAAAAGTGTCTTTTCTCTCCACAGGAGTCTGAGGCAAAGATGAAGAAACATTAGCCTTCCAGGGAACAGGCCTAGTTTGTGATGCAAAGCCATCCATAGCTCTTTTAAGTGGTCCCCTGTTAGTCATTACTTGTGGGTGAGCAAATCTTCATGTCAGAGTGTTTCATCCCCAGAAGGTGATACAGTATCTGTATAGTGCAGGTCTCCTACAACTTGAATTACTTCTTTCAGGAAGGCTGGACTATATCTTATAACTCTAGCCTAGGAATCAAGGAACCTTGAGTCTGTCTGGGGACTGGGACCATGTCTTATACTTAATAGCCTTCATAGCTCAGCACATGGCCCTGCACAGAGTAGAGGTGAAATCATTTTTGCTTAATTAAGATTACTTCACAGCACTTGTGTGACTATGGAAGAGTTACTGTCTTTAGACTGTGAAAAGTGCTGCTAAATTCAATGAGGGCATCTTGTTGGGAACAAATTACCCAAATGATTGAACATATATTGAAAGAACTGACAAAGTTCTTAATATATTTGAGATACAGGACTTTTACCTGAGAAACTGCTTATAAATACCCTCCCCCTCAATTTTTGTTTTCCTTTTGTTGAGTTTCTGAGATATGGAAAATTTAATCATAAAAAGAATGTTTTTGAGAGTCTCCCCATGATATAACGATTGTCGCCAGTATCTTGATTACTGGTCAGAAATATATAGAGGGTGAACTACATCAAATGTGAGGATACATTATCTATAATTTTGTCGGTAGACTGACATATCTAAATCCCCTCCGTGACTTAGTATGGTATTCTTCATTGCTAGAGGCTCAGATACAGTAAGTGACTGGATCATGTGTTCAATTGTCACCTCCATGCAAATGACTTCAAGATTTATATATACAGCCCTAGTATCTCTCCTGAATTTCAGTGCTGTATAACCAAATGTCTATTGGACATTTCAAACTGGATTGCCATAGGAACTTGTCAAACTCAACCTGTCCAAAGCATAATTAAGCTTTCTCCACAAACCTACCCCCTTGTAAACTTCTGTTACTGTCAAGGGTACTACCATCCTTCCAGTCACCCAAGATGTCATTCTTGATTCCTCACCTTGACTGACCCTACACCTCCAATTGTCATTTATACCTCCCAAATGTATCTCATACATCCCTTTTTTTCCATTCATACAGCTACCATGCTAGTTCAGACCTTTATCCCCTCTTGCTTGAATTATTGCAAGAGTTCCTCATTAATCTCCTTGCCTTAAGTCTCTCCCCACTCTACACCATTTTCTACAGTGACCAAAATAATTTTCCTAAACCATAGATCTTACTTTCCTATAGCAGATCACCCCTCCTTCTCTCCCTGTCCCCCAATCCAACCCTATTGGCTATTACCTCTAGGATTAAACTCCTCTATTTGTCTTTAAATCTCTCTACAAGGGGACCTCTTCTTATCTTTCTTTTCTTCTTACACTTTAATTCCACCCCCCCACCCAGTCCCCAACCCAATGATCTAGCCATAGTTGCCTACTTGTTCCTCAGACATAGCACTACATCTCCAATTTCCTTATCTCTACCCTGGACTTACCCTGTATGCAAATTGTTATCCCTCTTCACCTCTGTCTCTTAGAATTCCTTTTCTTTTTCTTTTCTTTTCTTTTCTTTTCTTTTCTTTTCTTTTCTTTTCTTTTCTTTTCTTTTCTTTTCTTTTCTTTTCTTTTCTTTTCTTTCTTTCTTTCTTTCTTTCTTTCTTTTTTTTTTTGCAGGGCAATGAGGGTTAAGTGACTTACATAGGGTCACACAGTTAATAAGTGTCAAGTGTCTGAGGTCAGATTTGAACTCAGGTCCTCCTGAATCCAGGGCCGGCACTTTATCTACTGCGCCACCTAGTTGCTCCCTGTTAGAATTCTTCAAATCTCAGTTTAAGCACAATCTTCAACATAAAACCTTCTCTGGTCCCTCTGTGTCCTGAATTTCTAGTGTATAGCCCTCTAAAGTTATTTGTTTCTTCTTTGTATGTACTTTGTCTGTCTATAGACATGCATTTCCTCCATTAGAACATTAGCTTCTTAGAAGAGGTTTTTTCTTTGAATCCCTGTACTTCTAAGAATATTAAGTACATGGTAAGCTTCTAATACATGCTTGTTCACTGATTGATTGATTGATTGATTGATCAAGTCCGCACAGACATAAGTGGCCATATTAGAATCCAGATCTTCCTGACACCTTATCTTTCAGAGTTCATTATGTTGCTGTATATTTCTAGGAGGTGAGTATGCATTGCCTATTTTGTTTTATTCATAGTTTGGAGGCCTTCAAGAAGTGGTCTTCTGTTATTAAACAACAGTAATGCCTTGGTTTTGTACTTTAGAATATTCATACATGTTTACATTTATTAAGATAAGTGATTAACATAGTATAAAGAGTCCTAGACTCAGAATCAGGAAGTCCTGAGTTCAAATCCTGCTTCATGTACTTACTAGTTGTATGTTCCTGGGCAAGTCACTGTATCTCAATTTCAGTTTCCTTCTCTGTAACTTGATCATAATAATGACATCTACCTAAGAGGAGCATTGTGAGGATCAAATGATATGTTATATATAAAGTACATTTTTTGTAAACCCTATTGGCTATTATTATTATTATTCTGTTATTATCTCATTTGATTTTTACAACACTTCTGTAAGAAAAGCAGTGATGTCACTTTACAGATGAAGAACCAATCTCAAAAAGGTTGGGTGACTTTCCTGATGTCACTTGTGTGTAAGTGGTAAAACTAGGGCAAATTTGCCTCTTTGTAACCCATTTTTCCCAAGTCCAACTTCTGAGACCAACCAGAACAATTCACTTATTCATCAAAATATGCATCATGTGGCCCACAGATCCTGAACCTCAAAGAGTCAGAGAAAGTATAGGGCCCATGCCAAAGGGCACTCATCTTAATCAGAGATTGAAGGTCAATCCATTCATGACCATGAGCCTTGGGGAATTATATGACCCCTGAACTTCCAGGGACTCAGAAACTGGTAACCAAGTGACTGGTTTATGTATAGGATAGCTCTTGAGTGTCCCTCATGTCTTGCCACTTACCTTGTGACAAGGTCACAGGGCTGGTGCCAAAGTTTAGTCTACTCTGGGGCACCCAGATTGAACACCAGATGCCCTGAAAGAACTCCTTGCTGTCTCCATTCACTATCTCTAACCACCACACTCCAGTGAGCAGAGTGAAAGGTCATGGAAAATGATGCCAAGTCCCCCACATCAACACCTGACCCTGTCATCAGGAGATTCTGGAGTGTTGGAACCCAAACTAACTGATTCTTTCCCAAATTTATGGTTTTCAAATTCCTATCTCCTTTTCCCTTTATCTCTATGTTCCATAGTTGGCATCTCCTAGCAGAAAATACTTCCCCCAATGCAACTTCTTCCCTAATTCCCAGTCTTCCTATTCCCTTATGCTTTATAATGATTTCCTCACTATATTATTTTTATTTTAAAAAGTTTTATTGATTTTGCTTTATATATTACATTACAAATATTCATAGATCACTCCAACTCTGTGAAAGGTCTTTGTACCAAAGCAAAAAATAAATAAAATGAATAACACAATCATCATATCTGAAAGTACATGCAAATGTAAAATCTTTAGCAAACCCAGGTATTGAAAAATAACATTTTTCTTTCCTTTCCACTTGTTTCCTGTTGAAAAAAAAGGAAAAGAATAACCACAGTTGTTTGTTTATTTGTTTTTGGTAAAAATCTTGCATTGTCAAGAAAAGCAAATTCCTTCAATATCTAAATAAAAACAATATATATATACATATATACACACATATATATACATAATAGATATAGATATAGATATATATCATCATGAACCATAAATCTGTCACATCTGTCATGGATGGTATAGATGGTTTCATCATCAGTCCTCTAAAATTATGAATGGTATTGTATTGATCATAGTTCTTAAAGTTTTGAAAATTGTTTACAAAGTGTTGTTGCTATTATATAAATTGCTGTGTTTCTGCTCCATTCATTCTCCATTAATTTAGAAAAGTCCTCAAAATAGCTTATCATTATAATAATGATATTATAGTATAAATTGTTCTATTTCTGTTCTCTTCACCCAGCATCAATTCATACACATCTTTCCATGTCTTTTTAAAAACCATCTGCTTACAGCACAGTAATACTTCATTACATTTATATTCTACAACTTCTCCAGCCATTCCTCAATTGTTCCTTTTAGCTTCCAAGAGTTTGCTGGTACAAAAAAAAAAGCTGCTTATAAATATTTTCATATAGAAAAGAGCTTTTCATTTTTCATTGACCTCTCTTTTTTGAGTATAGCCTTAGCTGTAGTTTAGCTGGGTCAAAGGGCATGCACTATTTAGTAACTTTAGGTACAATTCCAAATTACTTTCACAGGTCTGCCATCAGTACATCAATGTATATCTTTTCCCATAGCTCCTCCAACATTTATCCTTACACCTTATACAAAGATATGCTCCAAATGGTTACAAGATCTAGATATAAAAGGTTACATCATAAACAAATGAAAGAAACATGGAAAAAAAAGTTACTTCTCATTTCCATGCATAGGAGAAAACTACTTGACCAGATAAGAAAGAGAGAGGATCAAAGAAGATAAAATGGAGAGTTGATTACATAAAATTAAACATTGTTATGCAAACAATATAAGACCGATAAGATTAAAAGGAAAACTGACTGGTAAAAAAAATCTCTGCAGTAACTTTCTCTGATAAAGGTATTATTTCTAAGAACTGATTAAAATTTACAAAAACAGTAATTTCCCAGTTAACAAATGGCCAAAGAGTAGTAACAGACAGTTCTCTAGGGAAGAAATTCCGGGTGTTTTTAGCCATTTGAAATCAACAAAAGTTAATTATCACTATTAAAAGTGCAAATTAAATTAAATTTAAAAGTATAAATTAAAGCAATTCTGAGATTCTACCTTGCACCCATGAAAGTTGTTAACAAATCCCCCAGTGTCTTCTAGATCTTCATCTCATGCTTTTTCCATTTTTACAGAAATCTTTCTCCTTTTGTAGATGTTGCATCCTTCCTCCCGTTTCTAGAACAACCTCCTTTTTTTTTAAGTTCCTAATGTATAGAGCCAGAAGGAGTTACACAAACACACTACCTCTTCTTACTCATTATTACTTTTCAGTCCCTCTCTTGCCACTATCACACATGTTCATTCCATTCATTAATGTTAATTGGTTCAGATCCTTTTCACAGTCATTTTTCTAGCCTCCAAGTCATTCTTTCTTCTTTTTCAAGGAGTTCAGTTACTTGTCCTGAAATCTTCCTTTCCACCCTAACCCTTGCCTCATACTTGGTGACTCCATTATATCATGCTGATATCCTCTCAACTGTTGTCATGGATAGAGTGTTCAACCTTTGACCTGAGTTTGAATCCTGCTGAACCACTTATTGGTTTAGTGAGTCTAAAGTCACTTAACCTGTCTCATTCTCACTTTCCCTGTGAATAAAATGAGGATAATAATAGCACCTGATTCACAGGATTTTTTCAAGGAACAAATGAGTTAACATATGTAAATGGATTTGCGAACCTTAAAGTGCTATATAAATGCTACTACTAATATGATGACTATTAATTTCATCAATCTGTTCAACATCCAAGACCACTGTATCTTTACTCTATCTCAAACAACCATAGGTTGTTTAACATCTTATCTCATCATTATTCACATCTGTGCTGCCACTATGATGATTAAGCCTGAAGTTTCTCTTCTCAATTATAAGTTCCTATCTTTCCATCTCTCGCTCTGCCTCACTCCTAAATCTATTTTTAAAAGCATTACCCCAACTTCCAGTCTCTTTATTCTTTCCTTGAAGTCCATCACCTCTTCTCTAACCTCACTTTTTTCTTCCTTCAGTCTTGGACCTATGGTCAACCAATAAAATGATATAATATTCACTATCAGTCCTATCATTAATCCATGGTCTCCTTGTCCTATTGAGGTTTACTCCTTACTAACCCCAAACCTGAAACACCCCCATTATCCTTTTTCTTCACTTTTATTTTTTTTTCACTGATGGAGAAAGTTATTTAACCTTGTTGATTGGATCCACTACAATTTTGTGTTATCTGATCTCAACTGGGCCCTCACTGCTACACAATACTCCTTTTGTTCTTCTTTGATTGATTCTCTATCACCCTCTCTGAAATGGATATTGTAAACATTTTCTTCTCACATCCCCTAAATTACTTACTTCACTTCCCTCTCACCAGATGATTTCGCATCATACTTTACTGAGAAAATAGAGGACATCAGTCACAAACTTCCTCTTCTTCTCTATTCCATACTCCATTCTTCAAAACCCCTCTCCAGCACCTCCCCTCCCCCCGCCCCCCCCCAAGGTTTTTCTTCTTGCCAAGACCAACCACTCTACATGGGTTCATCTCCTCTTGGGAACTTGCACCTGTTGAATCATTTCCTTTTCCTTGTTTTTTATTTCTCCTTGTTCACTTGTTTGTTTATTTCTTGATATTTACAAATGTACCCAGATCTTCTCCATCCTTTACAAAATGAATGTGTTTTATTAATTATAATAGCATGATGTGTATATATGTAAATAATTACATGTGTATAATAAGCATTTTTCAGTGCATAGAAGGCATATTTATTTTGATTGGTGCTGAATCTTTTGCTATATGAAGAATAAAAATATTGGCGTATTAAATATTGAGTTAAACTGAATTATAATCTGGTATAATTGTTATATTGGAGGAAGTTATATTTAAGGAAAGGAGATTAACATTTGATGAGTTGTGGATCAAAATGCATGTCATCTGAGGCTTGCTATAAAATTTCAACTTCATAAATGGGAGAGAGAATGTGAATTAGATCAATTAAGAATATGTACAAATTTAACTAAAGTGGCCATCTAATTCAAGCCATAACTGAAAGAGATCCCCACTTAAACCCAGTGGAGAGGTCATCCATTCTGCTTGAAAACCTCCAAAGAGGGGGAAACTACAGTCTCATATGGAGCTATTCCCCTTTTTGGATAGCTCTGGGCATTAGGGGAGAAATTATTATGGTCCTAATGGAGAAAGGAAGTTTAATCTTTGATAAATCACCATAAGCTAATCATCAAAGAAGTGGGGAGTGTGAGAGAGTTCTAAAGTACAAAGTGATACTGTTTCTTTAGTTACTAGGAAACATTGTATGTGAAGCCTAGAGCTACAGAAAAGGCAAAGAAAAAAAAAGGCTCAGGAAATAGAACTACCTGGAGCTGTGTTTTGGAACTGTGATATAGCTAAGCAAGGGAATATGGTAACAGAAAACCAGTTCATCTTTTTTTGGGGGGGCGGGCAATGAGGGTTAAGTGACTTGTCTGGGGTCACAAAGCTTGTAAGTGTCAAGTGTCTGAGGCCACATTTGAACTCAGGTCCTCCTGAATCCAGGGGTGGTGCTTTATCCACTGTGCCACCTAGCTGCGCCCCCTACCCCTACCCCAGTTCATTTTCAAAAAAGCAATCATGCCGACTGGGAGCTGTGAAGAACTATAGTCAGTGTGGTCTGTCAGCAGTACAACAAAGAGATCATATAAGAAATTAGCTACTGCCACCATCTACTGGGAACTGAAATGAGTGTGTGTGTGTGTGTGTGTGTGTGTGTGTGTGTGTGTGTGCAATCTCCCTGTAGAATATGAGCTCTTTGAGTGTAAGGATTTTTAAAATTTTTATCATTGTAGTCACATAATACCTGAATTTGTTGTAATTTGTTGTAAGTGATGGATGAATGAATGAATGAATGAATGAATGAATGAATGAATGAATGAATGGTGTAGATCAGAAAGGATTGTGATAGAAAGTGGTGACTGGCAATATCTGCTAGAACTACCAGAGGTATGAAATGTAGAAAGAAGCAATGCTGAATAATATATAAAGAAAGGAATAACAGGTAGATATTCTACCACAAAAAGAACTAAAAATATTTTGATGTATATGGAGCCTCTCTGTTTGTCAGAGACCTCCTTGAGGAAATCTCTAGGCTTACAGGTATAATAAATATTTGAATAAATACTTTAATAATTTTATTTTCATAATGCAAAAATTGCTTTCCAAAATTGTTGTGAAAATTCAAAACTTCATTAACAATGTCTTTCCAATGCTTACTATTCCACTTTTTGAAATATTTGCCAATTTGCTGAGTATGGGCATGTTTTAATTTATATCTTTTATTAGTAGTAATTTGGAGTATTCTTTCATAATGTTGTTAATAGTTTGTAGTTCTTCATTTGAGAACTGTTCACATGCCTTGATCACTTGTCTCTTTAAGAATGAATTTAGGTATTATATATTTCTATTAGTTGTTTATATATTTGAGAAATTTGATGCAGAGATTTTTTTCCCCATTTGATTTTCCCCCTTTTTATCCTTAGCTATAACCTATATTTATTTAGGAATAAATGCTTAAATTGTGTCTGTGAAAAAGCTTTTCATTTTAATATAATTAAAATTATCTATTTTATCTTTCATAATTACCTCTATTGCTTATTCTGTTAAGAATTCACCTCCCACACATAGTTGCAATAGGTACATGATTTGCTTTTCTTCAATTTTTTTTTATGCTATGTTCTTTATTATTCATGTCACACATCCATTTTGAATTCGTTGTGGAATGTGGTGTAAGATTTTGGTCTCAGCCTAATTTTTGCCAGACTGCTTTCTAGTTTTCCTGCAGTTTTTAATAAATATAGAGACCTTTCCTAAGTAATTTATGATTTGGGCTTTCCAAATATTGGAATTATTAGAAT
This sequence comes from Dromiciops gliroides, assembly GCF_019393635.1. Lineage (NCBI taxonomy): Eukaryota > Metazoa > Chordata > Mammalia > Microbiotheria > Microbiotheriidae > Dromiciops > Dromiciops gliroides. The sequence goes on from NC_057862.1 coordinate 84,930,236, forward strand.
TGGAAACTTGTCAACCCAGACAACAATAACAGCTATCATTTCTATAGTACCCATGTACTAAGCACTTTTTAAAGCACTTTACAACTACTACCTCACTTAATCCTTATAACTACCCTTAGAGGTATGTGACATTATTCTCCCTATTTTATAGATGAGGAAATTGAGATAGACAGAGGTTAAGTGACTTGCTCAAAGTGACACAGCTAGTGTCTAAGGTTGGATTTGAGCCCGGGGATTCCTCACTCCAGACATAGCATCTTATCCACTGAATTACCTACCTACCAAGCAAGGTATCTAGCTCTACATTTTCCTTTGAATAAATATTTGCATATTCTTTTCCAGTAGAATACATGAGATGTTTTGAAAGGACACCACAAAAGCCCCAAATCGGGTCAAAAAGAGGCAGACATGACTGTAATGACTGAACAAAAACAGGTTGATATAATGGATACCATGTTGGCTTTGGGGTTAGAAAGTGTTTGTTGTTCAGTTGTTTCAGTCATGTTCAACTCTTCAAGACCCCATCTAGGGTTTTCCTGGTAAAGATATGAAGTGGTTTGCCATTTCCTTCTTCAGCTCATTTTACAGATAAGAAAGATGTAAGCTCAAATCTTGCCTCAGATGCTTGCTAGCTGTGTGACTCTGGGCAAATTACCTAACTTCTCTGAGCCTCTTTCCTCATCTATAAAATGGAGATCATAATAGCACCTCATTATTTGACAAAAAAACTGCTGGGAAAACTGGACATCAATATAAGATCAAAATGATTACATGACATACGTAAAAAGTCATATAAAAATTAGAGTCACAAGGAAGCAATTAGCTATTGGATCTATGGTGAGGGAAAGGGTTTATGACTAAACAAGTGATAGGATCACATGGAAAAATGAAAAATTTTGATTATATAAAATTAAAAAATTTTTGCACAATCAAATCTAATGTAGTAAAAAAATAAGGGAAGTAGGTAACTGGGAAAAATCTTTGCATCAAGTTTCTTTGATAAAGGTCTCATTTTGAAGATAGATAAGGAACTGATTCAAATTTATAATAGTAAGGGATCTTTTCAAATAGATAAACAAGATGGTCAAAGGATACGAACAGTTAGTTTTCAAAGAAAGAAATCCAAGTTATCAACAGTACAATGAAAAATGCTCATTAGTATCAAACCCAAACAGAAAATGGGGCCACTTAGTTGTACATAAGGATCCCTGTAGACATATATTAAAATTATGTTTTATTGTATTTTTATTTATTTTGTTAAACATTTCTCAATTACATTTTAATCTGGTTTGGGCCACATTCAGGAATGCTATTGGTCTCACTAGCCATTCATTTGAATCTGCTCGCTAATAATTTATTAAAATGCAAATTAAAGAAACTTTGAGGTTCTGCCCTAAATTTATCGAACTGGCAAAGATAACAAAATAGGAAAATGAGAAATATTGGAGGAGCTGTGGGAAAACATCTATAATAATATAGTACTGGTGGAGTTGTGAATTGGTTCAGCCATTGTGGAAAGAAATTTGAATCTATGCTCAGAAAGTTACCAAACTATGCACACACTTTGTACTATACCTAGCCTATTTCCCAAAGAGATTAAAAAAGGGGGAAATGATCTACATGTACAAAACATGTATAGTAGCTTTTTGAGGTAGAAAAAATAGGAAAGTAAGGGAGAATGACTAGACAAATCATGTCATGTAAATGTAATGCAATATTATTGTGCCCTAAAAATGATGAAATGGACAACTTCATGTGAAACTGAGAAGATATTTATGAACTGATGCATAGCAAAGTGAGCATAACTAGGAGAACAATTTATATAATAATAACACTTTAAAATTTTAAAGCTTTAGATCTCTGATCAATGTAATGATAAATCACCAGTCCAAAAGAATGAAAATGAAACATGCCAGACAGAAGTGATGAACTAAAAACATCAAAAGAGATATAAGATTTGGGGGCATGGATAACATAGGGATTGTGTGTGTGTGTTGTTTTTGCATTTAAAAATACTCTTTGGGGATTGAAGGGAGTGGAAGAGATAAATGAATTAAAAACACTTGTTATTTAAGAGTAAAATAATAAACAAAAATTAGGGAAAAGAGAGATATATCTCTCTCAGGATTGTCGTGAGGAACAAATGAGATAACATATATAAAGCATTTTGTAAATCAAAGCAAAATATCAAAGCTAATTTTAGTAATTATAGTAAAAGAAAAAATTTAGTTGAAGCTAATTAACTGTTCATTTAAGTGGTTGCTAATCTATGCCTATGTCTTCAACCTAGAGTGGATTATTAAGGGAACCTATCGGGGGAGCAGAGAGACCTCAAGGAGATAGGAAAAAATGGCAACAGTTTTAGTTTACCAGGAGTTTTGGGTGAAGAATAAAGAGGATACAATACTCAGACCCGGGTTTATTTACTGTTCTCATAAAAATTCTGCCAACAAACTCATCTTATTTTTTTTTTAAGTCTGGAATTCATCATGAGAAAAGAATGAGAAAATGTAAAAAGAATGAAGTGTAGACTTGAAAAGAATCACTCTTGGAAAGCAGGGAAGAGGAGTTGGGGAAGGAATCTCAATTCCTTATTTATCTACCCTCTGGAAAAAGAGAAGATTCCAGGCTTGATGAGAATTTAATTAAAATACATGCCTCACCTTGGAATTCTTCTCCCTTTTTTGCCATTAAATACTAAGTTTCCTGGAGAAATGACTGATCTCTGAAAGATACCATCATAGAATTTTTTTTCTATTTATTTATTTTTTTGGTGAGACAATTGGGGTTAAGTGACTTGCCCAGGATCACACAGCTAGTAAGTGTCAAGTGTCTGAGGCCGGATTTGAACTCAGGTCCTCCTGAATCCAGGGCCAGTGCTCTATCTACTGGACCACCTAGCTGCCCCCATCATAGAATTTTTTTTTTTTAGTGAGGCAATTGGGGTCAAATGACTTGCCCAGGGTCACACAGCTAGTAAGTGTTAAGTGTCTGAGGCTGGATTTGAACTCAGGTACTCCTGACTCCAGGGCTGGTGCTCTATCCACTGTGCTACCTAGCTGCCCCATCATAGAATTTTAAAGTAGGAAGGGGCCTAAGAGATCATCTAATCCAACTCTCATATTTTACAAATGAGGAAACTGAATCCCAGAAGGATAGTGAGTTGGCCAAGGTAACGTAGTATGTGGCAGAGCTGGAATTTGAACCTAGATCTTCTTGTTCTACATCTAATTATTTTTCCACTACATAACAGCTACTGGTCTAAGGATAGTAAGGGAAGTCAATTTGCAATAGCTGAAGATGACAAGTGATTATTTTTTCTCAAGCATTTGTGAGCCCCAAGATGGAGCAACATCTTTTTTGAAGAAGTGGCTAAAAATGAACTACTAAGAAACTCTTCCCACCCACCTACTCATCATATTTCTTGAAAGCTTGAAGCTGTCTTCTGACATTTTCTATGAAGTAAGAGGAACTGATTGGGGAAGTAGGTTTGTTCTGATGACAAATTGGCAAGAGCATGCATGGTGGTGGTGGTGCAATTCAGATTTCTTCTCAGCTTGGAACTAATCAGCATTTATTTGAACCTTGGAAACATCTCCAAATTTATAAACCCATGAAAATATTTCATTGCTTTTCTGTTCTTCTTTACCCTTGGGAAGTATGGGAGTAGGATAATAGTATTAAGAGATGGAAAAGACATTAGAGACTATCTCATTAAACTCTCTCATTTCACAGGAAACCAAGGCAGGGTCATATTGATGGTAAATAACAGAATCCGGATTGAAATCCAAGTCATTTGACCTCAACCCCCATACTTGTCAGCAAACCATACTGAAGCAGTGGCAAATGAAATAAGTACCAAAAATGCTACCTATGACCTCTTATCTCTTGTATAGAACTTTGTGCTTCCCTACATGTATAATTGGTGAGTGTTTATCACCCACAGCCAAACCTAGATCTACTACAATACTTTCCAGCCATCTTCATGCCATGCTGTACAGCTACCCTCGCCCTATCCCTCTTCCCCAAACCCAGCTTTGACCACCTCTAGCTCTGAGAATAGGAGTCAAATCAACACTACCATTCCTGGAAATAACATGTCATTCAATTGCCCTGTTACTCCACTCGCCATCTCTATACCTTTCCATATCAAAATACCTCTTCATGGCCAAAACTTTATATGTGTTGTCTTCCCCTATTAGAACAAAAGCTTCTTTTGAGCAAGGACTGTCTTTTTGATGGTCTATCTATAATGCTTGGCACTGTGCCTAGTGCACAGTAATAATTTAATAAATGATTTAAAAATATTCAATCAATGTATACCTGTTGTGAAGATACATAATTGTTTTATGTATTATTGAATTTAATTTTTAATAATGTATGAAAAAATTATATACTATAAATCACTATACAATCATCACTGTCATCACCTCTACTAGAGGTGATCAAAAACTCTGAGAAGACAGATAACCATGGATTTGGTTCATCTTTCTATTTTCATCTGTGCCTAGCACACTATACTGCTTAGATTGAGCATTCGATAAATATTTTTTAATTGAATAGAATAAATATGACCTGCTATCATTAGGATGCTGACTTGCTATTTACCTTGACAAAGAGCAAAACAATCTTATTTTGAGAGCTAGAAGGGAATTTAGAATCTGGATAGGCTTCATGTCCTCATTTTTTAAGGCTTAGAGGATGTTCAGAGGAGGGATCCTTTTGCTTTCTGCTCAGACGGGAACTTAGCCAGCTCCACCAACCTTTGCCCTGCAAATAACAGACATATTTATTACTCCAACTGAACAGAGAATACCTCTGCTGGGAGAACCAACACCAGGGAGGGGAAACCTGCCACAAGAGAGAAAAATAAAACAAAGCAGATATACATCAGCTTTCCACAAGCACACGACCCACTTATTACTTGTGAAAGTTGCTGAAATTCTCAGGAGTGAAGATGGGGACAGAGACCTCATTATATGGTAATGGACACCTCCTCTCTAAGCAACCCAAAAAGATCTCTTCTCTGGGTGAGACACACTTTGTGCATTCACTGCTTGTGTTTGAGGCAATTATAACAGCTGTGTGCATGTCTGCTATATCATTGATGATCATGATTTCCAAACTAAAACAAGACTACATAATCCTGGACTTTGATTATAGAGTTTCAACTGCCTGAAATTTTCTTAGTGGCCACTGAGATGTCTTTTTAGATTTTGAGGGGTCAGTAGGTACCCTCCTGGGCCAACACAGGAACACAGAGCTATAGACAAGTAGAAGGGGAGAGCAGCTGGGAGTTTTGCAATTATAATATTTAAAAAAAAACCATCACCTTGTTTAACTTCTGATTCTTCATAGTTCTTAAGCATTTGGGACTTCATGGAAAAACTATGTATTTGTTGTCACAAGAAGTTTGCAAGGGATAGATATGGTGCATTCAAAGGGAACTGGGTCTTTGTTAAAGAGAGGAGTAGGAGGAATGCTAGTTTAAAAAATGCTGGCCATAGAATAATTTGTACACAGTAGAGCTGGAGAAAAATAGAATGGTCAGGGCATCTAGGTGGTACAGTGGATAGAGCACCAGCCCTGGATTCAGGAGGACCTGAGTTCAAATCCTACTTCAGACACTTGACACTTACTAGCTGTGTGACCCTGGGCAAGTCACTTAACCCCAATTGCCTCACCAAAAAAAATATTGAATGTTCAAGAATAATGTGGAAAGAGTGCTGGAGGATAGAAGGAAGGTTTTAGTACCCAGAGGAGCTTAGTCCCTTCAGTAAGTTCTAAAAAGGCATCAGATTAAAAAATAATAAAGGACATTAGCTATAAACTCCTCCTCTCAGTGCAGAGTGACTTGGAATCTCGCATAAATGCTGAATCTAGATAAGCTTCTACAGGTGGAAGATGTGTAAAGCAGCCCTGTGGCAATGGGAGAAAGGTTCATGTTAGAGCCCAGCTAGGGAATGGTGCCATAGGTCCAGGGAATTTGGAAAAAGGCACTGGGCAGAGCCAAAGATGGGGGTAGTCCTCTGCTTTAGCCACAACAGTAGGAAGGTCCTGGGCAGAATCCATGCAGCCCATGCCAACCCATAATCCAGTTAACCTGGACTACAGCAGGAATAAAGGCAAAAATAATTCCTGCAGAAGATGAAGCCCAGTCACAGCCACCATACTCAGGACCAACAAGGCTTATCCATATGATCTAGGAGTGAAGTAGTAGAGTTGAACCTAATCTGATATGAGCAAACCAAAGCACCCATCAAATACTATAAAGAAATATGCTGTGATGAGAGTTACCCAAGAGCTAAATCCTAAAGAATAGAGCTTCAGATCCTGGCTGTAGGGATCACAAGAGTACCTAAAGGAAATGAATAGTTATATGAAAAAGAAACTCTACTAGAAGAAGGGTAAATATGAAGTAAAGAGGTATGACTAGATGTCCCCTCCAAGTCCTTTTCAGTTCTAGTTCTCTGACCTTGGCTCTAACACTTACAATCTGTGTGACCTTGGGCAACTAGCTTAACCTCAAAACTGCTTAATTTCTTCATCTATAAATTGAGGAAATTAAGCACAATGGCCTCCAAAGTTCATTTCATGGAGTGACCCTATTATGCTATGAAGGACCTAAAGAAAAGGGGAGGAGGAGAAGAAAGAAAAGACAAACTGAAAGAGAAGGAAATGAACTAGAGTATGGCTGTCAAGGTGGGAATGGGGTAATAAGATATTTAAGAAGGTGAGGAAGGTAGGGGTTTTGGAGGGATGGTGGCTACAAAAACCACTACAATGAACAAGGAAAGGTTGATGATTTTGCTTGCACCAACTAAAGGAAAGCAAGAGAATCTTTCAGTTGACCTGAATACAGTTTCCAATTTTGTTTGTCTTTATGCTGTGGCCAGGTAATTGTTTTTCTGTGCTCAGAATGCAGGCTGGTCCCTCTCCAAGGAAAGATGGTAAAGAGGCTCAAATAATGACTTTTCACTGTACTCGTTATAAGACAAAATGAAATTTTAAAACAGAGAAGGACTTTCATGAGGGAAAAAAAGAATAAAAAAGAATGAAGAGGTAGAGAATCCCAACCTGTTTCAAGTAGTTGGCACAAAAAAGAATGAGCTGGAGAGACAGGAAAGAATGATTAAATAATGAATTAATTAATACATTATTAAGCATTTACTATGTGCCAGTGCCAGACACTCAGGTACAAATCCAAAAATCCCTACCCTCAAAAAATTTATATTCTGAAAGGAAAGACAACAGAAATAGAGAAGGTATGGCCAAGGCAAAAGTGTTTTGGTCTGGGAAGTTATAGGAATGGTGAATAGAATCATAAGGAAATTAACAGATACATTCTTTCCAGGAACAATATTGTAGATTTGATGACTGTTCCAGGAGCAACAAGTAGTAAGGAGGAAGAAAAACATTGTACATGGCAGGAAACTGGACAGGGTGCATCATGGTGGGATTGAAGGTGTTTGCCTATGGTGAATTCATGCCACTCAAGAAGACAGGGTCCCAGGGTGAGAAGCAGAGGAGAGAGCACAGCAGTATTCTGGAGAGGAGGACAGAAAGTGAGAAAGGAGAAAAACTGTAGGATTGTAGGGTTTCCTCCCCACTCATTTGTTTATTGTATTCCTTAATTCTGCAGATATCCCCTCCTAATAGAGTCAAATTAAGATGGCTATTAAGATAAGTTAGTAGATTTAAGATGATTTCATTGAAGGAAAGGTAGCACCCCAGGACCATTTTTTTTTTTTTGGTGAGGCAATTGGGGTTAGGTGACTTGCCCAGGGTCCTATAGCTACTAAGTGTCAAGTGATTGAGGCTGGATTTGAACTCAGGTCCTCCTGACTCCAGGGGTGGTGCTCTATCCACTGCACAACACCTAGGTGCCTCAAAGACATAAAATTCTGTAGGAGAATCCAGTCCATGAAGGGAGGGGAGATGAGATTTCATTCCAATGAGGAGGAGAAAGAGAAGACATTCAAAGAGACTGATATGGATGTCGAAGGAATTTATTTAACCAACTTAGATTTGTAATGAACTCTCCTTGCTTCCATCTTTTGTGTATAATATAGTATGACTACAAAAACATGGTATGTGTCAGATTGCTGTCAGAAGGGCTAAATGTTATGTGTACAATTCAATAAGCACAATAAGTTTGACTAAGAATAAACTGAGATGAGCTGAGCTCAGGAAAGCAAAAGAAAAAAATAAGCTTTTAGTCACATTAGAGAAAAGATATATACATATATGTGTGTGTATGTTGTGTATATATGTATATACATACATACACACATTTATATTGGATACACACACAAATATACACCCCATAACTCTGCTTGTGGTGAATAGAGAGCATGCAGAAAAGAGCAACAGGGATAGAGCCTTCAATCCCAGCCCTCCAGGTTGGGTTAAGGGAGCTGGAGATGTTTAGCCTGGAAAAGAGATTAAGGGATGATGTGATAACTTCTTAAGATAGGAAAGGTTATCATGGGAAGGAGGTCTTGGGTTTGCTTTGTTTGATTTAAGAAGGTCGAATTAGGAGCAAGGAGTGAAAGTTGCAAACAGATAAATTTATGCCTGATGTAAGCAGACAAATAACAAAACAAAACAAACAAAAAAACCTTCCTAACAATCAGGTATCCAAAGAAGGAATGGGTCTCTTTGCGAGCTCATTGGCTCCTTCTCATTGGAGGTCTTCAAACAGAAGTTGGGTGACCACTTGGTTGGGTATATTGGCATGGCAATTCTTTTAGGGGTATGGGTTAGATTAGATGCATACTGCAACTCCATAAAACTTTGAAATGATGTCATTCTAAGGTTCTGATGGAGAGAAGGGAGAACTGCTTAAATCCTATTTTGTCTTGTTTTTTTTTCTTTTTTTCTGCCAAGAATGACTTTCAAAAGAACAGAAAGAACAGAATAAAAAGGAAATAGTGAGTTGATGTTCTAGATGTTGTATCTAATTTACTTTTGGTGAGTTTAGATCACCAGGTCCAGATGAATTGTGTATCATATATACACTGATATATGATAGTCTGAATTCATACACACACAATATATGGATGTGTTATATATATATATATGTATATATATTCACACGTGCATATAACCAAATTCCACATGTATACATGATATTTTCTTTTTAACCTTAGGTCCTTATTTGGAGCAGCTAGGTGGCACAGTGACTAGAGTGTCTAGTCTGAAGTCTGGAAGACCCTAGTTCAAAGTCAGCTTCGTACATTTATTAGTTATGTGACACTGGGCAAGTCACTTAATCTCTGCTTCAGTTTTTCATCTGTTAAATGGAGATAACCACATAACCTATGTCCCAGGGCTGTTGTGAGGTTCACATGAGATAATAATGGGGTAAAGCACTGAGCACAATACTTGGCATGTAGTAAGTTCTGTTAGTTATTATTATTGTTATTTTCTGCTTGTTAAATCATAGCACTTTTTATGGATTTAGAAGCCCTGGTCAGGAGCCAACCCACCTCCCCAAATAGCCAACCATCTTTATTTTTCATAGCCTCCCTTAATATCCCAGGAGATATAATCTAACATTCTGTTTGGCTGGTTAGAACATCAGATCATCCCTAATCACTAAGCTTCTTCTCCCATGTATAATTATATGAAATAAAGATGCTTGAGGTCTTTTTAATTGAGAAGACAAGCCTTCCTTCTCCTGGTTTTTTGTTTTTTTGTTTTTGTTTTTGTTTTTTATCGATGCAGAGTATCTTAACATTGAAAAGGACATCAGCAGTCCAATTCCCTGCCCCATCCAGGAACACCATCTGAAGTATCCCATCTGGGCTATGGTTTTTGGAGAAGGGGTTGGAATTCCTGGGTGGAGCTCTAAAAAGCTTTTGACATCATTGGTGTCATTTTCTCATGCTGAGCTGCCCTTCATTTGTGAGAAATCTTTATGAAAACAACAACAACAACTACACTGTGATGATCTTTGGATCTGAGAAAACAAAAAAAGTAAGCTTAATATCACTGGCTAGGAAATAGTCCTTTATGAAGAAAATCTTCCTTAGGAAAACATGTCATATAATTTCAATGAGGTAGTTCTGTCTAAGACTCAGGAACACCTCAATCTTTTTGTTTTGCAGTGAAAGAGCATGATCTCAGTATTTATTTAAAGAGAGTTCTGAGAGTAATTCAATGTGACCTGGAATTTAGTGAACAAACATTCAGCTTTCCTTGACTTTGCTCAGCCTTTGGGGATCACATCATTTCTTCCACTTGAGTTGTAGTAGTCATGAAATGCTGCAAAGAAAAGCATCAGGAAGGGAACTCAGGAAAGATACTGTCTGATCCACTGATACACACACTCATACATGCGCATGATGGTGCACCTTAGAACAATACTGCATGTACTTACCAAAGTGCTCTTTACAGAAAATACATGGATTGTGATATTCAATGTATGCTATGTGGTGGTACTTTTCTCCTTTTGGGGGGGGGGGACTGAGGTGAAAAATCAACCAATTGAGATGAAAAATGTCTTCCTTTTTCACTTACTCTCACAAACTGCTTCATTCTCCAAGAAAATAAACCATCCCTGATTCTCTAGAGTAGGGGTTCTTACCTTGAACTCAATTTAGGAAACATGTGTTTTCATAAGCCTTTAAAGGAATTGACTATTATGAATTTTAAAATCTCATTCTAGGAGGGGATACATAGGCTTCATTAGAATATGTCAAAGGGATTCATGACACAACAAAAATTAAAAAAACAAAACAAAACCCAAACGTTGCTCTAATAAATAGGAGCCAAATAGGCAAATGATCATCTACACTAATTATTCAAATAAATATCCAAATCTAGTCAAATTTGGTTACTTTGCTTTTTTATAATAAACATTTTTATTTAAAGTTTGGGGTTTCAAAATCTATCCCTCTTTCCCTCTCCCCCTCCCTGAGGCATTAAGCAATCAGATATAGGTTATACATGTCTAATTATGTAAAACCATATTAGTCATTTTGTATAAGAAAACTTGAATAAAAGAAAAAATGAAAGAAAGTGAAAAATAGCATGCTGCAGTCTGTGTTCAATCAATATCAATTCTTTCTTTGGAGGTGGATAGTATTCTTCATCATTAGCTCTTTGGGATTGTCTTAGATCATTGTATTTCTGAGAATAGTTAGGTCATTCACAGTTCTTCATCAAACAATATTGCTATCATTGTGCACAATGTTCTCCTGGTTCTGCTCACTTCACTCTACATTAGTTTATATGTCTTTCCAGGCCTTTCTAAGATCATCCTGACTGTCATTTCTTATAACACAATAATAGCCCATCACAGTCATATACCACAACTTGTTTAGCCATTCCACATTCCTTTGATTTCCAATTCTTACCTACCACATAAAGAGCTGATATCAATATTTTTGTACACATAGGTCTTTTTTTCTCTTTTTCGGGATATCTTTGGGATATAAACCTTGCAGTGGCATTAATAGATCAAAGGGTATGCACTGTTTTATAGACCTTTGTGCATAGCTCCAAATTGCTTTCCAGAATAGTTGGGTTTTTTCACAACTCCACCAACAGTTGGATTAGTGGTTCAATTTTCCCACATTCCTCCCAACATTCAACACTTTCCTTTTTTTTGGTCATATTTGCTACTCTGATAGGTGTGAGGTGATACCTGAGTTGTTTTAACTTGCATTTCTCTGATCAATAGTTATTTAGAGCACTTTTTAATATGACTTATAGATAGCTTTGATTTCTTTGTCAAATTCAGATTTAATTGGGGCAGCTAGATGGCTCAGTGGATAGAGCACTGGCCCTGGAGTCAGGAGGACCTGAATTCAAATCTGGCCTCAGACACTTAACACTTACTAGCTGTGTGACCTTGGGCAAGTCACATAACCCCAATTGCCTCACTTAAAAAAAATTCAGATTTAATCAATCATCATTAGTAAAGATTTATTAAGCTCTTACTATGTGTCAGGCCCTGTGCTAAGTGTTGGGGACACGAAAAGAGGTAAAAGACAGTCCTTATACTCAAGGAACTCACAATCTAATGGAGGAGAAAAACATGCAAACCAATATATACAAAGCAAGCTATATACAAGATAAATAGGAAATGATTAAAAGAGAGAGGGCACTGGAATTAAGTGGGGTTGGGAAAGGCTTCCTGTAGAAGGTAGGATTTTAATTGGGACTTAAAGGGAGCCAGGGATAGCAGTAGCCAGAGTTGAGGAAAGAGAGTGTTCTAGGCTTGAGGAACAGCTAAGAAGAATGTCCAGAACTGAGAGATGAAATGTCTTGTTCATGGAACAGCCAAGAGGCCAGTGTCATTGGATTAAAGAGTACAAATCAAGGAATAAAGTGTAAAAAGACTGGAGAGGTAAGAGGGGTCTAGATTATAAAGGCCTTTGAATACCAAATAAAGCCTTTTGTATTTGCTGCTGGAAGCAATAGAAAACCATTGGACTTATTGTGTTGGGGAAGGGGGGGTTGAGTGTGTGTGGGGAAGTGTGACATGTTTGGACCCTCATGCTCTCTCTCTCTTTTCCTTTGAGCTATACATTTATGGCTTGCACCATTCAAGCATCACTTTGGACTATTTCTTTCCATTATCTTTTGTTTGTAAAGCTTTTTAATTAGACTAGGAGTTCCTTTTACAGTTTCTCCTGTATCCTCTATTCCATACTCTCTATTGGGATTAATGTAGATTGAAAGGTCATAGGGAGCTAATTGGACAGTTCTAGGTTAGGGAAGCCAGCTTTGGGAGGTGTAGAGTCCCTTCGGCTCACAGAGATTTCAGAGCTGGGAGGGCCCTCAATGGACACACAGTCTAAAAAGAATTCCTTCTGACTTACCTGGTATGTTGTTGTGCAACTTTTGCTCGAAGTCTCCCAGAGAGGGAGAATCCACCATTTGAAGAAAGGAACCTCATCTACTCTTTAATAGCTGTAATTGTAAGGAAGTATTGTTTTTGTTGTTGCTGTTTTTTCTTTTTTTCTTGACATGGAGCCTAAATTTGCTATTTTGAAGCTTCCTACCATGGCTTTTGCTTCTGTCCTCTGGACCAAACAAAGCAAGTCTAATCCCTTTCCCATGCCCATATCATATCTTTCTCCTTGCATTGAGAGTAAGAATGGGGTGGAGGGACATAGTTCCTAGCCGTCTTTTTTTCATGCCTCCCCCCTTTTCCTGCAAAAGGAAAGACTAGATGTAGTCGCAACATTAGTTTGAAACGAATTTTTGTTTATGTCAGTGTAGGAGTGTGGTCTAAAAAAACAACAACAGGTGAGTGTAAACAGTAAATTATCTTATTCACTTTTACCTCTTCTTCTCTTACCTCCTCCCTACCCCCCAAGCCTCAGACATTTACTAGCTGAGTAACCCTGGCAAACTACTTAATCTCTGCCTATCTCAGCTTCCTCAACCGTAAAATGGGACTAATAACAAAAGCAACTACTTCCTAGGGTTATTGTGAGGATCAAATGAGATATTTGTAAAAAAGCACTTAGTGCCTGACACATAGTAGGTGTTTAAAAATGCTTGTTCACTCCTCTCCATTTTTCCTAATGAAACCAACCCACAGCCTCCCACAGGGCAGATAATCAGTAATATAGGAGGAAGAAATTTCCCTGTAGTCTAGGAGAGTCAGGGGATCCTTTCTGAGATTGGTATGTCATGATGGAGGTGTAGGATTTTGATAGGTTGAGTGGACAATTTATCACAGGCAGAATAATTGAAGCAACCCCTTCAAAACAACTGTCCACTCAGCCTTAATGAGCTTTCAATTGTTCATTTTGGGTTTGGGTTTTCATTTCCCCCAATGCCTGGTTAAATACAGTTGCCATCAACCATGCCCTCCTGTTCTGAAGCAATAAAGTTGTTTTTGGTGCCTATAAGAAGTCATTTGTTGTTACAGAGAATGATGGGAGCATGGACATAATAATGTGTTAAGGACCTGTAAGAAAGAGGAGGCTTGAGGCTGGGGTGATTTTAGGTATTCCTCTGGTTATTTTCTTGAAGTATTATTTTGGAGACATTGACTGGGTAATGTGGTATTTTATTTTTAATGGCATCCATTATGAATGTTGATTCTCCTCTGGATAACCTAGTCCAAAATCCTCTTTTTACAAAGGAGGGGAACTAAGGAACAGAGAGATAAGGCGGCACAATGGATCTGTGGGAGAGCCAAGGCTAGAGAGCTGAGGCTCATGCTTCTCCTAGCATGAGATCCAATCTTTTTTTCCACTCTACTAGGACATACAGAGGTTTAAGAAGGATGAGGAATTGGATGTGAACAGGAGAAAGATTGGCCAGGGACAACTGAGATGAACTAAGGCAGGGTATGCATTGGTAAACATTTTTAAAGGATTATATACAGATGGAAACTTTTTACAGGGCTTTGTGAAAATTATGACTGCCTGCCGCTGTCCTGCTCCCATTTAGATTCCCTCCTGTTCCCAGAGACATCTGACACCCCATATATCAGCAGCAGACCCCACTTTATTTTTTTTTCTGTCTGCCTCTGGAGCAGCAGGGTGGGAGCCAGGCCGTCTCCAGTAGGCGTGGGACCCCTATTTTCCAGAAGGTTTCAAATCATCCCAGGCCCCTTGCTCCTGGGACCGATGCTGGTTGAATCAACATTACAATCTATAATGCTTGCTTGTGTGAGCGCCTTCTCTTTTCACTTCTTTTCCCAGCCACAAAGGGAGTGGTGTTACACTATAACTTCCCAACACTGGGCAAAAATCAATTATAGCTTTGACACTTTCCAAACGAAGTGTTTAGAAGACTGAGGGAGAACAGTGAATAAGACTTGTCTTTGTGAAGGCAGCAGCCGTGTAGAGCTTTATGGGCATGAAAACAAAGGCCCATAGTTCATATCCCACTGGAGCCGACTCCGCAGATGAACAGTGCCACACAATAGTGATTGACGGTGCTGCATACCTTTGTCCAAGTGGGTCCTGTCACCCCCCCCCAGTCAATCGAAGGGCTCTGAGGTCCTGTTAATTTGGATTTGCTATGAAAGGGGAGTGTACAGCCTTGGGACACTTCCCCTATGTATGAGTATCCCTCTGTAGCCTTCTGTTACCATTCTGCCCTGCCAAGGTGGGATGAAAATTGCCACCTGGGGGACATTTTCTTTGTTCCTAACTGGAAAATATGCTCTGAAGTGAAAAGAAAACAGTGGTATGAATGGGGAGACCTTGGTTTTCTAGTCCAGCATCTCTGTGGCAAACTCTCTGGGTGGCCTTGGGACACATATTTCATAGGACCATAGACTGAAAGATAGAAAGGACCTGAAAGATCATCTAATCAACTCCCCCATCTACTTTGCTGATAAAAAGATTGAGGTCTGGAGCGGTTTAGCGATCTGTCCGCAGTCACTGAGGTGATAAGTGACAGAGGAGGTTGGATTCCAACCCAGGTCCTCTGATTCCAAATCCATTGTTCTCCAACATTGGAGTCTTGATCATTCTTCTTATTCTTATTATTTTTTGTGGAGCAATGAGGGTTAAGTGACTTGCCCAGGGTCTCACAGCTGGTAAGTGTCAAGTGTCTGAGGCTAGCTTTGGACTCAGGTCCTTCTGAATCCAGGGCCGGTGCTTTATCCACTGCAGTGCCACCTAGCTGCCTCCGATAATTCTTTCTTGTACATCTGGTGTTGTCGTAGAAAGTGAGAACAACAGGTCCCCTAGAGCTCATCTTGTTGAGCCCTTCATCCTGCAGAAGACCAGAGAAGTCATCTGCATAAGGTCACCTACTGCCCAGTAAGGGTCAAGGTTAGGATTTGGACTGACATTCCAAACTGTAGTACTTTCTCCTCCCCCACCCCCAACCTGGAACATCATTTTTAGAACTCATTGGACTTAAATTATCGGTCCATTTTAGAAAAAGTTCCATCATAGATTTATGTGTGAAGACAGAGAATGTTAGATGTTTAGGGGACAGGGAGATATTATAGTCTAACCCTCTCATTTTAGAAATGAGAAAACTGAGGCCCATACAGGGAAAGTGACTTATCCATGGTCACACACCCCCATACCCACATACCCACACTTGGGTATTAAAGGGAATAGTGTATGATATAGTGAAAATACCCAACTTAAGAGTTAGAAAGCCATTTGGTTTTCATCTCCCCATTTTCTAAGCTACTTCAGAATCTTGGATCGATAAACAACCTCACATATATACATGTACACACACACACACATATACACACACATATATGCACAATATATACACATGCATGTAAATATACACATATACATGGATATAATTATGTACATATACACAGATCTATGTACATCATATGTACCTATACACATATATTATATATTCACATCCATATATTATGTATGTGAAAATATAACTTTTATTCTAAATCTCCATGTATGATTGGACTTAGAGGCTTGGCCTGAGGAGACTATATAGAATGTCAGCTGCCTTCATGGGCCCTGTACATGAGCTGTCATTTTCTATATCCTCCTAGCCCAAGACCATCTGCACAGCAAGTTTCTGCAGATTCTTGCTGAACTAACTTCACTTTTGGAAAGTAGGAATCAAAATAAAGTGTTCCCCAGGTGGCCAACAGGAGAATTTTCATCTTTGGACCTGTCTCTATTCCTGAGGTGATTTGTTTGTTAGTTTTAGTTTTTAGTTGTTTTGGGGGGGAGGGCTGGATAAAATGGGTCCCAGGAGGTTGAGGACTCTGGATCCCATGTCATCCCCTGGCCCATCCCTGAGAGGTGAGAATTTGGGAGGGACAATAGCATGCTCAAGGAAATAAGGCATATGCTGCCCCAGCATGGATGGAGTTACTTTACTTTTTTCTTTTTTTTTTTGGTGGGGCAGTGAGGTTTAAGTGACTTGCCCAGGGTCACACAGCTAGTAAATGTCAAGTGTCTAAGGATGGATTTGAACTCAGGTCCTCCTGGATCCAGGGCCAGTGCTTTATCCACTGCACCACCTAGGTGCCCCCAAGTTACTTTACTCTTAGAGGGAGTCATGGGGAAGGGAAGAGCACCTTCACTAATAATCAAACAGATCTTCTGGAGGCCATCAGGGGCTACACATGTCTATATGGTCTTAGACATGCTCTGAGAGAAACATGGCAGGAACCCCAACAAAGGGCCTGCCTAGATGCAATACCTACTGACAGAAGTATGCCTCAGCCGCCATTGTGTAGAAGTGAGTACACTGCCTCCTTCCTCCAGGACTCATGATAGCACTAAGAAATGACTATATTTGAAGAGGTTCTCACTGGGGACCATGGGGGCCCAGGGTTTCCATGATGATAATATTGGTGCTCCAAGGGGCCCTCAGACTAGGCAGGTGGCCTATAGAGAAGACAGGGCTTCCAGTTAGGAATCTGAAGGGAGAGAAAGGGAGAAGCAGAAAACTATGGAACATTTCATTAATATGCATGTCATTCTTGCACAGGGGCCATGTTCATCCCTGTTTCATTCCAATTGGAGTTTATGTGCTGCCAAAGTCAGTACGGCTTATATAGTCCTGTAGGAATTACCAGATGCCCTGCAATTTGCTATGGAAGTTTCATCCACTGCCTCCTAACTTTCCTTCTCACACACCTTCTTTCCCCACCAGTATCAATGCATTATGGTATGAAGGCTGCTATCTTCCCGCTATGTTTCATCCATTGCAATAGCGATGGCTGTTTGGTAAGTAGGACTGATGTCCTGACAATTAGGAAAAGGAGAAGCAAGAGTTGAAATTTCTTTTGTGTTGGATTCCCTGCCTCGGTTTATGCAAAAAAAGGTGGTTAGAGGAAGCATGAGAATCTATTGAGAAAGCAGGGTGACAGTCTTAAGAAAAAATTATACAGTGATTACCATGTGATACTTTTTTTTTTCATTTTGACAAGGCAGAAAGTATATGGTTTAAAAAAAGAAAGAAAATCATGATCAGACTTTTTATTCACTAAAACTTAAAGATTTTCCTTTTGGTGGGGGCATAACTTATTAGTGAGATGTGAAACGAGACATCTGAGGTGTCTCACTGGATAATGATGTGGACCCATCAGTCACAAAGCAAGAGCAAAGGACCAGACAGACATGGCTTAAGTGTTGCGTATCTTTGGAATACTTGAGGCCAGAGGAAGGCCTTAAGCACACAGAAGGCTCTTTTATGGAGGATTTCTAAAGAAAAATGGACAAGAATCAAGCCAACTGTAAAAGTATAAGGAGAATACTTCTATTCCTGAGATCATTCATGAATTGAACATACCTTTTCATAGGATTCCATCATAAACTCCTTAGGTCAGACACAAAAGGTAGGCCCAAGTAAGGTTACATTAATTCAGATCTTAAAACTTGGGTTCTAAGTGAAGAAAAGTGAAGAAAAGATTGTCGCTAATATTAGCATTAGAATAGGTTATTACAGGCAGCATAAAATAGATAGGTCTTTGGCATCTGGATCAGGAAGAACTGAGTTTGGATCCTGCCCCAGGTACTTGACAGCTGTGTGATGTTAGGCAAGTCAAGTAACTTTTCTGTACCTCAGCTTCTTCATCTATAAGTTCTTATCTTCTCTCAGGAGAGTCATGATAGGCACAACTTTACTATTGAGGAAAAAAAATCCCCAAAATCCCCTACCCTCCCAATCTTCAGTTGTAAAGTGAGGGTCACTACTTAATTCATGGTCTTATCACTAGGAAAAGCTACTTTCCATATGGAGGACCAGCTATTAATGATTGAATTATCTGAAGGGCAAATTGCCCCCTTTAAAGCAGGCCCCAAAAGCTCTGCAGTCAGTATATTGAATGCATTCTAAGGATGGTGGTATTAGGACGAATGTAAAGGAAGGGGTCTGACAGGCAGTAGTTATGGCATGAAAGAGAAGTAAAAGAGGAATAAATTCCACATTAGGGAAGTCCTAAATTGAAGGGTAGGGAGGTAATCAGTGATTAGTATTGGGGGAACCAGGTGGCAAAGTGGATGGAGTGCCATGCCTGGACTCAGGAAATTTGGCCTCAGACACTTATTAGCTGGGTGACCCTGGCCAAGTCACTTAACCCTGTTTGCCTCAGTCTTTTTTGTCTTTTGTTTTGTTTTGTTTTGCGGGGCAATGGGGGTTAAGTGACTTGCCCAGGGTCACACACAGCTAGTAAGTATCAAGTGTCTGAGGCCAGATTTGAACTCAGGTACTCCTGAATCCAGGGCCGGTGCTTTATCCACTGCGCCACCTAGCTGCCCCCCTGCCTCAGTTTTATCATCTGTAAAACGAGTTGGAGAAGGAGATTACAAACTACTCCAGTATCTCTGCCAAAAAAAAAGAAAAAGAGAAAGAAAAAGAAACCCAAATGGAGTCATAGGGAGTCAGACATGACTGAAAAATGACTGAACAACATAGGGGAAAAGCCCA
The DNA here is from genome assembly GCF_019393635.1 of Dromiciops gliroides. Classification (NCBI taxonomy): domain Eukaryota; kingdom Metazoa; phylum Chordata; class Mammalia; order Microbiotheria; family Microbiotheriidae; genus Dromiciops; species Dromiciops gliroides. The sequence continues at coordinate 84,949,595 of NC_057862.1, forward strand.
AAGCCACCAACAATCAGAGTATTATTATGAACTTGATTCTGAGTTAACTATCTTTCATACTAGTTGGTTACTTATACACTTTTTATTGTCATGAACAAGTTCCAAGACATAAGCAGTCCCAGAGCCATAACCAGAGTGGGGCAACCAGACTTTTGCCCAAGGGAACCAAATTTAGAGGGTGCTGTCAACACTCAGAGTCCTTTAGCAGTGTGGTTTAGCATCTAGTTAAGAAATTAGGCACTGGACCCATGATTTCTTTTTAGGGAACTCAGACAAAGTAACTCTCTTTAACGATGCTGATTAGCACATTCTCTGCAATTTGTGGTTGCTTTAGAAAGTAGGCTAAGACTAATCAGTTCAATGACAACCCATGATTCTGGCAGTGAAGGACTTAAAATGAAAAATAAGACTTACATTTTTGGATGTAGTCAGTGTGGGGATTTGATCATGCATATTTGTTATGAGGGTTTTCTTTTTTATCATTCATTTGAAGGGAAAAGTAGAAGGAAGAAAAATAAATACTTGTTATTCAGGGGAAAAAAAACAACAGAGGAGAAACCATAAAAAAAAAAAAAGAAAAAATTGCCTAAAAGCTCTGAGAAACTAAATGACTTTCCCAGTGTTATACAGATGGTATTTGTCTGTGGCAGGACTTGATTCTTGTCTTTCTGGGTTCAAGGCCACATCTTTAGCCAATATGTCAAGTTTACATCTTATGAGCAAAAATAAATTAGTTAAAATAGAAAGCTGTGAAATGACAGGCTGGGGTGATCTTCCTGACCCTGTGTGGCAACTTTCCCAACAGTGGCCTTGAATCTGCTTCTTCAACATGGGGCAGTAGGAGGACATGATTTTACCATTCCCACTAAGCATGTCCCAATTACTGTTCCAAGTTGATCTCAGACTCCTGGTTCCAGTAAAAAGGGGGTGGGGGATGAAGTCAGTATTTTTGAGTGGATTAAGAGAGGTAAGTTGTTTTGTTGTGATTTCTGTTACATATTTGCAATTGCAATGACCACATTGTTGTACCCTCTCCATGTCTTTCAATCTGGCCTTGATTGCCATCACCTTTCTGAGTTAACAAGGGTTGCTACACTCAGCAAGTGGTTATCACCAGACCTTCAGGCAAAATTTTTGGAAGAAAAATCCCAAATGAGGGTTATAATGGGATACAGTTCTGTTTATGGGAGATGAACAGATGGAAACTTAGGATTTTTAAGACTCTGGGTTAAAAATAATATGGTATATCCTCAGGGAAGCTAAATATAGTTTTTGGTACTGTGCCAACAACAGTAGCAGGAACAGAACATTGAGAGGAAAATTCACGGGAAATGAGGCCTGTGACAATCCCACTCTTGGTCTCCTCTCTCAAGAAACAACAAGTAAGGGTTTTTCCTTGGAATCCACACAATGAGCAAATTCTGTGAAGCTAATTGGTGTCATGACCATTTATGTTGCAGCTGCAACTTTGATCTTGCTTAGAAATTATCTGTTAGGACTCTGGTAAACACATGGCCTATTTAGCACAATAATCCATTAAAGTCCAAGAAAAGGAAAAATACTTATTGCTTTAACCACTACCTGCTAGAATCTTATACCATTTTGCCCCCTCTGAGTTGGTCTGCTTTGGTTGAATTAATATAAGGAGAGCCAAAAAACATGGGGAAAACAGTCCAAAAGCCTGCTTCAAATATTTGAATTGTATGCGGTGAGATATTTTGCCCTATTTGTAGCAATCAACCAATAGCAATTTATTGGTCATCTACTATGTGCCTGGTATTCTTGATGAAATCAAGATAGTACATTAACAATCCTTATGGATGCTTCTCCAGATTTGAAAATGAATCCGATTTAAACAGTTCCCAGAATTCAGATGGGACCAATATGCTCTAACTCTATATCGAACATCAGAAGGGCTGACAACTGAAGAAATGACTTAATGACCTTTGATCTTGGTGGCTGTGAGTGAGCATGTTAGGTCTTCAGTAGGTATCCAGTTCAACCTACAGCAGGCAAAGAAAACCTAGCCCACACAGCCTTAGGGGAACTCTCTCTCTCTCTCTCTCTCTCTCTCTCTCTCTCTCTCTCTCTCTCTCTCTCTCTCTCTCTCTCTCTCTCTCTCTCTCTCTCTCTCTCTCTCCCTTCCCCTCTCTTTCCCCTTTCCCTTCTCTCTCTCCCCCTTTCCCCTCTTCCTCTCTCCCCTTCTCCTCTTTCTCTCTCCTCCTTCCCCTATCTCCCCCTTTTCCCTCTCTCCCCCTTCTTTCCTCTCTCCTCTTTCTCCCTTTCCCTTTTTCTCCCTTCCCCCTCTGTCCCCCTTCCTCTCTCTCTCTCCCTACCCTTTTCTCTCCCCCTCCCCCCTCCTCCCTCTCTTCTCCCTTCCCCTCTCTTCCTCACTCCCCCTTTCCCCCTTCTTCCCCCCTCTCTTTCTCCTCTCTCCCCCGATTCCTAAGGATGGCTCTAATTAGTTTCAATTTCCTCATCTATAAAATGAAAACAATGATAGCACTTACCTTACAGATCGGTTTGTGAAAATAAAATGAGATTATATACATATATGTAGATATATGTATATGTGGATCTGTAGTTATCTATCTACATACATACCTATATGTGTGTGTATATACCCTCCATATACTTTTCTTTCTTTTTCTTTTTCTTTTTTTTTGAGGCAATTGGGGTTAAGTGACTTGCCCAGAGTCACACAGCTAGCATTAAGTGTCTAAGGCTGGATTTGAACTCAGATCCTCCTGACTCCAGGGGTGGTGCTCTATCCACTGCACCACCTAGCTGCCCCCACACACTTTTCAATCCTTAGAGACTGATATAAATGTCCACTGTTTATAGGAAGGTTTTTTTTTTCTCTCCCACAAGGCTAAAGTCACTTTCATAATTGTCTTCCCCAATATTGCTCTTGCCTCTCCCATCTAGGACCAAAAGGGGAAAAAAAAAGTCTAATCCTTCTTTACATGACAACCTCTGGAATCCTTGAAGGCAGCTCTCTCTTCTCCAGGCTAAACAATTCCAATTCCTAACCAAGCATTTATTTAGTGCCTGCTATATGCAATGTATCATGCTAGGTATTAGGTATACAAAGACAAAACAAAACAGTGTCTGCCCTCAAGGAACTTTGATTCTATTGGGGAGATATGAAAATAGATGTGTATGTCAGACATGGTTTCAAAGGGGGTCTTCCCAGGAAAGGGTTCCAACTAGGCTCAGGTAGACTAGGTGTTTTGTACCTACAGGAATTTTATGAGAGACAAAAAAGCAACTGAGTAGGCAAAGTTTAAAAAAAATGAATGTAGCTTCTGAGAGTTTCATGATTAGGATGATCTAAGAGAGGAGGGCTTCATAGTGATGAAGACAATATGAAATTACTTTGATTCTCTAGGTCATTTTCCTTATCATGTTTATGAATTCCATAGTAATTTGCTATACTTGTGGCTTGCAAAGACCTATATTTGCCAAAAAAAACACAAAAATAAAATCCAGGAATTTTGATGTTATCAAGGTTTCACTTAGGTCTCTTCTAACTAGGTTTCAGCTGTCTGGATAATGTGTTGTGACTAAAGACACCTCTTATACGCTAAAATTTTGTCAAAGTAGAACATGAAGTGGTATTTTTCAAGAAATAAATTAATTTATTCTATTGTAGGATTTAAGGATGGATGGAACCTTAGAAACATAAACAAGGAGTTAACTTTTTTACATGTTGGGGACCTCTGTGGCAGTCAGATGAAGCCTATGAACCCCCTTTCAGTACAATAATTTTAACAAAATCTGCAGGATCACAAAGGAATCCTGTTTTAATAAAATGTGGTTATTATTATTATTATTTGTTTTTGTTTTGTTTTGTTTTGGTGAGGCAATTGGGGTTAAGTGACTTGCCCAGGGTCACACAGCTAGTAAGTGTTAAGTGCCTGAGGCCAAATTCGAACTCAGGTCCTCCTGACTCCAGGGTCATTGCTCTATCCACTGTGCCACCTAGCTGCCCCTTATTATTATTTTTTAAAGTTCACAGACCACAGATTAAAAGAATCCCAGATCTAGTACAAATCTCTCATCTTACAGATGAGGAAACAGAGTCTCGAAGAGATAAAATAACTTGTTTACAAATACACAGAAAGTAAAGGAGTAAGCACTAAGATTCAAACCCTGATCTTCTGACTCCAGATAGGGCACTCCTGCTTCCCCTTTTTTGCTTTAAATTTTAATAATCTGCCATTTCAAAAATGTTATTTCATTCTTTTCAGGTGATCAACATCAACCTTCCTTTTAAATAGTCCCCCTTAGGAAAAAGAAGGAAAAGACAAAAGAAACACTTGTAAAAGATGTGTAAAATCAGGTGAAACAACTTCAGATATTGGCCATGTCTAAAAAAAAATGGTGTTCTTTCCACTCTATCAAAATATCTACAATCAATCACTCATCCAGAATATTTTCATCCATTGCTATAAAGTAGGGAGACACTGTGGAGGAGAAAAAAAATGAACAATATTGTATTAAAAGTCATAGTTTCTGCCTATGAGGAACTCAGAAGGGAGGCTAAGACATGTATGTGCATGATTGATTATGACAAAAGGCAGAATGTGACCCTTTCCGATGGGGACAAATTATGTTCTGGTAGTTCAGAGGAGAGGAAATTATCTCCTGATAGGGTAGAGGTGAAGGAAGACTTCATAGAGCAAGGGCATCTGAATTCATCCTTGAAAAACAAATAGGATTTTGACAGGTAGAGATGAGGGGGATAGGCATTCCAGATAAAGGCAAAGGTGTGAGCTAAGGGTATATTTGGAGAAAGACTTATAGATAGCATAAGGCAATAAGAAAAGACAATAGAAGATGGTGGAGGAAAGGCAGTGAGCTCTTGAACTCATGACACAATTGCTCCAAAAAAAATCCAAATAATGCCATTGGACAATCCCTAGAGCAGCAAAATCCACAGAAGAATGTGCTGAAATCATCTTGCAACCAAGGACAGCTTGAAAGGTTGGAAGGAGGGAGCTGCTGTGCTGAGACAGGAGTGGAACCCAACCCCACAGTCACCCTGACACAGATCCAGTCCTAGGAAGGCCTCGCCAGAGAAAGAGATGCCTAGAGCCTCTGAATCAAGTGCAGTGCCAGTGTCATCTAGAACTAAACTCACAGTCTGGTGAGAGGGCTGACCCCTTGGCAGGGGGGAGATTACAGGGGTTTATGCTGGATGCTGAGGCAGAACTTGGGTTTTTAACCCCTGCTAGGAACCAGGAGGTAGGAATGAGTAGCAGTGGCCCAGGTGGGGGAGGGACAAAGGTTCGTTGGAGCTGACAACCACAGCACACAAAACTGGCTGATTAGCAAGTTGGTCTGGGGTCTTCTACGGACCAGGGAATAGGACAGGCAAGTGAAGAACCTGACCCTCTTTAAATAATACCACCTGGGACCTCCTGAAGCTTGGGATAGTACAGCCTGGAAACAGTGTCCCACTTTAAGGAGCTAAAAGTCAAGTAAAAGGAAGGCAAGATGAACAGACAGATAAAGGTGAGGACCATAGAAAGTTTCTTTAGTGACAAGGCGGACCCTCAGAAGAAGATGTCAGTGTCAGGGCCCCTATTTCTAAAGCTTCCAAGAAAAATATGAATTGGTCTCAGGCCATATAGGCACTCCGAAAGGACTTTGAAGATAAAGTTAGAGAGGTAGAGGAAAAAATGGAAAGAGAAATGAGGGTGATGCAGGAAAGACTTGAGAAAAAAGTCAACAGCTTAAAAGCCCAAATTGGCCATATGGAAAAGGAGGTACAAAAGCTCTCTGAAAAAAATAATTGCCTAAGAATTAGGATTGAACAAATGGAAACTAGTGACTTTAATAAGAAAAGACCATACAATGTGTTTGACAATAAAAAAAGGGTCCTGGTTGTCAAAAGCCAGGCTAAGGAGTTTGGACTTGCTTTGGTAAGGAACAGAAATCCTGAAGTAGGAGGATGATGTAATGGGATTGGGGATTATTAGTATGTAAATTATGTCAATGTCAAATACCATTCCCTGATATGGTAAGGGTAGCCTTCCTTCTTTTCCTATGATAGTCAGGGTAAGCAGATACTAGATAGACCCTAGAGAATCACTGGCCATGAGTAATTCTGGAAGATTAAAGCATCTTTGGTTCTGAAAGAAAGCATGGGTTGCTACTGGAGAATCAACTCCCTAAATTTTAAGGTTGCATCAACTCTTCAGTCTCCCATGCAGAGAGGTTTCAGTAGTCAAATGGAAGTGATGTCACTTTCTTGTCATGTCTCCAGGCAACTTTGACTATTCTTAGACTTGCCTTTCATTTACCCTTCACAACTCCACAATTACCAACCCCCCAAAAAAACCCCCCAAAAAACAAAAAAACAAACAGGAGGATGAAAAGTAGGGAAAAAGAAAAAAAAGAAAACCTAAAGATATGATAAATTGGTTTGAAATGCTTGCTCTATACTAGGTACTGTGATACAAATAATGAAGTTGTTCCTATTCTCAAAGTGGCCACAAGCCAGGCTTGGGAGAGGGGAAGAAGTGAGGATAAAGAGGATGAGAAACAAGTGGGTTGGATAAGCTTCCCCTTTGCCATGGCACTGTAGGATGTTGCAGAGGTTGAAGCTAGTTTCCTCCTGAATGACTTTAGATCATGTCTTTGAAATAAGTCATCAGAGTAGCTCTAGGCCAAGAGCAATTAGCTTTTGTTATAAGTTATTGAAGGGAAAAAAGGAGATGAATAAAGGCAATGGTGTTAAAAAGAAAAATGGAACCAAAGATTACTATGCAGGGAGGGAGAGGACATATTTTGTAGTGTTAATTATAAGCTCTAGTTGCCTTATTTATAATATCTTATTAAACCAGGGACTCTTGGGAATAGTGATGCTATTGCTATGTATATGTGTATATATGTATACATACTTATATGTACACATATGTATATACATATATACACACATGCATATTTATGTGTATATGTATGTAATTGCTTAAATAGTCTAACTCCATTTCCTGAAGCATTTATTTTTGCTGAGTTTTCCTGGAGTCACATTATGAAAGTCAAACTTTTTTGCACCATAAGGAAGAAATATTTGGGAAATATATGCCAAGGAAATCTTTCCCTTTTTTTCAAAGCCTCACACAGATGTTCTTCCATGAAGCCTTCCCTGACTCTCCATGACAGAAGTCATCTTTCTTCTATCTTATAGAGCTTTGAGACTTCTCTACACATATAATTTGTATCATGTAGCTGTACATGGTTCTTTCATCATTATGCTGTAAAGGTCCTTGAAAGCAGACAGTCTTAATTCCATCTTCATGTCCCCTACATTGTGCAGCACAGTGCTGAGCACCTGGTAGATACTCTACCAAATCAATCAGCAAGCATTTAAGTGCTTATTGTGGGATAGAAACTCTAGTAAAGGTGCCAACAAATGGGGAGTTGACTAAAAGGAAGACTTTATTATTTTTTAAAATAATAAAAATTTTTATTTAAAATTTTGGGCTCCAAATTCTTTCCCTCCCCTCCTCCCCTTCCCTCTCCCTGAGGCAGTAAGCAATCAGATATAAGTTATACACGTCCAATTATGTAAAACATTGCCATTTAGTCATTTTGTATAAGAAAACTTGAACAAAAGAAAAAATGAAAGTGAAAAATAGCATGTTTCAGTCTGGCCAATCAATGAGTTCTTTCTTTGGAGATGGATAGTAGTTTTCAGCATTAGTCCTTTGGCATTTTCTTGGATCATTGTATTGCTGAAAATAGTTAAATCATTCATAGTTCTCCATCCAACAATATTGCTGTCCCTGTGCACAACATTCTCTTGGTTCAACTCACTTTACTATATATTAGTTCATATAAGTCTTTCCAGGTCTTTCTAAACTAGTCCTGTTTGTCACTTTATAGCACAATAATATTCCATCACAACCACATACCACAATTTGTTTAGCCATTTCCCAATTGATTGGGCATCCCTTTTATTTCCAATTTTGGGGCACCACAAGTAGAGGTGCTATAAATATTTTTGCATAAATAGGGCTTTTTCTCTTTTTGGGGATGTCTTTGGGATATAAACCTAGCAGTGATATTGCTGGATCAAAGGGTATTTATTCAGTTTTATAGCCCTTTGAGCATAATTCCAAATTGCTCTCCTGAATGGTTGGATCTTTTCACAAATCCACTAACAACAGATTAATGTCCCAGTTTTCCCACATCCCTTCCAACATCCAACATTTTCCTTTTTTGTTATATTAGCCACTCTGATAGGTATGAGGTGATACCTCAGAGTTGTTTTAATTTGCATTTCTTTAATCAATAGCTATTCAGAGCATTTTTTCATATGACTATAGATAACTTTAATTTATTTGTCTGAAAACTGCCTTTTTATATCCTTTTATCATTTATCAATTGGGAAATAACTTCTATTTTTATAAATTTGATTCAGTTCTCTATATGTTTGAAAAATGAGACCTTTATCAGAGATACTTGTTGCAAAAATTCTTTCCCAGTCTTATGCTTTCCTTATAATTTTGCTTACATTAGCTATGTTTGCACAAAAGTTTTTTAATTTTAGATAATCAAAATTATCTCTTTTACATTTTGTATTGCCCTCTGTATCTTCTTTGGTCCTAAATTCTTCCCCTGTCCATAAATCTGACAGATAAACTATTCCATGCTCTCTTAATTTGTTTATGGTATCACCATTTATATGTAAATCCCATACCCATTTTTACCTTATTTTAGTTAGGGTATGAATGTTGTTCTATACCTAGTTTTTGCCATATGGTTTTCCAGTTCCCAGCAGTTTTTGTAAAATAATATTTTTTTTTGTTCCAAAAGTTTAGATGTTTGGGTTTATCATGTACTAAATTACTACAGTCAATTACTATAGTGTAATTTATACCTATTCTATTCCACTGATCCACCTCTCTATTTCTTAGCCAGTACCAGATTGTTTTGATAATTACCACCTTATAATACAGTTTCAGATCTGGTACTGCTAAACAAAAAGGAAGACTTTAAATGATAGGAGAGAACCAGGGGGTTTGGATAATCAACAAACTGAGCCCTTGACTATTTTTTTGAATATATGAATAACTAGAGGAGTTCCATATCTAATGATGGTCATAATTCCATGACCTTAGATACTGGCATAGTACCCAAGACTAGAATAAAGCCTCCATTATCAAGGACAAAGATACCTCTGACCTTTTGGTCCAAGGTCAACACCACCCAGACCTACCATAGAATAACCAATCTAAGATTTCAAGTTATGGGACAACTCAGTAGCAAAGACTTTCTTTATAAGAAAGTAGCAAAGGAGAAGACCAACACGGACAAAGGAAAAGCTGTCCAGATAACTGGACTCCCCAGACCTATACTACTCCACCATAACAGGTCTTTACCTGAACCTCTTATATGATTTTGCTCTTTCTCTAGTTAAGGTTCTTAGATCTATTGCCATGGAAGCAGCTAGGTGTTACAATGGATAGAACACTGGTCCTAGAGTCAGGAAATCCTGAGTTCAAATTCAGTCTCAGGCATTCAGAGTTCTGGGACTCTGGACAAGTCACTTAACTGCAATTTGCATCAGTTTCCTCAACTATGAATTTTGTTTATGGTCTTTTTTGAAGAGGTTGATAGTGACAGCCCTCATTCACAAGATCTAAAAGGTCCCGCAGCTCACAGTACCAATTTAGGGCAAGATCAATTCTTGGTAACAATAATAGCAATTACATCATAGAGTTGTTGTGAAGATCAAATGAAATAATATTTATAAAGTGCTTGGCATATAATAGGCACTCAATAAAGACTTGCTTCCTTCATTCTTGGCTAGTATAAGGACCACTTTATGGGACACCAACTCAGGGAGTTAGGCTCTTTCCTGCTTTGATAAATTGCCTATAGGCAGCTCCGATCAGGAGATACAATGGTTTCTCATTTGTGTTATTAGCAACAGTTGTTGCCTTCCTGTTCCCACAGCTTTATTGCCCTGGCTCCTTGATTGCAGTAACAATAATAACCATATCTCAGGATTTTATTTCAGCATTTTTTTTCTATAAGGGATATATAGGTAGTGAAATAAACACAATAACCAGTAGCTTATCCAATATTCTATCAGTCTGGAATCTATTAATAGATATTTCTGTACTTGGAGCCATGGGACTAAAGAATGTGTTAGGGACTAAAGAATGTGTTAGTGGGATTGTTTATTTACATATTTGAAGAGAGATTTTGACTAGATCAACTCTAGGGTACTTTCTAACTTTGAGATTCTCTGAGTTTATGTTTCCCCCCCCCCTTTTTGTTTTTTGCAGGGCAGTGAGGGTTAGGTGACTTGCCTGGGGTCACACAGCTGGTAAGTGTCAAGTGTCTGAGACTGGATTTGAACTCAGGTCCTCCTAAATCCAGGGCCAGTGCTTTATCCACTGTGCCACCTAGCTGCCCCTTGAGTTTATGATCTTAATGGACTTTTAGGGCCTCTATAATATCAAAAATTCAGCTGAGACCCCAAGTCTGAGTTTCCTAGATTATCTAGGCCCTAAAGGCCATGTCCATGTTGTAAAAAAAGAAGAAGAATGAAGGGGATCAATTACAGAATAGTTTGAGGAAAATCCTAATTATGGGAATTTGCTTTAGAAATTCTTTGGCAGCTGATTGTCCTCTCTCCCCTTCCTTCTTTTTACAATACCCTTTTGGTCCTTTCCAAATTTTGGCCCCTACTCCCCCACTGTCACTGTCACTGACCTTTCTTACATTTTAAAGTCCCTTCATGCAACTAGAATTGACTTCAATTGAAAATTTACCTTCATGAAATATTGCTGAGAGAAATATTTGTCATGTTAGCCCAACCAAATCCCATGTTTGGTCTCAAATATTGCTTCCCTCAAATGGATAATCATTACTTATAATGATTTGCTCCAGCATGTTTCTCAAAGCATAGTGTGCAAATTTTCCATGTTTCATTCTGGGGTACTATAAGAAGTTATGTTTGGTACTACTGAGGTAGCAGGTTACAATAGAAAGAATCAGTCACTGGGATATAGGAAAGGGACCCTCTAATTCACTGTTGTTGGAGCTATGAATTGGACCAACCATTTTAGAAAACAGTTTAGGATTATTAAAAAAAAGTGACAAAGGTTTGTATTCTTTGACCTGTAAGATCCAAATTTAGTATGGGGAGAGTTAATTGGTTGACTCCCTGTAATATTTTCTATAAGGGATATATAGGTAGTGAAATAAACACAATAACCAGTAGCTTATCCAATATTCTATCAGTCTGGAATCTATTAATAGATATTTCTGTACTTGGAGCCATGGGACTAAAGAATGTGTTAGGGACTAAAGAATGTGTTAGTGGGATTGTTTATTTACATATTTGAAGAGAGATTTTGACTAGATCAACTCTAGGGTACTTTCTAACTTTGAGATTCTCTGAGTTTATGTTCCCCCCCCCTTTTTGTTTTTTGCAGGGCAATCCAAATTTAGTATGGGGAGAGTTAATTGGTTGACTCCCTGTAATATTGGGGTTCAGAAAATAATGAGAGACCTCTAGGTCCAGAGTTTCCCCTTCTCCAAACTGCCTCTTTTTCAGTTATGTCTCCCAGACTGATAAGAAAGGAGATTAACAGTTTCTTTTGCACAAACAAATCAGGTTTTATTAATGGGAACAATAATACAACACAAGTGGAGTTAGTAAAGCCAGGTACAATGAGAAAGGGGATAGAGAAATTCACCACCACCTGAAATCTTTATTTCCAAGGAGAATCAGCTTTGCAGTGTCTCCTGGTTAGGTCCAAAGATAAAAAAAACCACCATCTTTTCCCTCTCTCTCTCTCTCTCTCTCTCTCTCTCTCTCTCTCTCTCTCTCTCTCTCTCTCTCTCTCTCTCTCTCAACCTCTGTCTCCCCCATCCCTCTCCAAGAGTCTCTCTCCCCCTTCCTGCCTCTCTCACAGGAAGGGTGGTTCTATAGTCAGGCTGAGTCTCCAATTAGTTCAACATACCCCCTGGACTGTCCCCATTATAATTTGGCCAGGCCCATGTGGGCATGGGGGAACTCCCAGGTGGGGGTTAGGTACTTAGTTTGATACTTTGACTCAATAAATATTCTTTTTGTTGTTTGTTCATAATCTCTTAAAGTACACACCCATCTTCTCTTGGGCTTTTAAAGCTTGCATTTTTTCAGTCTGACCATGATGAAGCAAAGATGGGGTTATAAAACTCCAAATCACAATTAATTCCTTACAGACCCAGTAATCTCACTCCTCATTTATACACCATGGAGATTATTAATAGCATGAGAAGCCATACTTGTACAAAAAATATATTCATAGAAACACTTTATGTAATAGAAAAAAACTGGACACAAATCGTGTGCCCAGCAATTGAGGAATGATTGGAAAAATTGTGGCAGATGAATGTAGTGTAATACTATTGTACCATAATGAATAATAAATATGAAATATTTAAAGAATTATAGAAAGACTTTTATGAAGTAAGGAAGGGTAAAGATGGTAGAAAAAAGAGAACAATTTATGCAATGACTATATCACATAAATAAAGAAAGCTTTAAAAGTCAATACCACTGAGACTAAAAAAAAACAAACAATGAACAGTGTTGGCCTTAACTTATTAAAATTAAAGCACATACCCTTCCTTAATTTTAACAAACAGAAAACTTCTAAAGTATAAGGTTGCATGAAATATCTGTTGCAATTAATTTTTTTAATGCTGTTTGGTTTAACAGTTTTCTAGAACTAATTTATGTGTTTGGAAGTACTCTAAGTGAGAGAGGGTGTAAGTGAGAATTGTAAAGCTTTTTGAAAAGGTATGATGTGAAAAAGTTAAATTTATTAGTTAAAAAATAGTTCTGGAAATGTAACCTACTCTCTGCCAGTTACTAGCTGTGAAGTCTTAGGCCAAAACATTTTTCTTTTCTAGAGGGGAAATTTATAAAATTTATTTTCAAATATATTTTCCTCACTTGTAAAATGAGGAACTTAAATGAAATTATCTCAGAAGTCATTTCCTACTCTAAAATGCTATGATTTTACACTGTAGTTGATTCATTCAATTACTTTTAGCATGGTGCAAGTAAAAGAAAGTTTAAGGTAGTAACCCCAATTAAGTATGTAAGCTCCTTGAGGACTGGGACCATTTCATTTTCAGTTTGTCTTTGTAACTTCAGTGTGTAATACTGTATGGGATTCATTGTAGGTATGTGATAAATATTTGTGGATTGGGGCAGCTAGGTGGCACAGTGGATAAAGCACTGGCCTTGGATTCAGGAGGACCTGAGTTCAAATCCAGCCTCAGACACTTGACACTTACTAGCTGTGTGACCCTGGGCAAGTCACTTAACCCTCATTGCCCTGCAATATATATATATATATATATATATATATATATATATATTTGTGGATTGATGGCTTGATTGATTAAGCTGCCTAGCTTGAATCTGCTCTAAGGACAAAGCCCACAGCTCTACCATATCACAAATCCATGCACTTCATTACAAGAGGAGCTGGAGGAGAGTGTGTGGATACAAAGGCTCTCTTGCTCATATAATGAGATGTTTGATCCTTCTCACTTCAAAACACTCTTCCCCCTTCCACACCCCCCTGCATTTGTCTTTTCTGGTAGATTGTGTAAAGCTTATGAATGACCACCCTTCTCCATGACCCTGTAACATTGGAAAAATGCACTCTACTGATGATGGGTCAGTAGCATCACATTTATCAAATTCAACCCACTGTTGAAAGGCAGGGTAGTGTAATAGATCACTGGATTCAGAGTCAGAAGAACAAGATTTGAGCTCCAGCTTTGCCCCTTATTAGCTGGGTGACCAAAGGAAAGTCATTTTGCTCTCCTCTCTAAGGCTCGGTTTTGATTTAAAACCAAAATCAAAACCTGCAGAATAGAACTTACAGGATTGTTGTGAGGGAAGCCTTTTGTTAGTGTAATGTGCTACCAAAGTGTGAACTGCTCTGGTTCTTTGGGAGGATGACTGAGATTCAGTAAATTAGAGGTCTGAGCAATAGGGCTTCATGGCTTTTGGTTCAGGATTCCCTGAGGAAGCTGCTCTCAGATCAAGTCAGCCATTATGCTCGTACAAGATTGAATATGGTTCTGTTCAAATGGCATCATTCCTAGAATACTAATGCATTACACTCAGCATTTTAAATACAGAGCATATTTCTCCTCAGCCTTGGATATAAAGTGTCATTTTGTTGTTCTTGGGTTTGTGTGTGTGTGTGTGTGTGTGTGTGTGTGTGTCTTTCCTAGCCTTTTGAAATGATGCTTTAATTCTGACTCTAATATCATTCAGACCCAAGTTCACACTGAAATGTAACATATATTACAACTGACCAATTTCCATATAGATAAAAAACCTCAATGTATTCATAAACTGTGCATTTGAAACCTGTTTCTTGAAGATGGATTGCTCAGCTTTACTGCTAAGAGGTTTTTTCCCTGACTTATCAACAAATTTTATCCCCTCAAAACACTCTTTGCTGTAAATTATTCATTGCCTGGTTAGTAGTAATAGAAAATGCCTGGGATCCTTACAGGATGCTTCCTTTTCTATTTAAATCCAAGAGCTTTGTTTCTAAATGTTTTGGGGAAAGAAGTTACTTTGAGTTCTTACAGATATCTTGCATGTAGTAGGTGCTTAACAATGCTTATTAAATGGAGTTGAAGAGACCGAGAATGTAAAGGTGTAACCCATGTTTCCAAACAAAAGGATCTTTTTTGTTGCTTGTGTTGTTTTATGTAGTTTTTCCATGGGCAGGAGTCAGTCTTGGCGGTATCACCTGGAAATCTCTATTTGGTTCATAGCACCACCAGAATTTCTTCTGAGATCATTAGAATTTGGCTTGCTTTCCACACTGCCTTCCCTTTCCCTACTGGTTTTCCCTGGGGATATAGGAACCTAGTTTGTATCTAGGTTGATGAAAAATAGGAAAAAGACCCTGATCTCCACATAAGCAGTTAGGCTAAAAAGACCAAAAAGAAAAATAAAAAGAAATTAGTTAGGTTTTATCTATCGGGAAAAACAAACAACCAACCAAAAAACATGCAAAGATCTTAATCTGACACCCTTAAAAAAGTATTTATTCTTTCTTCAGTGGTTTTCCATTACTCCCAAGTACTTTTACAGTCCTCCAGATTTATAACATTATTCTTTGAGGCTTTCCCCAATATAAAAAAGTATTTCAGGTTTCTGATCAGGTCACACTACCTCCCCCCCCCCCTTTTTTGGCAGGGCAGTGAAGGTTAAGTGACTTGCCTGGGGTCACACAGCTAGTAAATGTCAAGTGTCTGAGGTTGGCTTTGAACTCAGGTTCTCCTGAATCCAGGGCTGGTGCTTTAACCACTTTGCCACCTAGCTGCCCAAGACTACCCCTTCTTACAGTGAATCTAACATCTAACATCCCCAGATACTGATGTAGACAACTTCCGATTGATGCTTCTACTATTGTGGAAGAAGCCCCCTGGTGAGGGAAAGAATCCATGATTTCTAGAGAATTAAGTAATGATATTTCTAATGATTACAACCTTCTCAGGAGCCTAAACTGTTTGCCAGGATTATATTAGCCATTTGTTTATGGTCTTTCTGAAGAGGTTGATAGCTGGCAGCCATCGTTCCCAAGATCTACACAGTTTATACTGCTCACAGTACCAATTTAGGGCAAGATTCATGCTAGATTCTCCAAATCATGGCTTTGATTCTTGTTATTTCTTAGCTTCATAATTGGATTCTTATTGATGTAAAAACTACTCCATCTAGTCCAACAAAATATTGTCTGAGAAATCTTCCTCTCCAAGAGAATTTGTCCAGAAATTTCTTCTTTTATCTAGGAGATTAGATCAAATAGTTTCTTTAACACTGTCACTTTACTATTGTCAGATGAATTCCTTTAGTTCTTGGCTTGGCCTAAGGAGCTCGTCACCACTCACTCCATCATTACTTTCATCTATTGACCTCTCTGGAACTATGTGGTTCACTCCCATCCTGGGTCCATGTGGTTATTTCCTGATGCAAATGATTAAACATGGTGGCTCCTCATGAAAGTCACGCAAAGCATCCCTCCAGGAAACAAGACTCTTCATACTTATCTTTAGCCATCTCATCTCTGGTTCTCAAATCTTTATCTGGTTTAGTTCTCCATCCAAAAAGTCAAGTATCTTCAATTGTATGACTAATCCTGACTTAGTCAATCATTCTCAAATGTAGTGTTATTTGGGATGTTTATACTTTGAAGAACAAAATCCTCATCCTTTAATCTCATTAGCCTTTACTAATATGATGCTAACTTTGATCATGTTCTTCTTGGGCACTTCCTTTTCAAGTAATTCCATAATATGCAGATACTTCAGTATTTCATAAATTTGATATTTTTTTCCTGTGGTTCCTTCCTCCATGATGGCACATTTCAAGCTCTTTGTAATTATTTTTTTTAAGTTGCTAAGGCTGAAAACAAACATTACTTAACAGACAACCTATTGATAAGTTTCTCTGAATTTAGCTAGCTTGGTTCTCAAGCAGCAGATCTCTAATCCATTACCAGACCTATGATCTAGTATGGTTCAATTGAAAAAAATATTGGCGCAAAAGTCAGAAGACCTGGATTCCAGTTTCAACCCCCTTACTTTCTAGCTCGTTAAGCCATGAATTCTTCATCAAGAAGGCTGAGATAATAAAGTTTGCACAACCTATCTTCTGGGATGTTGTAATGGAGAAGTGACTATAAAAGGCCATGGAAAGACATATGAATTGATGCAAAGTGAAATAAGATGAACCATGAAAACTATAGGTGTCATGGCCATAGCAACATACATGGAAAGATCAACAATATAAAATAAACTGAATGTTGCCTAATCGTAGTGCTTAATCCTGGAGCCAAAGAAGAGATGAGAAAATTTCCCTCCTTATTTTCATTGGAGAGATAGCAAACTGTTTGTGTGGAACATTACATGTATTAGCAGACCCATATTGATGTGGTTAGTTTGGATTTTTCCTCTTTGTTATTTATTGTTCATTGTCATAAGGGATGGTTCTTAAGGGAGTGAACAAACAGGGATATTGTTGGAAATTAAAATAATATGAAAAACAAAATATATAAAATATTGGAAAATGTTATACATATATTTAAGTTGTTACAGTTATAATTATAGCCTATATGATATCAACCGTATACTGAATTAAGTTCTTCAGTGGAAATAAGTGTTTCATTATATCTTGGGCACTGGTATATTTGTGCCACTTTTGTCCTTTCTAATTCCACATAACCTGATTTTCATGACTTTTAAACAAAAGGGATCCGATGCAACAATTAATTCTAAGTAACATCAGGGTGTTCCTCTGGTTAGAGAGCTGCAGTAGACTAGAAGACTTTTGATTCTAATTGTAAGTTCTATACTTCCTCACTGTCTGTACCACTGTTTTCTCTCCATTCGTCCACCAAGGATAATGACATTTTCCATCTGTTTTCCTCTGGAAAGTGGTGAGCAGTCAGTCTAAGCTACTCATCTCCTAGCCAGTTATGGATGAAAGTTATACCCCCTGGCTCTGACTTTATAGAAAAGAGTGCATTGGCATAACTCCCTTGATCATTTTCCTTGTCTAATTATTAACTTAATATGGGTGGTATATCTGTTGAGACGATTCCTCAACCCTAACTGCATTTGTTACACTGCTCCCCTTGCCCTCACATTCCCATCTCCAGTTTCCCTACCCCCAACAAGGATTAAGGGCACTGATGACATTCTTATTGTTATAGTCCTGGATGAGGGGATGAATGAAGAAATGCTTATCAAGGCCTTTGGACTCTTTGGAAGAAATTAGAATACGATATAATGGCATATAAGCTGAGAGCTTGCCTTTGGAATCCATAGGAATCCAGATGATAGAAGGCTGGCTTTAGTTTTTAAGCTGCCCGCTTTGCAGATGGCCTGGCAAGAGGATGTGGTTCAATATGAGACATGCTTGAGACTAATGTGAAGATTTTGCATGGTTTCACAACCTGCAGGATAATGATTGAATGACTTTTTTCCCCCTTCCAGGCTTTTAATTTGGATGGGGATTTAAAAAATATTTTATAAAATTGTCACCTTGTGACACTAGGCAAAAAGAAGCAGCCCACATTTATCTCAGCTTTCAAATGAAATTCCCAGGCACTGGCTTTATAAACATCTCCAGACTTCTGCATCTCATCAAGGTTATTCCATGGCACTGTGGCCTTCAAAAAGAAGAGTTCTAAGAAGAGCAGGCTTCCTCCTCTTTCTCTTGTTAGTTTTATCATGTATAATGATTATCACTTCCCATTACCATGTAAAACGAAGCCAAAAAGACAGAGCACAGTTTGTACTCTCTTCAGTCTAATTAGATGTGTTTTGTTATTTTCCGGATCATTCACCCTTGGTTCAATTTAAGTTTAAGACAGCCTAATCAACCTTTTAACTAGACAATCCCTGGCTTCCTTCTGCTCCTGGGAACTGATGCCTAATCGTGTAGCAAGAGCAATTCAGCTTTGGACAAAAGAAAGACAGACGGAAAATGGAAGAAATAACCATCTTGAGCCAGTCACTGAAACTGAGTGGTCAAGTCCAAGTGGGGACTTGGAGATAGGCCCAGTTTGGATCATTGGCCTAGCAGCATGCTGAATTAGAAGAGCACTGAATATGGTATCAGAAGACCGAGGTCAGGATTCTTGTTCTATGACTTACTGGCTATATGATAATGGGCTTAACTCTTCTGAACCCCAATTTCTTCCTCTAGAAATTGGAGAACCTATCAATTTTACTGCCTCCCTCACAGAGCTGTTCTGAAGAAAGTAATGGGTAAACAGGTAAACTCAATTCAATTCAATCCAACTCAAGGTTCATTTATTAAGTGCTTACTATATTCTAGACAATGTATGAGGGACCAGCAATACAAACACAAAAATGAAATTATCCTTGCCCTTAAGGAAATTTATTTTGAGGTTGACAAGGATTCTCAGGACCTTTGAGAGGGAAGAAATCAAGCTAAAAGGTATTCCATAAGAAAACCAACTTCAGTGCAGCTAGATGGCACAGTGGATAGAGTACTGGCTCTGGAGTCAGGAGGACCTAAATTCAATCCTGCCTCAGACACTCAGGTGTCTGACATTTATGAGCTGTGTGACCCTGGGAAAGTCACTTAACCCCGATTGCTTCATCCAAAAAAAAGAAAAAGAAAAAGAAAGAAAACCAACCTCAATGACATAAGGAATAATAATAATTTCCACTTTAAATCACACCATATAGATCATATAAACAGAAGCAGTAAACACTGCACCTAAGAACACTTATTCATTTAATTAAAGATTATTATGTGCCTACTACATGTGGTACATCAGATTAAATCATAGAGAAGATGCAAAGGTTACTGGACCATTAAAGGAAAGGCTGTCCTAAAGTTTATAAGGAGTATTCTTGATGGCCCTGAGCTGAAGAAGGGAACAACTAACAATTTTTTCCTTTGTGACTCAGAAATGAAATTTATACCATAGTACTAGTTTTGAGTATTGGCAAAAGGACCTTGTAATCACTCAAGGTTACAATCCAATTAGATCCATACATAAAAATCCTTTTCTATTGTAAAGGATTCTTCCCACCACTGTAGAAATGGAATTTGGCAGAATGATTAATATTTCCATAGAGAAAAGAGCCTAGCAATTACTATACTGAATCACATTAATGGGACCATAGAATCTTAGACTTTGGAGAGTTATAAGGGTGTTTAAAGGACATCTAATGCACCACTCAAATCCCTTCCACAACATCCCTGGCAATTGGTTATCCCTTTACTTGAGAATGAAAAGCTTACTCCATTCCAGATCAGAAGAGTTCAATTCCTTGTTGAATATCCTACTGAATCTCCATTTCTTGACTTGCTAGAGCAGGTCAATTGATCTGTGGTACATAGACTCCCTTTCAACCCATGATTCTTGCTAACAGAGATCCTAAATGATATGTCATTAGAGGGCACAGTTGTCCTCCAAGGATGTAAACCTTAAAAATTATGTCTGGTCTAATTTTTCTTACAAACCATTGTGTAATTTAAGATTCTAAATGTGGATTCTAATCTGTTCCCCCCCTTGGGGGAAACTGACTAAAAATCACTGATAAAACGAGTTTAGGTTTTTAAGGGTTTATTGGAAAATAGAAAGAAAAAGATTGAGAACAGAATTCTAACAGCCTGGCATTCCTATCTTTCCTCAAATTTCCTGTGAAGTCCTCTGCCGCCACCACCATCAAGTCAGGAAGCCAAAAGGCCCAGCGCTCTCTGCCCAGGCTCCCTTTCCTCCTTCCTCTCTCCTCCCAGACCATAGGAGGCTCCTCAAGTTGATTGTCTGGTAGCCTTGATAGACAGCACCCATGAGCAAACGTCATTTCCTGACGCCAAGGAAAAGCCACAATGCCTCTGAGGCATTTTCCTCATGGTGGAGCTTTCCCACAGCAAGTCTCCAGTAGGTGGCGTCATTCCAATCATTACACCATTTTTGACTCTATCATTCATAATTTAATTCGAATCATCTTTGAATTTATTTGTGTTTCCTGGCTGTCTCACTTCTTGAAATAATAACTTGCCTAATTTCATTACTTTCTGTCTAAATTGCCCTAAATTTACCTTGCACAAATTTTATTGGATTCCCATATACACCAGTATTGAAGCATGCGATAGACAAGTGCATATTTGCTTTGTTCACATAATTTATCATGTCAGGTTTTGAACATGCTTTTCTCTTCATCTTTCCCATTTACATCTTATTTTTGTAGACTGTCAATCTAAACTGTGTCACTTTGTGTTATTCCCTTGACCTTTCTGGGCTAAAGATTCCTTATGTGTAAAATGAAGAGATTAGATTGGATAACCTCTAAGGTCCTTTCCAACTTTGACATTTTATGAGTGAAAGAATCTATGAATCTAGTTGAAGCTCTTATTGAGGAATATTGCAGAGATGACTTGAATATACAACATTAAGCTATAGTATTTGGTGCCATCATCAATTAATATTGATCAAAATATAAATTAATCCATTTGTATTTATGGAACAATGTACATAACATTTCTCAGGAAGAATTATAGTACAATTTGATAGTGAACTTGATCTAGGGTTTGCTTCTTGGTAGCACTGCTTCATAAGCAAAGTAAGAAACAACATATCTAGAAAAGCAAAACAAAACAAAATATTGCTTTAATTGTTTTCGACCCAGTAATTTATGTATTCATTATGTTTGAGATACCCACCATTTGGTCAGTATACAATTAACCTCTTATGTGATAGATTTCTTTCTGTGAGATGAGGTTTATAGTTGGAGCTTAAGTCAGAATGTTTGCAAAGTTTTCCCCTTAGTTGTAGACTATGTGTAGTGTTTTCTTGAGCATATTTTCCCCAAAGCTTTAGTTATTTATGTATGAGAAGTGATGGGAGAAAATGATTTTTAGCATAATTTTTTCAATGGCTGCAGATCGCAATGTCTTCTGGGAGCCACCAGATGTCACTCTGACAGATGAGGTTTAAATGGACTTCAGAAGATCCTGACTTACACACATTTTAATTCAGAACCACACAAAATGTCAAAGCTGTAAGAGACCTTGAAATTCATGTCTTCTCATCCCCTCATTTAACTGAGAGGCTAAGTGATGTGCCCTCAGTCACACAGCAGAGTCAGGATTTAACCTCCAAGGGCTGGTCCTCTATCTATTGTATTTGAGAAAATTCCATTCCTGTCATTTTGTCATAAAAACATAGGCTCTTAGAGCTAAAATCACTTTAGAGATCAGCCCATCCAACCCCTTCATTTTCCATATGAAGATATGGAGACCCAACGATAGAAAGCTTTAACAGAGATCAGACAGCTAATTGGTGGCACGGTCCAGACTAGAGTCAGGTTTCTTGATTCTCAGGCTAATGTTCTTTCCAAATGGAAAGTAAGTAAGCTCTTTAAAATATTGGCATTCTTTGTTCTGTTGCAAGAGACTCTTTAGTGAAGTGCCTTAGGCATCTGTAACCCAGAATAGCACGGGCATCCTCTTCAAAGCTCATGGAAACTTTCCATTGTCTTTATCCTATCCTTGATGCTGATGATGCCTGGGAGAGGATGCTTTTTTTTTTTTTTTTTTTTTAGTGAGGCAATTGGGGTTAAGTGACTTGCCCAGGGTCACACAGCTAGTAAGTGTTAAGTGTCTGAGGCCGGATTTGAACTCAGGTACTCCTGACTCCAGGGCCGGTGCTCTATCCACTGCGCCATCTAGCTGCCCCAGAGGATGCTTTTTAAGGACAGTTCTACACAAAGAGAATTATGACACCCTCCCCTCCCCCCAAGTTATTTTATTTAATAGTTCCAAGTAATAGATGAAACTTTCTAGTTAAGTCCTTACTATTATAATAGTCAAAATTAATAATTCTGGCCCCTGGGGAAAGCAGCATGAAAAATATTCTCTTATCAATTTTTTAAAGACAAATTCAAATGAGCAAGCAAGGGAGAAACATTAACACAAAGTTCCTCGGGGCAGAAAGAGACAGTGATTCAGTCCTAAAAGGATCTAGGTTCAGAGTCAGGGACCCTGTATTCACACAAGTTCTAGATCCAAGAGTCTCATTAGATTTAAGTTTTTGCTTTGCTATTTACTACCTATACCTTAGGAAAGTCACTTAATGTCCCTAGTCTCAGTCTCCTCTGAAATATGAAGCAGATGGTGTTCAACTTGCTTACATCTGAGGAACTTGAGGCCACTTATTGTTGGTGAGATGGAGGCTGGCAGTAGGGAGGGAACAAGATGGGACTGGGCTACCAACAAGGGACTGACCTTGGATGTAGATGCCACTTTGGATGGTAATGAGATTTTGTATTATCAGGTAAATTACTATTTAAATTAATTATTCTTGTTGAATGCTAAATTCAGTTATTTATATGCTTGTGAAAGAGTCAAAATATGATCTGGACCTTTTAAATTTTAGTGCCCAGGGACAAAAACAGAGTCACCACCTCCTATTTAACTGAACAGTAAATTTTCATTGATATTTTTTGCTTTTACATCACCCACATTTTGGGATATATATATTCGCCTTTCCCTACCCACTGAGCACAATTTACCACCGATTTAAAAAGAAAGAAAGAAAAAAGCATTTTAGTAAAACTAACCAACACATCAATGAGTCTAATAACACATGAAATGTCCCACCGTCCTCCACCTCTGCAAAGAAGGAATGAAAGTTCATTTTCTTATCTTTTCTCTGTGGCCAAGCTTAGTCATTATAATTTCACGGCATCAAGTTTTGTTTTTCATTCCTTCCATGTACATCAGGTTATTTTTTCCAAATAAAATAAGGAAAATGAGCAGAGAGCAGAAACCCCTGAGGAGTAGAGGACCAGGGATCATAGCACAAAGCCTTCCTCAGTGCCTGGCACAGTTCTTAGCAAATAATAGGTGTTCATCAATTCCTTGTTTAAAACAATTATTCCTCTTTACCACATAAAGCCAGGCTCCTTATGGTCAAGATCTGAGTTGCTTGCTCACACTTCCAGATTAATCTTCTTTCTGTGTGGCTCTGAGCTCATCATTCCTTTGCTCAAGAGCCTTTAATGACATCCCATTGCCTACAAAATGAAATCCAAAGTCTCTAGTCTGTCATTTAAGGATCTTCACAACCTAGAATCATTTTAACTTCCCAGTCTTATCTCACATTACTCCCTGTATGTTCAAAGTAAAACGAATATTCATAGTCCTCTATGAATGCCCTGTTTGGACATAGTCCCCTATAAATGTTCCCTTTTCCCTGCTCTCCAGGGTTTCGATTCTCTGTTCATTTTCTTATTTTGTTTTAAAAAAAATAACTTGATGTGAGTGGAAGGAACAAAACCCAAAATTCGGTTCAGTGAAATTAGAATAACTAACCTCAGCCACAGAGAAGACCTAAGAAAATGTATCTTCTCTTCTTTGCTGAGGTGAAGGACTAGGGCTGTGAACCATTATATCTATTGTCAGTCTTAGTTGGTGTTGGTTAATTTTGTTGAAATGCCTTTTATTTTCTTTCTTTTTAAATCTTAGTGATAAGTTAAACATAACTCAATGGATAGGGAAAAGGAGATATGCGTGCCCCAGATGTGAAAGCAAAAGATATCAATGCAAGTTTAATGTTCAGATGACAATTAACTAGGGGGTGGTGACTTTGGCTTTATCCTTGGGCACTGAAACCTAAAAGGTATAAATAGTATTTTTCCTCTTCAGTGCCTCTCTTCATACCATTTGCTCTGCCTTCTATGCCTCCCCTACACCTCTGGAAGTTGAAATGTTGTCCATCCTCCAAAATCCAGTTTAGATGCCAATTTCTTCATGAAGCCTTCCTTGATACTACCTGTTGGAAAATAATCTGTCCTTCCTTAGATACCATACAACACTTTGCTACAAGCTGTTGAGGGAAGAGACCATGTAATTTTCATTTCAAATCTAATGCAGTATGTTAATCTTAGTAGGTACTTAGTAAGTAAGGATCTAATGAACTGAACATAAAACAGAGAGATATAATCTTCTGTCATTGTCATTTGTCCAGATCTTGTGTTTCCCCACTGAATTATAAACCCCAGTAGGGAAAGGACATCAGTTTTCTCATTTGTAAAGGGGCATAATAATACTAGTTATTCCTATCACACAGGTATGCTATGAAAAAATGGATTTGCACACTGTAGAGTGCTTATAGAAATGTGTACTGTAATTATTGAATTGACTGTCCCAAGGCACTTATTTATTTAATTGTAATCTTCTCCATAACTTTTCACCTTAGAACTTGAATTATTTAGGTTTTTTTCTTTATAAGGTGTTGTATTTCCTGTGTTTTTAAGGTGTTGTGTTTCCTGTCTCCTGGTCCAGTATCTGAAAGGGCTATGTTTCTCATAGATCAAATTCAGTATTAATGAGCATGGAGAAAAAATTGGATTGGACCCAGCACCAAAAACAATACTTCAGATGTATTATGATTAGGTCAGATACAGGTAATATTATTATTACCTTTGTTATCTCTCTGTTTCTATTCCTGCTTCTGTATCTCTTGTCTTTGTGCCTTTGTCTCTGTCTGCCTCTTTTCACACTCAACATCTCTGTCTTTGTCTTTCTCCTCACCACTCTTCCTTTTGATCACAAACATGTGCAGGTCTTTACTATCAAAAAACATAATCCTAGTATCCCTTAAATATCATCCTATATCTCTCTTCCTGTTCACTGCTAAGCTTCTAGAAATAGTAGCCCCTCTACTGTCATCACTTTCTCACCACTATCTCAACTAACAGATTGAAATTCAATTTTCATCCCCACCACTCTATTGAAACTATTCTCTCCCAGGTCTCCAATGACTTCGTGATTGCCCACTCCAATAGATTTTTCTCTATCGTCATCATCTTGGACCTTTCTAGAGCACTTCTCATGGTTGATCACCTATCTTGCTCAATACTTTCTCCTCCTTTGGCTTGTATAACACTATTCTCTTTCTGCCACTACAACTTACTGATTCATTATTCTTCACCCATTTCATCAATGTCTTCCCAAAAGTCTATCTTAGATTCCTTTTTCTTGGCTCCATATTTTCCCTTTGGTGTTGTAACTTACCCCATGGTTGCAATTATTATCTCTGTTTAGATGAATTCCAAATCTATATATGCAGCCCTGGTTTCTCCCCTAATTGTCCAGTTCAATAATTTTTTGCATACTCTTCCACCACATTTAATCATTTATTAACCCCTGTCAATTCTATTTTCACAATTAACTTTTTTTTTGGCTGGGCACTGAGCATTAAGTGACTTGCCCAGGGTCACACAGATAGTAAGTGTCAAGTGTCTGAGGCCGGATTTGAATTCAGGTCCTCCTGAATCCAGGGCCAGTGCTTTATCCACTGTACCACCTAGCCACCCTTACAATTAAATTTTGTATCCATCCCTTCCTCTTTACTCATATTGCTACCATCTTAGTTCAGGACCTTATTACCTCTCATTTAATCTATTGCAATGGCCTCTTAGCTGGTTTCCCTGACTAGCTCATGTATCCCCTCTCCAATACAACTTTCACAGAGCTGTCAAAATCATCTTGCTGGGGCAGCTAGATGGCGAAGTGGATAAAGCACTGGCCCTGGAGTCAGGAGTACCTGAGTTCAAATCCGGCCTCAGATACTTAACACTTACTAGCTGTGTGACCCTGGGCAAGTCACTTAACCCCAATTGCCTCACTAAAAAAAAAAATCATCTTGCTAATGCACAGATCTGAATATGTCATCCTCCTGTTTAAAAGTATTAAGTGGCTCCCTATACAAATTACTTAGGCTAACATTTAAAGTCTTATACAATCTGGCTATAACTTACAATTTTAGCCTTTATTCTCTATAGTGCACTCCATGTTTCTAATTTCTTGGATTACTCCTTGATCTTATCCTACTCTGTCCCACATTCATGGTTTCAGACAAAACCTTCCCTTATGCCATATGGGGAATACATCCTTCTTCAAATCCCCACCTACTGTAATGCTTCCTTCATGATCCTGCTTAATGCTAACTGTATTGGGGTAGCTGATTAAAGATCCAAAGGTGAAAGTTAGATTGGCACTTAGCCATACAAGGTTTGCACAGGAGGCTCCACCAGATCCAAATTTCAGAAAGCTTTACTGTGTCTGATGTAGCCACAAAGGCAAAATTCCCATTTGATAGATCTGTACCTTCCCACCTTCACTCTCAAGAAGAGAAATGTATGTGTCTCATTAGATGAAATAGATCTAATTTTTTACCTCCTTGGCAATATTACTCATATATTTCAACAAATTCCAGGTCTCATCCTGTATAAGATGAGAAATTCTGTCAAAGCCATGCCAGCTTTGTCCATACTCTGTGGGACCATCCCATCTGCAAAACCAATCAAATAATCAATCAAAAGGTTGCAAAAAACTGAAAGCAAATATCACACATGGGGATAAGGAATAGCACCTTGTCTCCTCACTAGAGAAAATGCTGGGAAGTCCAAAGTGGAAGTTAAGAAGGAGAGAGAAGTAATAAAACCTCAGATGGAGTATAAAAGGACAGAGATAAGGAGATTAGATTGTGCTATCATCATCCACAGATGTTTCCTGCTTTTTTTTCAACAAGCAACTATTCAGGCTCAGGAGATGAGCCTCCAAAGGGCACATATCAGGGGAACAAAGAGAGCCAGGACCTGTATTATGAAAAGCCAGGTTTCAGTAGCTCTGGAAGGTGTATCTTTGCAAGCATCTCTAGATAAAAGTGGACCCAAGGATGAGAAGTGCTTGAGGTTTTTTCCACATTAAAAGAAAGTACTATATTTTGCTGTAGTGCTGATCTTGAAAGAGGGAGGTGCTGATCATGTTGATCTGCTTGGCAGAGATTGGCAGTGTGTTTGCCCATTATCTAGGTTCTATGAGCCAGGCTCACTCTCCCAAAACACCAACACCTCCAAGAAGTGTCCTAGATTTCCTAGCTCAAGGTGCTTCATAGAATTATAGAATCAAAGAATTTGGAAGTTTGAAGGGAACTTAGTAGCCATCTAGGCTGCCATTGTCATTGTTATCATCATCACTACCACCATCATCATCATTGTCGAGCACTTATATTTACTAAGTACCAAGCCTTGTGATAAGTACTTAATATACAAAAAAGGCAGAAACACAGTCCCTTCATTCAAGGAGTCCACATTCTAATGGGGGGACAATTATGTACATACAAAATATATACAGTATAAGTTATTACGTCAAAGATTTATTAAGTACCCACTGCATACAAGCACTGCACTAAGCTCTAGAAGCAAAAGACAATATGGTTATCCTTTCCACATTGCAACTTTCTCCATCACAGGTGTTGATATATTGTGGGTTGGCATAAGAAATTAAATGGGAATTATTTTGGAGTTTTGGGGAAGCCACAGATGACATCTGAAGACCATCAGATGACACACAAAAAGTTTAGAAACTCAGAAATACATAAATATGTGTATAACATTGTATAATACCAACCCAAAATTTGCAATAAGTTACTGTAATATCACATAAAAGAAAGGCAAAGAAAATTAGACTTCTTTGTTATGAAAGGCCAAAAATTTTTACATTGATTTTCAAGATAGTGGGGGCACTGTGCCCCAATCCACTCAATGTAGAAGAGATAACTGTACTGAATATCAAGGAGTTCATGGTCTAACAGGATATATGGTATGCAAACAACTAGCTTCAAACAAGAAAAATACAGTACAAACTGGAGATAGTAATAGAGGAAAGGTACTAAGATGAAGGAGTTCTGGAAAAGGTTTCTTGTAGAAGCAGGACTTTAACTGAGGCTTGAAGGAAGCCAGAAGGCAGAGCTAAGGGGACAAAAATGTTTTAAGCATAGGGCACAGCCAGTGAAAAATCCAATCTCTTGTATGAGAAAGATCAAAGAAACCAGTATCACTGGTGAGGGGGAAAAGTAATCGGTAAGAAGATCAGAAAGGAAGAAAAGAGGCATCTTACAAAAAGTTTTTAAAAGTCAAATAGGATTTTGCATTTGATTTCTTTTCTTTTTAACATTTTTATTTATTTTTCTTTTAAATTTATTTATAAAATATGCATTTCCATAACAGCATAATGAAAATATGATTATACATGAAACTGCAAATCTATTATCTACAGATTGCTATTACTTTGAAATACAGAATAGTCATGGCATTTTCTTTTTTCCTTTTTCTTTCCCCCTCCATCCCAGAGACACAAATATGTTTATATATGTAAAATCACTCTCTACATACTTCTATTTATCAGTTCTTTCTCTGGATGCATATAGCATCTTCCTTCATATGTTCTTTATAGTTAATTTTGGTACTTATAAAAGTCAAAATTACTTCACTCAGAGTTGTTCTTAAAACAATATTGCTGTTACTGTATACAATGTTCTTTTGGTTCTTCTCATTTAAGTCCTCGTTATTTCATGCAAGTGTATCCATGCTTTTCTAAGACCATCCTCCTCACCATTTCTTATAGTACAGTAGTATTCCATCATAATCATATACCATAACTTATTCAGCCATTCCCCAATTGACAGGTATCCCCACAATTTCCAATTTTTCACCATCACTAAAAGAGCTGATATATATATATATATATATATATATATATATGGTTCCAAAGGTTTGTCATGCCGGGGTGGGAGTAGGGATAAGCTCCCATTCTCTATAAAATGCTCCAAAAGCGTGCATCTCAAATAGCCTCTGACAACCAAAGCCCAACTCCTGGCCTTCTCAATTCAGAACTGTTTCCACTAACAGGAGAAGGGGCGGAGGTGAGTCACTGGCGCCTTAAAACCAGTTGCTTCAGGCAGGTGGGGCTCCTTAGCCTTGGCAGGCAACCCGCCTAGGGGAAGGAACCCTGACTTTAAACCTCCGCTGCCTTGCAGCTATTCCCATATATGGGAAAGGCTTCGTGAGTTAACCCCGAGGAAAAATCAGGAGTCAAAGTCCCTTAGGCAGTTGGATGTTGGACATCACATCCCTCTGGCAACTCCTGCGGCCTCACTGGTGCCAAACTGTACTGGCTCTGCCTTTCCTTTGGATCCACCAATGTCTCAGAGAGGGAAAACCTGCTGCACGGGCAACAGCTTGTTTTCCATATTGATCTGCCCAGGCCAGTACCCTGGAGAGTACACTCCAGCTACTCCTCATGGAGTAGATACAACATGGGATGCGGCAGTTACCGGTTACAAGTCACTCCGGAGCTGTGGCTCCCCTATGGGACTGCACAGCCACACTGTGGCCTGTGGCTCTTCAAGGCACTGATCCATGGTTGTCCATGACTGGTGGAGGCCTACTATATATATATATATATATTCATTCATTTATTTATCTATCTATTTAATTATCTATTTCTCTATTTATTTTACTTACTTTTTATTGTAAAGATGTTAGGGAGACACTGACTTTGACTGATTTGGGGGAATGACATGGTCCTAATCTCAGAAAGAAATTACACATTGTGTTTTGGGTGGAGGTGGAGGTGGAGGGGGGAGAAAAGACTGCAAAAAATGTTTCTTGCCTAAGAAAGAATGTGAGCTAAGGAATCCTGAGAAGCAAGGAAGCAGCAAAAAGTCTCATCTTGGCCTGATCAATCTTCAAGAATAAATCATTTCTTGAACATTTCTTTTTGGGAATAATTGCAATTTCCTGAAAGAATAGTTTCTTCCTCTTCAGAAAAATGTATGTTCTTTTGGCACCCAAACTTGTCTTCTCTGTTCTGTGAATGTGGGGCAAAAATCATAGTTTTATTTTTTAATTATTAACTGTCTTCTCCTCTGTTGTCCTTAAATTATTGTTGCAGTGAGTACTTGGGTATTCTGGAAGTATTTCTCAATTTATATCCTAGATAAATTTGCATTCATTTGTTATTTTTTCCCTTCTTATGTATATATTCTTTGTTTCCAGATCAATGAGGGTTAAGTGACTTGCCCAGGGTCACACAGCTAGTAAGTGTCAAGTATCTAAGGCTGGATTTGAACTCTGGTACTCCTGAATCCAGGGCTAGTGCTTTATCTACTGTACCACCTAGCTACCCCCTATGTATATGTTCTTTTAAAATAACTGAGTCTTTACTTTAATCTAAGAAGTCTCCTTTGTTTATTTTCAAGTCGTTACCTTCACATCCCTAACTGCCACCATGAATACCTTGTGTATTTCTTTCTAACTATTTTACTGAGTCTCTGGGCTCTCATTAATCTATCCCGAATTGCTGTTCAAGCAGTTTGGTGGTAGGTGGTACAGTGCATAGAGCTCAGGGCCTGGAATCAGGAAGACTAGTCTTGCTGAGTTCAAATCTGACCTCAGATACTTATGTTCTATGTGACCCTGAACAAGTCAGTTAACCCTGTTTGCCTCAGTTTTCTCATCTTTCAGTGTAATTGGTTTCCCTTGAAACTCTATTTTCTGTATTTTAGAACATTATTCTGAGAATGCTTCCATAGGCTTCAGCAGACTGCCAAACCAGTCCATTACACACATGTAATGTTAAGAACTGTTGCTCAATTGGGTGTCTATCCGAATGCTTGTGGAAAACTGGGTTATAGGCATTCTTGATCTGCTTGGTCTTTCATGGATGGATGGTCAGGCTAAATTCTTTTGAGTAATTACAGATCTCTTCTAAGAAGCTCAGCAATGTTCTGGGACTTTATGCAATGTGCGCATCATATGTAAGGAGGAACTTCGTTTATAGAGAAGGTAGGAATGGGGCTAAAGACAACAGAAAATGGTAAAGGCAACTCAATTGGACCAAGTGTACAAAAAGATCTGGGGTAGAGGTAATACAGCTGTGAAGGTATTGAGGGAGTGTCCAATGGAGGGGAAAATATTCAATCCATGGGAAAGCTTTTGAACTTCATTAAAACTTTAAAAAGGAAACCTAGTGAATTCCAACAACTACTGACCTGAATGCCTACTCTCCCATCTATATTAAATCTTCATTAGTCAAAGATATCTTCAATGGAGGCATTAGGGGTATGGCATGTAAAACTATATGTGTTTGCCTTATTTCTGTCCCAAGTTTGGGGAAAATTAGCTGTGGTTTCTAATATATTTGTTACTTATAAATTAGGATCTTTAGCACTGGTTTGGGGCATTAAGCATTTATTAAAGTATATTAAAAACTAGTAAAGAGAGTACACATGTCACTGAAAGTTAAGAAAAGGCCTATTGAGCCTAGAGGAGAGAATAGAGCTTAGCCCAGCCTTCTAGCCTAAAGGAAAAATAGAGCTCAGCCTAGCCTGCTTCTTCCTCCCAGTCCTCTACCACCATGAGCACCTCAGAGAACCTAACTGAGAGTAACTGCTTATGGAAGTTTTTTCTGGGTCCCGAGGAGAGGGAGTCCTTACACACTGCTTTAAGCTAATTGGCTAGAATCATGCAAATCCATTGGTTTACTGAACTTAAGGGTGGTCCTATGTTGAGGTCAGAGTTCACACCCTCTGAGAACACACCTCTTGAGGACCAGGCAGGTCTGGTTTTAATTGAATTAACTTTAAGTGAGTTAATCAGCAAAGTCAGTCAATCCAATCAATCTTAATCCAATCAATCCCCTTGAAGGGGTGGGGGTGGGGGGGCTTTGGGAATTCCTAAAACACTATTATTTTCTCACAGGGGGGAGAAATCAGGCTTTCTCAAACAATATTCAACAAGAGATCACATCTTCACCATTTCATAATAAACTGCAAGATGTATAGAATAAAACGTCTCATTGTGCTTATCATTTCTTGATTCCAAAAAAAAAATTGATTCGATAGAACAAAATGCTACCTTATAGACTCTTTTATAAAAAAGGTGCCTCACAACCATACATTAAGATCATTTAAGATTCCTTAAAAGATATAACAACAGAAATAACCCTCTTAAAAACCTCTTTGATAACGGATACCAGGAGAGACATAAAAAAGGGAGATGTAAACTTGCCAAGGTATTCATGATTCCAGTGGAAGAGATCCAGCCTAGTGTTCAGGTCAAGAGGATTTCCCTACAAATGATGCAATCCCCCAGATGCTTCTGGTTGTGTGTGTGTGTGTGTGCGTGTGTGTGTGTGTGTGTGTGTGTGTGTGTATGAGTAATAGAAAAAAGAAAGAAAAGAACATCAATATCAATAAATATTCTAAATAACAAAGAGAGGTGAAAAGGGAGCATCCTGTGAATCTGTGGATTTGAATCCTGGTGTTCCCATTACAAAATGAGCTGGCACAGTCTAAATGTGTCCATGGAATTTATGAAGCCTATGAAAACTGGATAATTCCAATCTGATGAATTATATCCCAAAGAACTTCAACCTTAGCATACCCCTGCTTATGACTCAGCCTAAAAAACTTCATTAGGAAATCAAGACTGAATTGGCTACACAAGAAGAGACTACTTCAGGTTCTTTAGCTCATATATAAAAAAGGAGCTAAAATCTTTCCCCATTTACTAAAAGTGATGGTACTCTCACTTGTTGAGCAGCCCAATCATTATGTCATTTGTATTTTAAATAATATATTTTTCTTAAAAGCCAGCAAACATACATTAATTATATTCCAAACAGTTAAATAATGACATGGTTCTATAGCATGGTCCTCCAAGTTTTCTAAAAAGGATGGTTACTTGAAAATCTATAGCTACCTTTTATCCAACTTAATCACCCTCATGGACTGGAATTTTTCCTTCCGTGTGCTATACTCATTAGGCAAACTTTGTGATAACTAAATGTTTTCCATAAAACCAAAGCTTGGATGAAATCTAATTGCACGACTTTCATTTCGAAATAGATTTTAGAGCCATAGAATCTCGGAGTTGGCAGGCACTTCAGAGATCATTTACCACACCCCCTTCAACCTAGAACAGAAAAATTTTCTCCAAGCTTCCCAACCACGGATCATTTTGGTCTTTGGTCCAACAGCTCAAGCGATGGGGAATTCACTGTCTCATAAGGCTATTCATTACACATTGGGATAGATCTCATTTTTAGGAAGTATTTCCTTACATGGAGCTAAAATCTACTTCTCTGAAAATTCCATTCATTGCTCCTATTTTTGCCCTCTGGGACTTAGCAGAACAAATCTTAATCCTTCTTCTATATGGCAGAGCTTCAAATATTTGAATACAACTGTCACATACATCTCTTTTCTCCCCCAGACCTCAACAAACCTCTGTCTTTTTTTTTTTTTGAGACAGGTAGATGGCATAGTGAATAGCATTAAACATAGGGTTAAGAAAGTCTATGTTTAAATCCTGCTTCAGATACTTAGTAGCTGGGTGACCCTGAGCAAGTCACTTAAACTCCCTCAAAATCAGTTTCCTAATTTATAAATAGGGATAGCATGTAGCTTACTAGGTTAATGTAAGGATCAAATGAGATAAAATACAAAGTGTTTTTTAAACCTTAAAACGCCAGATATCATTGTTATTGTTATTATTGTTATTATATTACTTCCCTCCAGGAGAAAGATTTTTAGTTCTTTGAACCAGTTTTCATAATGTATAGTCTTCAATCCGTTCTCTACCTTGGTAGTCCTCTTTTGAATATACTAACATTCATCAATGGTCTACTAAAAATGCAGCACCCCAAATTGAAGACAATTTCTAGATGTGGTAGGACAAGAGTACAAGTGGATCCAGAAGCACCTTCCTTGTAGACACTCTATTTCTTTTAATGCAGTCTAAAATCTCACACTAGCTTTTTTGACTGTCCAATGATACCAACCACCTCATCTATGCCAACTATGCCTCGTCCAAGTCATTAGCAACCATTGTTTAACAGAAAAGGGCCAAAGATATATTCCTAGGACATGCCATTACAAACCTTACTCCAATTTGACATTAACTTATTAATCATTATTCTTTGGTTCTAGTCATTAAAGCCATTATGAATTCACCTAACTGTACTCTCATCTGACCCACATCTCTCCATTCCATACTGGAAGAAACCATAAAATTTTTCCTTGCTGAAATATGACAAACCATATTCATTTCTTTAGTACTTCCCAAATCTACTAATCTAATAATCCTGCCAAAAAAAGAAAAAGTAATTGAGGTTCTTGATGAACCTACACAGGTTTGTCATGATTCCTTTCTTCCCTCACCTATTCTTTTTTTTCAAAATATAAACATTTTTCTTTAAAGTTTTGAGTTCCAAAATCTATCCCTCCTTCCCTCCCACCCTTCCCCCCTCCCATAGGTGGTAAGCAATCAGCTATAGGTTATACATGTGCAATTATGTAAAACATTACCATATTAGTCATTTTGTATAAGAAAATGAATAAAAGAAAAAATAAAGAAAGTAAAAAAAAATAGAGTGTTTCAGTCTGTGTTCAATCAATATAAGTTCTTTCTTTGGAGGTAGATAATATCCTTCATCATTAGTCCTTTAGGATTATCTCGGATCATTGTACTGCTGAAAATAGTTAAGTCATTCACAGCTCTTCATCAAACAATATTGCTGTCATAGCGCACAATGTTATCTTGGTTCTGCTCACTTCTCTTCATCAGTTCATACAAGTCTTTCCAGGATTTTCTGAAATCATCCTGTTTGTCATTTCTTATAGCCTAATAATATTCCATCACCATCATATACCACAGTTTGCTTAGCCATTCCCCAGTTGATGGGTATTCCTTTGATTTCTAATTCTTAGCCATTACAAAAAAAGGTGCTATAAACATTTTTGTTAACAATAGGTCTTTTTCTCTTTTGGGATATCTTTGGAATTGTGGTGAAAATTATTTGTGTTATAGGCAGCTTTTGAAGGACCTCCCCTTTTGGGGGGAGAAAAGATTGAATGCTCCCTGAAGGGTAGTTAGAGGGCACTTCCAGAATGCTAGCTCTCAAGTCACTTCCTGAATGCTAGTTCGGGTTCTTGGTGTGGCAACTGTGGTCCTGGTGGCAAGTGCTGGTTCTTGCTAATGATGGAAAACCCTAAATTCCTTTGAATTAGCTTAATAGAAAATGGTCCGAGGATTGCATAGGCTAAGTTTAGAGTTAAGAGCATTTCTCTGTATTTCTATTTTCCTATTTCCTTATCTTTGATTTTTTATTGGTTTCACCTTTGTTGTTTAATTAATTCCCAAGTAATAAAATCTGATCCTTTTGTGAACTAAAGCTTAGAGGATCCTTTCTTATTGGCCTGGGAGAAATATCTAAAAGGGCAGTTCAGAGCAGAGGGAGAACCTAAAAGGTCCCTCATATTTCCAGGACCCCAATATTAAGGTAAATCACCCAAATAACGCTCCGTATATCAAATTTTGGCCCTCACAGGATATAAAACTAGTAGTGGTATTGCTGGATCAGAGGGTATGCACAGTTCTATAGTCTTTTGGGCATAGTTCCAAATTGTTCTCCAAAATGGTTGGATCTTTTCACGATTCCACCAACAATGGATTAGAGTCCCAATTTCCTTTTTTATTATATTAGCCACTCTGATAGGTGTGAGGTGATATCTCAAAGTTCTTTTAATTTGCATTTCTCTGATCAATAGTGATCTAGAGCACTTTTTCATATGATTATAGATAGCTTTGATTTTTTTGTCTGAAACCCTCACCTATTATGTGTTCACAAATCATCCCTTAAAACTAGACTCTAGAAAAGAGGCATCAAACACACCAGTCACAACTCCTCAATGCTACCTGAACTGAATGCAAATGTAACTGGGACATATTTAACAAAATAAATAAAAATACAACAAAAATAGACAGTGTTTATATGTGATATTTCTAAGTTAACATTCTGCCCACAAGGATTCTTAAGAACTGTATCGTGGTTCTCTTTCTGTTTGAGTTTGATGCCACTGTTCTATAATTTTGTTCTACTGTTGATTTTCTCTCTTGCAATGGATTGTGGGGTGAGTGGGTGTTGGTAGGAGCCTAGGGTCACTTAGAATCTCCAGCTGTGGACCTATAGGAGGATCTAATCATATTATCACCAGAGAATATAAATGACACAGTTATTTTGGAATGGAAATCCTGTATTTTACCTACAAGGAATCCGTATTCCTGAATGATTGAACCAATTCACAGATCTACCACCCACATACTAGTCTGACTGTTTTTCTACAGCCCTAATGGATAAAGGTTTTTAAGAGGCAACGTCACATGGGAGACTTATTCAATCAGTTAATAAACATTTATTAAGCACATACTGTATGCTAGGCACTAAATTAAGTGCTGAGGATGTAAAGAAAGGCAAACCCGCAAGGATCTCACAATCTACTGGGAGAGACCACATGCAAGCAGCTGTGTACAAACAAGCTAGATGCAGCATAAATAGAAAATAATGAACAAGGGAAAGACACTAAAATAAAGAGGGGTTGCAATAGACTGTCAGGATTGTAAAAGATGGGATTTTAGCTGGAACTTAAAGGAAGCCAGGGAAACCAGGAACTAGAAATAAAGAGAGAGAGCATTCCAGTCATGGAGGATGGCAAGTGAAAATGCCCAGTGTTGGAAGATGAAATGCTGGACATGGGGTCAGGCTATGGATTCAAATTCTGCCTCTGACACTGACTAATCATATGACCTTGATCAAGTCACTTAATCTTTATGATCCTTATTTTTTTTTTTAACTGTCAGTGAAGAAGAATAATACCTATGGTCCCTACTTCATAGGGTTGTTTTAAGAACACAGTGAGATGATAAATGTAAAACACTTTACCGAGTTTAAAGTTCTATACAAAAGTTGTTTCGCCCTAAGATCATTTTTCACTTCTTTTTGAGTCCTAGGTCCTTCTAGAGACCAATGCACCTTCGCTTTTACAATTTGGCTCAACCCCAGCATGGAACACAAACTGCTGAGAATACTAAAAGGGTTATCACAGTGATTAAGGATTGATGCATGAGAAAGATTAAGGGAATTAAATTATGTATAATTTAGCTAAAATGATGACCAACCTAGTGGAGGGGACAGAACCGCAGTCCAAAAATACCTGAGGGTCTAATTGCCAAATCCCAGGAAATGGCATGTTTCTGAAAGAATATGAAGCATTTAGGAGTGAGCCTAAGGCTGACTCTCATACCCAGCTCAGATGGATTAGCCTGGTTCTGGTCATCAATCTCTTTGCATGCCTGTTTTCTTACCTGGAAAATAGGACTTTTTATGCCCACCCACTGTTTAGCACGCAGGGTTGCTAAGAGGCCTAATAACCCAATAAAGGCTAATAAAGAATTTCAGCGCCTCATAAAAAGGCTCTTTACTAGGGCCTGGTGGCGCTTATCATTATACAACAGGGCCAATCCTTGGCAGATATGAAAGGGAGTTGAAGAAGGAGAAAACATAGGCTTAATATTAATATTAGATTTTCTGTTGGGAGATTGGAGCAGTGCAGGGCCAGGGAGCAAAGAAGCCTGCAGGTGATGCCATCCACAGCATGAAGGAAATGAGCCCTCTGCAGTCCTTTTTACTAATGAGGGAAATGTTTGAGTTTGCTGGCTTTTCTCCAGGGATATTTAGGGATTCAAGGGAAAGATAGGGCTGCTGATATACATGAAAGGTAGAAGGTGCAGGGACCAGCCATTATGTGGCCATTTGTCATCAGTTATTTGGCATCACGTCTATGAATCTCATAATGAGACAGGAGTGTTACCAATCCAATGCAACACTGCCTCATCTAAATGTTTGTCTTTCACCAGTGCAAAATGAAGCAGAAATTACCATTCATTAAAGGTCCAAATGATCAAATACTTGAATTGAAAAGTTCCTATAGTATGGTATAAAGTGGGATGGGAAGGTGGGATGAAAAGTATGTTGGATTTAAAGGCAGGAGACTTGGATTGAAGCCCCTATCCAATCTCTTATTCAGTTCAATAAATATTTATTAAGATGTTTAAGGGGGGGGGCAGCTAGATGGCGCAGTGGTTAAAGCGCTGGCCCTGGATTCAGGAGTACCTGAGTTCAAATCAGGCCTCAGACACTTGACACTCACTAGCTGTGTGACCCTGGGCAAGTCACTTAACCGCTGTTGCCCCACCAAAAAAACCCAACCCCCCCCCAACAAACAAACAAACAAACAAAAGATTAAGGCAATTGGGGTTAAGTGACTTGTCTAGCATCACACTTACTAAGTGTCTGAGGTGAGATTTGAACCCTTGATTTCAGGGCCAGTGCTCCACCCACTGTGCATCCTAGCTGCCCTACTGGAATGCAAACTCCCTGGGAGTACAGATTACTTTCTTCTTTGTATTAATACCTTCTGTAACCAGTATAATTCTGGGTACATAGAAGGCACTTGATGCTTATTAATTGATTCGCCTGTAAAATGGGGTTAAGATTATCTAAACTACCTAAAAGAGTTGTAAATCATGAAATATTCAATACATTTGAGATATTATTATAACATTTCCAATTCATTAGGCATTTTTTTTTTATTAAAAACTCTGAAAAATTGGCAGTTCTTTAAAGTGGGTATTCACTTTTCTCACTACTTGGACTAGATGAATAGTGCTTTTGGCCTACAAGCCTTCCAAAAATGAAAATGAAATTCATTTATTATCCATTGAAAACTTTAACTCAATCACACACAACACTAGCCATGTCAACAGGGAAGTCTAATAAACAGCAAAACAACACAATATCTGTACAGGGATAGAGGTGAAGCTGGACTTCAATGCCCAGTGACTGACGTTCCTTGTAATCAGTCACAGCTGAGATTGCAGCCACCCCTCTGAGCCTTCTTGTCTGTTTTTCAGATTTTGGTTCTAGCTGGAGAATTTGATTGCTGGCTTGGATTCTCAGGCTGCAAAATTTCAAACTGAGCCAATAAACATCCAGCCTCTGAATTAATTAGAAAAGTTAATAGTGTACTTCATTAGGAAGCTGCTCAACTGGCTTTTTGCTGTCCCTACCCTACCCAGTGATGTATGTCTCTTTAAGAATGGGTTTGATAGCTTAAGAGGAAACTCACAGCAATTAAAATTGGACTTTTTTTTTAAAGAAATTCAATTGATGCTTATCATTTTCCTGCCTTAAAATAACAGCCATGGTATTTTGATGAATGTTTTGGAATCGACAAAGTCCAAAAAATGAACGGACAGTGAATTTTTTAAAAGGAGAAATGGGAAAAGGTGAGTCATCTTACGATTTTGATTCCAGTGGCTCTTTCTTTGTTAAAGGTGGTAAAACCAAATACCTGTAAATGAGTGTGTATGTGTGTGTGTTTTCTTTCCCCCAGTAGGATGGTAGGGAATTTAAAGACAAACAAACAATAACAAAAACAAAAACCATGACCCCAGCTCAAGAGAGTCATAACTAGTTTTGGAGAGAGACTTAAGACAGAAGGCAGGAGTTATTTGTGCATTATATATATGTGTGTGTGTGTGTGTGTGTATGTGTATGTATATATGTGTTTGTCTATATATGTGGGTACATATATGATAGACAGACAGACAGGTAGTTGGTGTAGTGGACAGGGCTATGGTTTTGGAATCAGGAAGACTCATCCTCATGAATTCAAGTATGGTCTCAGCCCCTTACTAGCTATGTGACCTTGGGCAAGTCACTTAACCTGTTTGCCTCAGTATGTCATCCTCAAAATAGGCTGGAGAAGGAAATGGCAAACCACTCCAGTACTGTTGCCAAGAAAAGCCGAAAGGTAGAGTCAGACATGATTTAAACAACACAACAACAAATATGCATGTATGTGTGTGTGTGTGTGTGTGTGTGTGTGTATATATATAATATTCAGGTACATATACACACATACATGTATATATGTATAAGGGTGTATATATACACCTCTGTATTTTGTATGTGTATATATGTATATATGTGTGTGTGTGTATATATATATATATATATATACACACTCAAATTTTTTTTGAAAAGTCTTGGAAAGAGAGAAATTATATGGTAGTAGATAGGAGTTAGGAAGATTTCAAGTTCTGACACTGCTGTATGACCATGAACTTAACCCTTTCCTGCCCTAGGTGTTTCTCTAAAACTAAAAGTTATATATGACTTGCAGACCTGCATTGGGAATTCCCACACATACAGTTTCTGACACTGAAAAATCAGAGGTCTCTCTCAAACAATTCTTTTAAATCAAAGGCAAAGAGAGTAGAAGGAAACTTAAGAGATCCTTTTTCCCAGTCCTCTAGTTTTAAAGAAGAGAAAACCAAGACCCAGAAAAGTAAAGTGATTTGTCCAAGAGTTGATTTACAAATGCAGACATGCTACTAGGAAGACAGTGTGAAAGTCTGTCATGTCCAAAGGTGTTCAGTTGATTTGGCATCCTCCAACTGGGTGATGAATGTAGATAGATGACAATGGCCAGAAGGTAGAGTGGTCACTGTTGGACTCAGGCACTAGGCTGGGAGCCAAGATACCTGAGTGGGCTCTGATCCCAACTCTTATTTGAATTTGGAGAAGTAACTTCACCTTGTTCACTTAACCTTTCTAGGATTCAGTTTATCAATCTGTAAAATGAGAAGATTGAACTGCAGTTATCTCTTGCACATCACAATTTTTCCCATTGTGGTTTTAATATATCATGGGTTGGCATAAGAAATTAAATGGGAATCTTTTGGGTGTTTTGCAGAAGCCACAGACAACATGTGACGGTCAGCAGATGACAGAAAAAATTGAGGAACTCAGAAATGTATAAAATTTATGTATAGTTTTATATAATATTGACATATTTTATCTATTCAAACCATAATAATTAAAACTTCTTTTCTGGTACCAAGGGAGGACCAAAAATTTTACATGGATTTCCCAGATCACAGGGATGCCTTAGTTCTAACCCCCATGATGTGGAAGGGATAACTGTAAATAAACTTCCAAGTCCTTTCAACATCAAACATTCTGTGAGTCTAGGAGTCTAGAGGCCCCATTTCCTCCATTAAGTTCAGCAAGCACATCTACTATGCATAGAATTCTATGTTAGGCCTACTGTGTCCAAGTGTGAGTAGAATAAAGATAAAACAGATCTGTCCCAGTCCTCACATATCTCATCAACTAGTAGAGTCTCTCTGCACTATGAGATTCTTAGCATCCTCTGCCTCTTTTTCCATGATTCCGTGATAGTCACGGCCAAAATGGAAACCCTTCACTTCTCTCCATGGTCTCCCTAGGTCTTCCTTGCTTCTAGATGGGCCCTCTATCCACTATACCCTATGACCTCTCTCTGCTAAATGGAACATAATAATGAGCATAGGAGAGAGTTGTGTAAAGTCCAAGGCAGGAAAGGTTATTTTTCTTCAGTCAGTAAAAGGGTTGCACTAAGTAATGTCTAAGGTCCCTGCCAGCTGTGATAGTCCATACTCTAGAGCAAAAGTTCCTAATGTTTTAGTAGATCAGGGACCCCTCTGGTGGTCTGGTGAAGCTTGTGGACCCCTTCCAAGGATAATGTGTTTAAATACAAAACCCAAAAGATGCAGGAATCCAACTATATTGAAATTCTATTCTCAAAAAAAATTTCTGGGTCTACGTTCCCAATTCCTACTCAAAAGTAGAATGTCTTGCATTTGCCAGGTGCTCTCCAGCTTATTAAATAGTTTGGCAACCACCGTTCTCCTCAAAACAGGGTTGTTGTTCAGTCATGTCAGACTTTGTGTCCCCATTTAGGGTTTTCTTGGCAACAGTACTGGAGTGATTTGCCATTTCCTTCTCCAGCTCATATTACAGATAAGGAAACTGAGGCAAATAGAGTTGAGTGACTTGCCCAGTCACACAGCTACTAAGTGTTTGAGACTGGATTTGAACTGATGAAGATGATTCTTCCTGATTCCAGGCCCATTACTCTATCTACTAGCTGCCAGCAAAACAGGGTAGGGAAGTACAATTAGCTCCATTTTCCAAATGACGAAACTGAAATTCAGGAAAATCAAAGGATTTGCCCAAGGACTCAGTGGATGACGTTGGTGTCTTCCATGTCTGACCAAGGTAGAAGACCTCCACAGAGCTTGCCTTCATTGCTGTTGGAACAAATATTTCTCACCTGCTAACCCCCTCCCCCCAAAGTCTTCACATGCTTGCTGTAGACATCCTCTTAACTCCTGCCAGATACCCCTACCTTGTTTAGTCCATCTGCTGACATGGTTTTACTGGGCTGTGGCCACTGCTCATGCTACAGCTTCTTGGAGCCACAGGTCAGAGTTGGGTGAGAGGTGGATACCAGAAGTAGATGTGCCCTGAAAAAGTCTCAGCAGCCCTCACACCAGAGGTGTGAGTCCTCCCTGAGCACCCTATTTATCCCTACACCCAGATAATAAGAACTAAGTGTTACATTTTCAGTGTGAACATTTACACCTTAGAAATAATTAAATGCTACAAATCAGGGCTTGATTTATTGGTTGTTTAGACCTAAGGAAGTAATGGAGGAAATGTAATAATGTAGTTCAAACTTTAAAGTGTGTCTTACTTACATTTTTCCCTCCTGGGGAGAAGGTTGTTAACCTATTGTTAAACATTTACCAGCACGCGCCTGGGTAGGGCTGGGAGGGAAAAGTTTGGATGTAAGCCCAGGTCCCCTGACTTGGTCCAAGTCTTCAGCCACCCTAGGCTACACTGCCTCAGCCCAACTGGAATG
The DNA here is from genome assembly GCF_019393635.1 of Dromiciops gliroides. Taxonomy (NCBI): domain Eukaryota; kingdom Metazoa; phylum Chordata; class Mammalia; order Microbiotheria; family Microbiotheriidae; genus Dromiciops; species Dromiciops gliroides. The sequence continues at coordinate 84,992,644 of NC_057862.1, forward strand.
GCATGTTTCGTCAGCCTAAAATCAGACAGCAAAGCTATACAAATCAAAATGTCAACTGAAAGAAGGCAAAATATTGAGAAGGGAGGAGGAAGAGGGGAAGGTTATAAATTCCAGAACTGAAGATGGCAGCCTCAGGAATGATTTGTCCTCTCATATTGCTCAGCCACTCTGACTAGCAATTTAATGGTCTCCCAGTCTGTTTGAGGGGGGCATTATTATTGTTTTATCAGATACAAACATTTAATAGCTTTGTTTGCATTTCAAAGCTTAAAGCCAGAGTCCTGTTATTCCTAGTGATCTAATCTCTTATCTAATTATAATTGTTTTAACTCTTCTCAGAAGCATACATTAACAAGTAGATGGCTGGAGATACATAACTGCATCTCTTTGGGTATTGCTGACAGATCTGGCCTTATCACTCCATCTCAGTTTTCTCCCAGGTTCATGGAAGTTCAAATTCATAAACATGTCACACAGAAGATTTTCGAGTTTCTTTCTTTCCTTTTTTTTTTTTTTAAAGGCCAGAAGGGGAAAAAATTGCCTAGCTACCAGAAAAATAAGCTGAGTGGGAGGCCCTTAGCTGGATTAAGCAATGTTGGGGAGCAAGGGTGCTTAACAAATTGAAGGGGTGATTCAATTTTATCAACAGTGGGGGGAAAATTAGAAGGAAAACAACATTCACAAGCACAAATCTTTTATTACATTTAATGGTGCACTGTGGGGTCTAATCAGAATTCACTGATAGGGTTATATATTATAGGACTGAGTTTAAGAATTTGGGGAAGAATACAGAAAGGAGGACGGAATGAGGAAAAGATTTTTGCTCGTGGCTTGCCCTAGACAAACTCATAAAGTCAATTCCATTTTAAATAGAGATATTAAGCTCCTTCTATTTGCAAAAAACTCTCCTGAGTGGGAAGAGGGATAGGAACTTGCTAAGAAAGTAATGTTTTCCCCTCAAGGAGCTCACAAAGAGAAGATTATCTAGCATCTTTCTATCTATCTAATCTATCAATAAAGGCATGTTTTTTATGTAAACATAGACATATAAATACACTTACATCTATATAGAGATACACATAACATATATATTGTGTATATATATATATATAAAAATTATATATTATGCTATATATATGCCTATATGTTTGTGTATATATAGTTGTTCACTTGTTTCAGTCATGTCTGACCCTTTATGATCGCATTTTGGGGTTTTCTTGGCAAAAATACTAGAGTTATTTGCCATTTCTTTCTCCAGGTCATTTTGTAGATGAGGAACTCAGGTAAACAGGGTTAAGTGGCTTGCCCAGGAACACAGAGCTAATAAGTGTCTGAGGCCAGATTTGAACTCATGAAGATGAGTATTCCTGATTCCAAATCCAGGGCTCTATCCATTGTGTCACCCAATTGCCCCCCCTCCCCCCCACACCATAGATATAGATTAGACCTGGGCTTTTATTGATACAAATTTCTCAGAGGAGGAAATTCCCCTGACTAGTGCAAATCAACACCTTTTCTGCAACTTGATTTCTTCAATAGTTGCCCTAGAACATTGAAAGGTTAAGTGGCCTGGCCAGAGTCACACAGCCATGGTGAGATTTGCACTCAGGTCTTCCTGTTCTGACTTGCTATTCTCTACAACAATTTATCTCCAAAACTCTTTTAGAGGGTCTACAAAGGCCAACATTATTTTCATAATAGCTCTAAGGTATTTCAATTTCTTTTCTTTTCTTTTCTTTTTTTTTTGCAGAGCAATGGGGGTTAAGTGACTTGCCCAGGGTCACACAGCTAGTAAGTGTCAAGTGTCTGGGGCAGGATTTGAACTCAGGTACTCCTGAATCCAGGGCCAGTGCTTTATCCACTGCACCACCTAGCTGCCCCAGTGTTTCAATTTCTAATGTGGTAAATATCAACAGAGATAAGATGCAAAAACAAAAGCTCTTTGTGGGTGGTCCTCAATAATTTCAAAGTGTGTAGAAGGGTCCTGAGACCAAAAAAGAAAAATGGAGAAAAGCTGCTTTATGCCATGGCTGTCTCATAGATGTAGATATAGATATAGGTGGGGATATAGATATGAATTTGGATGTGAATGTGTATATAGATATGAATATAGAGAGATAAAGAGAGATGGAGTTGGAGACAGATGTGGATGTGGGTATGACTCTAAATATGAATACAGAGATAGAGATGTGGACATAGATATTAGGCATATATTACATATAATCAAATGTAATGGAATAATTACAATATGCATATATTAAGAATGATAATAAAATTAGAATATGATTCATTCGGCACAAAATGCTATAGAAATTTGGAGAGGGAAGAGAACTCAGAATTCGAGTTTTGCTAGTGCAATCATAAGCTACATTGAGAAACATAAAATTCCTGACTAGGCAGAAGTTCCATCTTGCTTGGGAGACAATGCTAAGAGGATCATCTTCAGTTCTGTGTACTACATTTCAGGAAGATCTTGAGGATGTTAAAGTGTATTTAGAAGAGGATAACCTGGATTGCATAGGGTCTAGAAATCATGTCAGGCAAGGATGAGCTGAAAGGAGTGAGGGGGTTGAAGATGGAGAATAGAAAAGGCAGGAGGTTTGCATGAACAAGCTGTGTTGAAGTATTTGAAGGGTCATCATCATTTGATACAGGGATTACACTTGTTCTATTTGGTTAGGACTAAGGACTATTTGTAGAAGTTGCAAAGAGGCAAATTTAGGCTCGATTCAAATAAAAACTTCTCATCTGGGGGCAGCTAGGTGGAACAGTGGATAAAGCACCAGCCCTGGATTCAGGAGGACCTGAGTTCAAATCCTGCCTCAGACACTTGACACCTACTAGCTGTGTGACTCTGGGCAAGTCACTTAACCCTCATTGCCCTGCAAAAACCCACAAAAACAAACAAACAACAACAACAACAAAACTTGTCAACTAATAAAGCTATTCAGGAGGCAGAGGGCTCCTCCTCATTAGAAGTTTTCAATCTGAAGTTGGATAATCACTTGTTAAGGAGAAACATTGAGAGGACACTTGTTCAGGCATGTGTTGTATTCCATGCTCACTGAAGTCCCTTTAAACTCTTCAATTCTTCAGCTGTGATGATGCAGATATTAATTCCAGCTAGAGAGAATAAGGGAGGTTTCATGAAAGAGGTGGAAGAATGAGAAAGATTTTCACAGATAGTTATAGGAGTGGGGAGAGCCTTCCATACTCAGGGAGTGGTGGGACCAAAAGAATGGAGATAGAACCAAATGGGATAAAATTGGGGGATTATAAACTGCTGAATTTGGTTGAAAGTTTGGGTCCATGGGTTGAAGTAAAGCTAGGTTCTGGTTAGTGTGAATAATGAATCACTTGAAGCATTAGTATGTATTTGAATTCATACTATTCAAAGTTGTAATTATATAAAATATAAAACTTCATAATTGCTTCCTGCCCAATGGAAATAGACACTGCAAATTTGAATAATATGATCACCACATGGTTCATAGCATTCATTATTCATACCACTCAGAACCTGGATGTAGAATGAGATATTTGGTGAGGTGGTAGTGGTGGTGGTGGGGTAGTAATAGTAGTAGTAGTAATAGTAGTAGTAGTAGTAGTGGTAGTTGTAGCAGCAACAGCAATAATAACAATGACAATAAGCCATGTCTAAAGAGCATTTCAAAATTTACAAGTACATTCTTCATGGTAAACCTATGAGGTAGATAGTAGATAATATTATCATCTCTATTTTGCAGATGAGAACACCAAATCTCTGAAAGTTGGAGAGATCTGCCCAGTCACAGAGCTGGTAGCAGAGTCAAAATTCAATTCAGGTCTTTTAACAATACAGTCAAGAACAATTTCCATTGTGTTGTGGGGAGATTAAAGCTATATTATGACTACTAGGCTAAGGAGTCTAAACTTGATTCCTTTCTTTATTTTTTAATTTATATTTAGACTTTTATTTTCCCAAATTACATGTAAAATACAAATTTTAACATCAATTTTTTTTAAAACTTTGTGTTCCAAATTCTCTTCCTCCTTCCCTCCCCACCCTAAGAACTCAAGCAATTCAATATAAGCTATACATGAACAGTCATGCAAAACATTTCTACACTAGCCAGGTTGTAAAAGAAACCAGACAAAAACAAAACTTCAGATAAAGGAAGTAACAAAAAAAATTTATGCTTCACTCTGTATTCAGATACCATCAGTTCTCTCTCTGTAGATGGACTGCATTATTCATAGGACCTTCAGAGCTGTCTTGGATCATTGCATTGCTGAAAGTAACCAAGTCATTCACAGTAGATCATCTTGCAGTATTGCTGTTATTTTATATACAGTACATTTCATGTTGCATCAGCTGGGGCAGCCAGGTGGTGCAGTGGATAGAGCACTGGCCCTGGATTCAGGAGGACCTGAGTTCAAATCTGACCTCAGACACTTAACACTTACTAGCTGTGTGACCCTGGGCAAGTCACTTAACCCCAATTGCCTCACCAAAAAAAAATAAATAAATAAAAATAAAGAATGTCATTACATGTTGCATCAGCTTATGCATGTCCTTTCTGGTTTTTCTGATACCATCCTGCTCATAATTTTTTAAATAGTAAACTACATTTATATAGTACTTTAAAGAGAGATTTCCTTACAATAAACCCATGAGGTTGATTCTTGCAACAACAGTAATAGATAACATTTATATAGTACCTTACACCTGACAAAGAATTTTCTTCACCCAGCAAAGTACCATAGGTTTTATCATCATCAATCAATTCTCATCATCATTCGATTCATATCATCAACAAATCCCCATCTTCATCCAATCATCATCAATCAATCATCATCTTCATCATAATCTTACATTACTCTTGCCTCTGCTTCACAATTTTTTCAGTTACTATTGTTGTTTCCTTCCATCCTATTCACTTCCCCATGATATTTACTCTATTTTCTATCTTCTTTCACCCTATCCCTCATCAAAAGTGATTTGCTTCTGACTGCCCCCTCCCCAACTCTGCCCTTCCTTCTTTCCCCCCTCCCTTCTTATCCCCTTCCCCTCCTACATTCCTGCAGGGTTAGATAGATTACTCCACCCAATTGAGTGTGTATGTTATTCCCTCCTTGAGCTAACACTGATGAGAGTAAGGTCTTTGAGCCAAATCTGATGAGCATAAGGCTCATTCGCTGCCCCACTCCTCCCCCATCTCTCCCCCCATTCCATAAGCCCTTTCCTGCTTCTTACATGTGAGATTTTACCTCATTCTACCTCTTTCCTTCCCTCTCCTCAAGTTCAATCCTTGCTACCCCTCCATTTTACCCTAAAGATGTCATCATAGGGCAGCTAGGTGACATAGTAGACAATGCACCCACCCTGGACCCAGGAAGAACAGAGCCCAAATCTGGCCTTAGACTCACCAACCCCTCGACCCCAGGCATGCCACCCAACCCTGACAACCCCACAAAAATATTTTTAAAATGCTTTACAGATATCTTCCCTTCATAATCCATTCACACCTGTGCCCTGTCTAAATTTATTCCTATCATCTGCCCGAATACTGAGAAAGTTCTTTCAAATTAGATGTATCATCTTCCCATGTAGGAATGTAAACAGTTTAACCTTTTAACAATTTATTTTGGGCATAACTGAGACTTGAATATTAGTCATATTTGTTCCCACTATAAGTCTCCTATAATATGCCCCTTGATAGACAATGAAATAAGAAACTGAAATTCATCAGATATTAATTGACTTTGTTGTCTATTATATGAAGCAGTATGGTGTAGTGGGCAGCTAGGTGGTTCAGTGGATAGAGCACTGGACTTGAAGTCAGGAAGAATCACTTTCCTGAGTTCCAATCTGGCCTCAGATACTTATTAGATATGTTACCCTGAGCAAATCACTTAACCATGTTTGCCTTAGTTTTCTTATCTATAAAATGAGGTAGAGGAAGAAATGGCAAACTACTCTAGTATCTTTGCTAAGAAAGCCCCAAATGGAATCAAGAAGAGTTAGAAACAACTGAAATAATTGAACAGCAACAAGAAGTATGGCATAATAGAAAATGAGCCCTTGACCTGAAGTCAGGGAGCTGAATTCAAGTCTTGACTTTGAGTTTATTAGCTGCGTGATACTAAGTAAGTCATTTAATCTCTAAGAGCCTCAGTTTCTTCATGTGTAAAATGGAGTTAATAAGATGTCAACTGTCTGCCTTGTGTGGCTGTTATGAGGTTACTATTTTGTAAATCATGAGTTATTATGGAAATGAGAGCAATGACTATTACTTTGTGTAATAGTAGTAGTAGCAGCAGCAGCAACCACAACTCACATTTAAATGTAAAAAAAGCCCTATGTCATTCTTTCCTTTTGAGAATGTGCCAAAAATGTAGAAGTTTCAGGAGCAAAAGATACTTCCTTTTTCTATTCCTAAAAATTCTGCTAACCACTTAAAGGGAAGCTACCTTTTTAGGTCTTTAACTAACAACAAGGGGGTTTTGATTCAATGACAACTTAAGTTTTTTCTATGTGCTGGGCACTAGGAATAGCAAGTCTCTTTCATTCCATGCACTGAAAACAACATGAAAACAGGTAAATAAATTCAAAATCTACTTTAAAAATAGAAAATAATTTCAGGAAGTGGGGTTGTAGGGCACCAAAGGTAGGAAAATCAGAAAAGACCTCATGCAGGAAGTAACACTTCAGAGGCTCCTTGGAGTTAGAGATTGCAAAAAGTCAAAGTGAATATGGAACACATCCTAAGCATGGAGGACAGTGTATGCAAAGGCTCAAAATTGGAATATGGGGCTTCATATATAAGAAATAGTAAACTGGGTCATTTGCTTGGAATGTAAAGTGCATAAAGGGACACCATGTGAAATCAGTCTGGAAAGAGAAATTGGAACTAGGATATGAAGAATTATAAATGTCAAATAGAGGAGTCTGTATATTATCCTAGGGAAAATAGGGAGGCAGTGTAATTTTTTGAGTAGAAGAAGAGTTGTGGTTAGACCTGTACATTAAGGATATCAGTTTTGAAGCTGTATGGAGGATGGATTACAGAAGGGAGAAAGTGAAAGTAGAAAGACCAATTAAGAGGCTATTATAATAGTCTAAGTTAGAGGTGATAAGGACCCCAGTCATGCTGGTTGCCTCATGAAAGTAGAGAAGGGGATAGATGAGAGAGAGAATTGATTAGATTTGTAACTGACTATACATAGGGAGTGAAGAAGATCTAAAAGGCATAGGGGCAGCTAGGTGGTGCAGTGGATAAAGCACTGGCCTTGGATTCAGGAGGACCAGAGTTCAAATCCAGCACTTACTGTGTGACCATGGGCAAGTCACTTAACCCTCATTGCCCCACCAAAAAAAAAAAATGAAACTGGGGTGGCTAGGTGGCGCAGTGGATAAAGCACCCGCCCTGGATTCAGGAGTACCTGAGTTCAAATCCGGCCTCAGACATTTGACACTTACTAGCTGTGTGACCCTGGGCAAGTCACTTAACCCCCATTGCCCTGCCAAAAAAAAAAAAAAAAAGAAAAGAAAAGGCATAGATGATGCCAGAGTTGCAAACCTGGATGCCTGGAAGGATGCTTCAACAGAAACAGAGGATTTATGAAGAGATGTGGATGTGGGAAGAAAGATGAGTTCTTCTTTATACGTGTTGAGTATGATGCTGACGGGATTATAGTTATAGAATTTATTCATGTGGAGCTTATAGAAAAGAGGGAGTCTCTGGTGATAGCCTTAATAGTCTCTGTAAATTGTGAATGAGGGTTTCTGCTGAAAGGGAGAAAGGGATTGTACAGGTGGGCTACTTAAGAAGACAAGAGCAAACAATGTGAGGACTATGATAGGGAGTCAATCAGGGAAGAGTAAGAGTATCTATATGTAACAATGAGGACCCCGTTGAGATGATATAACAAAATTTGTAGTAGACAAAGTTTGCACAGTTGTGGTTCTTTCTTTAGTAGCATTCATCAGGAGGAGAGAAGCCTCATAGTAGGGGAAATCTGGTGTTGGGGTTTAGAAAGGAGTGAATGATAAAAGGAAAAGAGGACAAAGAATTAGAGGACAGTCATCAAATAGAATCAGTTAATTAACTTTGGAGTGTATTGTAAAGTTAAGAAAGGGAATATAGAGCAGAGGTTAGTGTTGGGAAAGCAAGGAGAGGCGGAGTGACTAGAGGTTGCAATGAGGAGGAAAAAGAATAGGTTTAGGAAGTAGTAAAAAGGAAAAAAGTAGGAAGCTATGGTCAGATAGAGGAGTTTCAAAATCAGAAATTATAATGAAAATAACTGACATTTTAAAACTATTTTAAGTTTTGCAAAATGTTTTGTTTGTTATCTTATTTGATTGTGGAGGTGAGGTGAGATCAAGAGTATAGCCGCCGTCCATATGAAGATGCGATTTTTCCCAAGTTGAGGGGGAGGATGAACTGGTGTCTCCCCAAGTACAAACAAAGGTTGGGGTAGTGGGGACAACATTGAACTAGGTACTCAACTCTTCCATAAAGGTGAATAACCTGAGGGCTGATAAATGATGAGCACCAGGCTCTGAATGGGGTAATCTATTGGAAGAGGTAAAATTCAAAGGAAAGGCTGACAAGTGGCAATGGATGGCAGAGAAGGGCAGTGAGGGGCAAGATGCATTGGCATGTTTGTCGAGCATGCTGAGAGGCATGAGAAAAGGTCATGGAGTGGATGTCCAGGGATTCAGGGTCTCCTGGGAGTAACCAGGTTTCCAGGATTACAAGGAAAGAGCAAGAGGAAGAGGAAGGGGGATTGGCTGATGGTAGGATAACTTTGAAGGCATATTTCTCAGTAGGGGACCTGTGGGGTAGTCACACCTGCCCTGAGGTAACAAACTGGGCGGGAGAGACTAGAGATTCCAGCTGGGCAGCATCTGGCAAGCCTGGAAGAAAGGAGAGCTGCTAGAATTGGAAGGAAAGCTGGGTGGAGCCAGAGTCTGGCCTGGGGATTTGTGTGGTTCATAGCCCCAGAAGGCAGTGGCTTGTTATTGCTCTTCCATAAGCTGAAGTCAAGAAAAGGAAATATTTATCTAATTATGGAGTGATTTGCCTCCGAGGGATCCTATCCTGTAGACCCTATCTAGGGAATGGGGCATTTTGGGGGAGACAGAGAGAAATATTGCCTAGCCCTCTTCTGTTTGTATGGTCTGCTTATTCCTTTATGAGGGGGAAGAGGAAAGGATGTTTTTATTCTTAATGAGGCTTCCTCAACATAGACAAATCTCAGTCAGGCAAACATACAGAAAAAACAAAAAATCAAGCATAGTGACCAAGGAAATCCTGTTTGGCCGGTAAACATCCTGTCATTCTTAACTTAGCTCTTTGGTATAGTTCTGACATTTCAAACAACTGGAGCATAGCCTATTCATGGATTTAAAGTGTATAGTATGTCTGGAAAAAAATATGCCCAGCAGAATTGTCTCCGAGATTGCCACGACCCCCCTTTGTTAGCCATTGCCACAGCAGGCCTTCATTTCCTGTCCCCTGCAGCCTGAGTCCACCACCATCCAGGACTGGCAGGAGCAGTTAGTTAACAGTTGACAGTAACAGCCAGAGATCAGTGAGCTAGGGAATGAAAGGGGGTCAATAGTCATCATGGTGCATTCCTTTTCTCCCTCAGGAGCACAACAAAACAAATCCAAAAGAACAGGCTATTGTCCCAGAGAGATGTGGCTTCTGTGACTCCTCAGAGGGGAAATGAATGAAAATGTTGGGTCGATATGAAATGTAGAAGTAAATGTGGTGTGTGTGTGTGTGTGTGTGTGTGTGTGTGTGTGTGTGTGTTGCAAAAAAAAGTATAATATGTGACCACTATATTTTGTCCCTTTCTTCAAGAAGCTTACTGGTTGGTCAGAGGCAATAGCTAAAATTAACAATTTAAGACAAAATTCCAAAAGCTGTTTTTAAGACAGTGCATGATAAATTACCAAATAAATTTTGAAGACAGATGAAGGAAAGATCTCTGTGCTCTAAAATACATGAAGGATGGGAAATTGGGAGAATAAATATATGAAGGAAGGGGAGGGAGGGATTCCAGGGCCATCTGAAAACCTACTTCCAGGGCTGGTTAGTCTAATGAGATGGCTAATTCCCCAAACTCCCTTCCTCATCTTATTAGGTGTCAGCATCAGTATCTTCCTTCAGCATTTAAGTCGTTTTTGCATATCCAGGGACATTCAGTCATTTCCCCCAAGGCAGTGACATCTCCTGCCTTAGGCTGAGCACTGAAGAGCCAGAGAAAAGAGAGAGGAATGGAGGGGAGGGGGAACAGAGAGGGATGTGTCACTTTGGCAAGGAAGAAAGAAAAAAAATGGCTGTCACATTAGGGAATTCATTTAAAATGCATTCTGAGGAAGTGTCTTTAGGAAAATCAACTGGTATTTACTTGTGTTTGCCTGACTTAGAGAAAGACTTCATTTTCAATAGTCTGAAGACAGTGAGTGATCTGCCAAGGATTTCTGACAGCCTTTCCATTTGCCTCTCCAACTTCCCTCTTCCTTCTCTATCAGCCTGATATGGGAGATCTGGGTCAGTTAGGGGGAAAGGGCAAGAAGTAATTGACAAAAAGTGAAGGGAGGGGAGGTGGGAGCCTGTAAGTCATTTTAACTTGAAGATTGCTTAAGAATGGATTGTCCAGTTTGTTTCATTAATACTTAAAGTGAGGTAAATTAATGAAAAAAGTTGTAATTCACTTTAACCCTATGTTCTCTAATAATTACATCATAAATGTAAAAATTTGGTAGAGGAGACAGTCACAGCTTCCTGACTCTGCTTCTTACTACTTGTGTGACCTTAGGCAAATTACTTCTCGCTGGGGCTCAGTATCCTCCATGTATTCAATGAGAGGGCTAAATGGGAAGATCACCAAGGTTCCTTCAAGCTCAAAGTCTAAAATCCCAAGGTGGTGGTTGTTGATTTACTTTTTTTTTTTTTTAGCCAGACCTGTAATTTCATCTTCACCTCCCCGTTAATAAATTCTTTATTTCCTTTCCTCTCCTCTCCTCTCCTTTTTATTTGCAGGACAATGAAGGTTAAGTGACTTGCCCAGGGTCATATGGCTAGTGTCAAGTATTTGAAGCTGGATTTGAACTCAAATCCTCCTGAATCCAGGGCTGGTGCTCTATCCACTGTGCCACCTAGCTGCCCCTGGTGAATAACTTCTTAATGCAGATCTTCCTTTACCTCTGCAATTTATGGTCTCAAAAATTTTCCCCAGCTCCTTACAACTTAAATGAGTTGCCTGGGGTCATACAACCAGTATGTAGAAAAAGTAGAATTTGATCCCCAGACTTTTTGACTTTGAGACCAACTCTTTCCCACTATGTCCCCATGCTTTTCTTTTTGTTTGTTTGTTTGCTTTTTGGTTTTTGGGGGGGGCAATGAGGGTTAAGTGACTTGCCCAGAGTCACACAGCTAGTAAGTGTCAAGTGTCTGAGGCCGTACTTGAACTCAGGTCCTTGTGAATCCAAGGCTAGTGCTTTATCCACTGTGCCACTTAGCTGTCCCATGCTTTTCTAATCCTGAATTACACTACTATTGATTCTTTTTACTAACAATCATATAGACTATAATTGAATTAGAGCCCAAATTTAAACGTTTGATTCCCATATGAAAACATCACAGAATTTGAGATTGTCCCTGCCCCTAGAGAGAGGAGAGGATACTCATGGAAACAGCGAGAATGACAAATGATGTTATAAGTGAAACCTCTGAACACTAAAACAATCATACTAGTCAATATGTGCATTTTTTCTAGTTTTCTTTGGATTGGTATATTCTAAGTGCCTAAGATTTATTTAACCTAGATAGGTACTTTTTCAAATAGCACCTAACTCCTTTTGCTTATTCCCAATTATAGAACAATAACTCCAGATGCTAAAGAGTCATTCAGATCAGTCTGCAGTCCAGCAGAAGTTGCCAACTCCTGTTTGGACTGCATGTGTTCTGTTACATATGCCCTAGTTGGGGCAAAAGGGACCCAATGCAGCTATATCACAGCCTTTTATGCCCTTAATGTATTCTTTGTTTTTATGTCAACAAATTTATTTTAACCAAGTAAATTCCCTGTGTGTATGTATCTCATTCTTAACTTGTAAGATAGCATTTTATAATTCAAAGACAGCCCAGGGACTATCTGATGTCTCCCTCCAACAAATTTAATGAGGAAATTGAGACCTAGAATCTCAGTGTAACTTTCACAAGGTCATACAACTAATAAGTTGCAGTTAGGACTAGAACCCAGATCTCCGAGGCAGTATGGTATACTGTAGTGGAATGGAAGAAATGTGTGTGTGTGTGTGTGTGTGTGTGTGTGTGTGTGTGTGTGTGTGTGTGAGAGAGAGAGAGAGACAGAGAGAGAGAGAGACAGAGAAAGAGAAAGACAGATAGTGTGAGAATCAGCTTGCCACCCCCTGCTGAAAAAGACATTGTGAGAACCAGGGCAATGCCCCACTGAAAAGAAAGCATGTGACTAGCTTCCGGAAGCTGCCTGGCATTGCCCTGGTTCTCACAATATCTTTCTCAGCAGGGGGTGGCACCCTGATTCTCACACTACTTTAGTTTTTCTCTGTTTGTAATGTCCACCTGCTAAAAGGGAGTACCCCCTTTAGCCTCTGTTAATGTGTTGCTCAATTTCTTTTCTCTCTTTTCATTCCCTTTACTTTGTTAGTCATAAGTATCTGTAATGTTATTGCTTCATGTAAGGAAATGATGGTTCTTCATGAAGCACAGGGGGGAGTGTGAGTATCAGGGGGCCACCCCCCTGCTGAGAAAGACATTGTGAGAACCAGGGTGACATCTCCCTGAAAACAAAGCATGTGACTAACTTCCAGAAGCTGCCTGGCATCCGGAAGTTACTTCTATTCATAGACCGCCTGTAAGTCATGTTAATCAATGCTACCAGACAATTAGCTTGGAGCTACGTGTGGGGACTTCCCTGCTTCTTGTTTCACAGGGGGCTTCTGGGAGAAGCCACTGAGGCTTGCTCTTTTCATTCAGGGACTTTGGGTTGGTGGCAGAGAGAGAGGAAAAGAGATAGGCTTTTCTTGCTTTACTGTACTTCATATGTTATCTTTACTCTTTAATAAATGCTTAAAAGCCTAAACTCTTGCTGAATTTATCAGTAAATCTTAGCTAGTTTCCCCAAAAAAACTGGAGGGGGGAAAAGGACCCACAGTAGATTTTAAACATCACAGCACAGAGAGATACAGATAGAGGGGGTGTAGAGAGACACAGAGACATACAGGGAGGGAGGAAGAGATGAGAACAAGAAGAAGGAAGAGGAGGAGGAGGAAGATATAGAGAAAGAGAAGGGAAGAAAGGAGGAGAGGAGAGGAGAGGAGAGGAGAGAGAGAGAGAGAGAGAGAGAGAGAGAGAGAGAGAGAGAGAGAGAGAGAGCAAGCGCAAAACTGTTCATGAAGAACTTACTATGCAGCACCAGGCACTGTGCTAAGTGCTGGGGATGCAAATCATTTTTTTTTTTAAATAGTGCTTACTCACAAGGCACTATTACGTTCTAATTGGGGGATACCATGCATAAAATAGAGCAGGAATGGGGACAAAGGGAAAAGAGGACAAGGCTGCTAGAGAAGAAGTAGAAAAGTCAAGTGAATGAAGAATAGAGGAGAGAGTAAAATAATGATTGCATGGGACCTCAAGAAATGGTGGTCCAGGTTAGGGCCTCACCAGTCCCAAATGGCCTTGCAGGTGTCTTTAGTCAGGAAAACTGAATCCTAATTTTGTCTCTGTCACTATATGATTGTATAACTTTGGGGACATTCTTTTTTTTTTTTTTTTTTGGTGGGGCAATGAGGGTTAAGTGACTTGCCCAGGATCACACAGATAGTGTGTCAAGTGTCTGAGGCTGTATTTGAACTCAGGTCCTCCTGAATCCAGGGCCAGTGCTTTATCCACTGAGCCACTTAGCTGCCCCCACTTTGGGCACATTCATTCAGGTTCCTGGGCCTCCATTTCTTTATCTGAAAAATGAAGTTCCCATCTGTCTATGTATCTACTCAGTCAATAAATATAAGTGCTTGTTAAGCACTTACTGCATGCACTCAAACCTTTTGACCGTCCTGCTTAAGATGGATAAGTTTTGTGATTGTTACAAGTTTACAACAAATCAGGTTCCAAACCTGAGTAAATTGGGAACAAACAAGGTAGTTGATAGTTTGGTGCATTGGCACATGTGTGGGCAGTGTCCCTAGGTGCTAGGAGTAGGAGATACAAAGACAAAATGAAACAGTCCCTGACCTCAAGGAGCTTCTATTTCACTAAGGAGAGGAGACAGGTTAGCAATAACATGAACTTGGAGAAGTAAATCTAAACCATGTATGATATGAAAAACAAATAACTTGTCATGGGGAAGGCACTGGCTATGGATAGGGGGAAGTGTGTGTGTGTGTGTGTGTGTGTGTGTGTGTGTGTGTGTGTGTGTGTGTGTATGTGTATATGGGTGTGTGAGCATAAGGCCTCAGTGATGTTGTGGAATTTGAAGTGAATCTTGTAGAAAACTATGATTCCTATTAATGAGTTACAATTCCCAGTTCCCTTTCCTTTGTACGACTCTTCTTTAGGTCAAAAGAACCCTTTTAAAATTTTAGTATTAGGGACGTGAAATAATGGCCACTTTACTGGCTAACCACATTACATAAAAATAATAACAATATTGACAAAGCACCTTGCAAATATGATCTGACTTTTTGTTCTCCCAACAACCCTGGGAGGTAGTTATTATTTTTATATCCACTTTATGGATGAAGAAATTGAGGCAGACTGAGGTTAAGTGACATGCTTGGGGTCACTCAATTTCTGACTCATGATTTGAATTCAGGTTTTCTTGAATCCAGGTTCGGTAGTCTATCCACTATACCACTTGCCTGCCTCTATATTGTGATTTTACTGTTGGTGGAGAAGGAAGGTGACAGATCATTGTATAGCAGAGAGAAAGCTAGCTGGCCCTGTCATTTGCTACCTATATGACCTTGAACAAATTTCTTGACCTTTCTGGGCCTCACTTTCCTCATTTGTAAAAGAAAGAAGTTGGACCAGATGATTTCTAAGGTTCTTGGCAGCTCTGTTATCCAACATGCCTAGGATGGGTATACTAGGACAGGTACTGGAGGAGGAAACCTAGGCAGTGTTGACAGATAGGAAACATTTTAGTTGGCAATTTAACTTTGGAAACTCCCTAAGACATTGATAAGTTGACAGTTCCTGTTGCTTTATGTTCCCTGAGAACTACCTTAGACCAGTTAGTATAATTCACAAATATGAACCAGAAGCTGAATTCTCAAGTGTATGACTGACCCTCAGGTGCTTTGGAAAACCCAGTTCAGCTCCTCTGGCTCACTGAACATCTGGTTTCTTTTTTCATACTTTTGCTAACTTTTGACATTCAGGGGAAATGACAAACAGTGGGCACAACTTTTAATAATCTAAGTGTCTTTGTTGTTATTTTGTTGCTGCTCTGACAATTGTCTTCCCAAAGGAGAAAGAGTCGAGTGCTTCCACCCATGAGGCTAATGGAAATTTACAGCACACAGATCATTTCCTTCATCCAACCTCAGGAAGATTAAAAGTAATAAAACTTGCTTAGCTCACCCTCTTTAAGTCAATGCTGAAGTAAACAGCTGGTCCAGGGCCTAGACTTGTCATTCACCTCATGTTGGGTGGGAATATTTAGTACTTCTGGAACCATGCACCCTCTACTTGGGTTTGAATTTAGGGATAGTCAGCTGGCGGCCTGCAAATGACTGACAGGGGCCTCCATAGGTGGCAGATGTTTTCATTCTCTTGTCTTCTCTCTCTGAATAGTTTATTTCCAAGTAGTTTTCAAAATGCTAAACAGAAAGAGACCAGAATTCTTTCCATCAGCCATCCCCACCCTTGTCAACATTTTTTTTCAATTCCCTTTTCTCCACTCTCCCCAAGAAAGCTTGTGAGTCCAAAAGAAAAAAAAAATAAAGACAATGGAAGATCCCAAATTTGCACTCCTTGAAACCACGCCATAGGAAGACTTGTGATTTGTGCAGATTTTCAATATTTACTTGAATAAAAAAGCAGGAGAGTTCACTGTAATTGGACCTTGGGACATAGACACCACTATACTTCTCTCAAGGAAAACAACTCCATAAGACTCAGCAGCAAAATTGGACTGGATAAGTCTGAATTCCACTACCTTATTGACCATTTGAACATTTGCCCCATATTTTTTTGAGGAGTCCAACTTGACTAAGGAACTACTGAACAAAGAAAAGTCAGGAAACTACCAACCACCACTGGCTTTGAATCTGTCAGTAGTTTCTTGTAATAAGCCACAACATTCACTCTTCTTCAATCAGAATTACCAAAAGGATTGAGTGTCTAAGAATCAATGCAAAACAAGAAACTTTAATTAAGTGCCAACAATATGCAAGGTACCATGCTAGCCTATTGGGATCCATTGCTGATACTAAAAAGGACTGTGCAAAAGCTCATTTTGGGGGGGGGGTGAGGCAATTGGGGTTAAGTGCCCAGGGTCACACAGCTAGTAAGTGTCAAGTATCTGAGGCCGGATTTGAACTCAGGTCCTACTGACTCCAGGGCCAGTAATCTATCCACTGTGTCACCTAGCTGCCCCTCAAAAGCATTTTTTTTTAATTATTTTTATTTTATTTTTAGCTCTGAATTTTCTCCCTCTTAAATTCTTCCTCCCCACTGCCACATTGAGAAAGCAAGAAAACCAAAACTCATAACAAAAATATATAGTCAAACAAAACAAATTTTTGTGCTAATCATGTCATATATATTTATTCATATATACATGTAAGTATATATATACACATGCACAGATTGAGGCATATGTGTATATATATATAGATATAGATGCCTCAATCTATATATACACACATATGTATATATATATATATGTATATATACATACTTTGTATGTGCGCGCGTGTATGCGCACGTGCGAGCCTATACACAATCTGTACTTTGAGTCCATCAGCTCTCTTTCTGGAAATGGATAGCATGTTTCATCATCAGTCCACAAGTCCAATCAGGAATTGTGGGTAGTCTTTCTGTTATCAGAATTTGTAAGTCTTTCAAAGTTGTTTGTTTTTTCAATATTGCTATTGTATAAATTCTTCTCTTGGTTCTTTTCACTTCATTTTGCATCAGTTTATATAAGTCTTCTCAGATTTCTCTGACACCATCCTCTTCATCATTCCTTTTTGAATTGCTTTAAAATTTTTTCATCATTGTTCTTTATATTATAATAATATTCCATTACATTCATAAATCATAACTTGTTCAGTCATTCTCCTACTGATAGGAGTTCAGCCACCCTGCATCAATTCTTTGCCATTATTAAAAGAGCTGCTATAAATATTTTGTATATCTAGGTCTTTTTCTCTTTCTTTCATCTCTTTGAGTTATGGACCTAGTGGTGGTATTGTTGACTCAGAGGTTATATATATTTTAATAGCTTTTTAGCATAGTTCCAAATTGCTTTCCAGAATGAAACAGTTCACAGCTCTACCAATAGTACATTAATGTACCTTGTTTTCCCACAGGTCCTCCAGCACTTGTCATTTTGCTTTTTTTGCAAATTTTGCTAATCTGATGAGTGTGAGGTAGTACCTGAGTTGTTTAAATGTGCATTTCTCTAATTATAAGTGATTTAGAACATCAAAAAATGTAGCTATTGGTAACTTGGATTTCTTCCCCTGAAAACTATTTTCATGGCAATTGATCATTTATCAATTGGGGTACACAAGAATTCAATAAGCCAGTCATTTCTTTTTTAAGCATAAAAGTGTTTTATTATTTTCCTGTTACATGTAAAGATAGTTTTCAACATTTGTTTTTGTAAGATTTCGAGTTCCATATTTTTCTCCCGCCCTCCCTTCCTTCCCCACTCCCCAAGAGAGAAAGCAATCTGATATAGATTATATATGTACAATCACATTAAACATATTTCTTCATTAGGCATGTTGTAAAGGAAGAATCAGAACAAAAGGGAAAAACCTCAAAAAAAAAAAAAGAAAAAAAAAGCAGAAGCAGTATGATTCAATCTGCATCCAGGTTCCACAGTCTTTTTTCTGTATGTGGAGAGCATTTTCTATCATGAATCCTTTAGAATTGTCTTGGATCATTGTATTGCTGAGTTAGGTCTATCACAGTTGATCAACACACAACGTTGCTCTTACTGTGTACAATGTTCTCCTGGTTCTGCTCACTTCACTCAGGATAAATCTATTCGAGTCTTTCCAGGTTTTTCTGAAATCTGTCTGCTCATCATTTCTTATAGCACAATAGTATTCCATTTAATTAATATATCACAACTTGTTCAGCCATTCCCTAATTGATGGCCATTGCCTTGATTTTCAGTTCTTTGCCACCATAAAGAGAGGTGCTATAAATATTTTTGTACATGTGGGTCCTTTTCCCTGTTTTATGATCTCTTTGGGATATAGACCTAGTAGTGGTATTACTGGGTCAAAGGGTATGCACAGCTCCATAGCCCTTTGGGCATAGTTACAAATTGCTTTCCAAAATGGTTGGATCAGTTCACAACTCCACCAACAATGCATTAGTGTTCCAAATTTTCCACAGCTCCATTTTTTTTCCTTTTTTGTCATATTAGCCAATCTGATAGGTGTGATTTGGAACCTCAGAGTTGTTTTAATTTGCATTTCTTTAACCAATAATGATGTAGAGCATTTTTTTTTATGTTAAGCAAGACACTTCTTAAAACAATATATTCTTTTGTTTTTCACATTTAAGGGGAAACATGATTTAACTAGATATACCAGAGGGATAGGAAGAGGCAGGTTGGACAAGGAAGAACATTGGGGCATAATTTATACCCCTGCCTCCAAACTGGGGCAGCAGCTGACACCTTTAAAACTAGAGAAGCATTGCAAGGAACAACACCTCTAAAGCAGGACAGGGAAGTATAGGGAAAATCAGTGTAGAAGTAGAGATATCATTAGAGAATTTCTGCCAAAATGGCTTCAGACCATGGCAAAAGAAAGGAGCCCATAATAATCTTTGAAGAGAATACTCCCAAAATTCAGCCCAAGCTCTTGCCATTCCAAAGGTGAAACTTCATGTTCACTCCAGGTATCAGGGCAGCTCAGTGCAGCTGAAAAGGGTGGAGTGTTTCCAGGAAGGGAGAGGAAAGCTCTCACTCAGGTGGGACCGATAACTTTTGTATCTCAGATGTCACAAGGTCATGATGTGTCAATTAGCTAGGAAACTGGAAGTTTCTGAGCATAGGAGATTTCAGACATTGGATTTCCCAAAAAGGAAGCAGGGCCAAACTAGGGATAGGAACAACAGTCAGGGAGCCTGTCACCAGAAAGGCAAGTCTTGAAAACAAATAGAGGTTTTTTTGTTGTTGGGTTTTTTTTCCAGACTTATAGCAAAGGCTGCCAGGGAAAAGTGTGATATAATGGAAGGAATGCTGGACTTGGAGTCAGGCAAGATCTGACTTGAAATATTACTTCTGACATACAGTAGTACTTGTGTGACCACGAGCAAAGCATTCAATTTCTCTTTACCTGTTTCTTCATCTATAAAATAGATATATTACTCATTTTACAGGTTTATTTTGAGGATCTAATGAGAGGGTATACATAGCCCACTTCCTTTTTAGATGCAGTCGGGATTAAGTGACTTGGCTAGGGTCACATAGCTACTAAGTATCTGAAGATAGATTTGAACTCAGGCCCTCTGGACTTCAGAACCATTGCTCTCTCTACTGTGCCACCTAGCTGACCCTATATACTACCTTCTAAAACTTAAGGTGCTGTATAAATGTTAGATGTTAAGACTAAATGAATGTTTGAAGGGCTTATAGATTTCATGTATGTAGGTCTTTAATATCCCACTAGAATTTGTTTATGAGAGATTAGTTCAAGCCAATTAACAGAGGCAGCTAGGCAGTGCACTAGATGAGGACTGAGCTTTAAGTCAGGAAAACTTGAGTCGATTTCCAGAGTCAGACACTTATTGACTGTGTGACCTTGGCCAAATCATTTAACCTATATTTGCCTCAGTTTCCTGAACAGTAAAATGGGGATAACAGTAGCACTTCCCTCCCAGGGTTGTTGAGAGAACCAAATGATAGCACTTAGCATAGTACCTGGCACACAGTAGGCACTTCATAAATGCTTGTTTCCTCCTTCTTAACAATCCTTAACACTCTCTTAAACATGTGAAAAACAAAACAAAGCAAAATAACAAAACAAAAAAACTTCAATGGCTCCCTATTGTTTCTCTGATAAAATACAAACTTGTAAATTGGTCATTTAAAGCAGCAAAGTGGATAGATTTTCGAACTTGGAGGGGGGAAGATCCAAGGTCAAATCCTCTTTCAGACACACTAATTGTAAGAGACAGGTGAGTCATTTAATCCTCTTGCTGTCAGTTTCTTCATCCATTAAAAAACAAGGATCATGATAACACCTAGCTCACAGTGTTGTTGTGAGGATTAAGTGAAAGAGCAATATAACATGCTTAAAACATTATATAAATGGTATCAATAATAATAATTATTATTATTATTACTACTACAGGGCAATGAGGGTTAAGTGACTTGGTCAGGGTTACACTGCTAGTAAGTGTCAAGTGTCTGAGGCTGGATCTTAACTAAGGTCTTCCTGAATCCAGGGCCAGTGCTCCATACACTATACCACCTAGCTGCCCCTAGCTATAATTATTATTACTAAAGCCCATCACAGTCATGGTCTGATCTATTGTTCCAAACTTGTTTCATTAATCAAACACTCTGTGTTCCTGCCAAACCGGTCCACTTGGGACTCACAATCCTTGTCAGTCCATGAGGAATCTCCATGTCTTCTAGCAAATCATCCCTCCAGTCCTTATAGGAGGCTTTCCTTCATGCCTGTAATTCTCACTCTCTTCTTACCCAAGTCTCTTAAAAATCCCTAGCTTGTCTCAAAGTTCATTTTAATTACCACCACCTATGAATACTTTTTTCTTAATCCTCTAATTGTTAATATTCCCCTCTTTCCCCAAATGACCTTGAGCTTACTTATCTGAATTGATGTAGTATCCTCTCAATAGAATGTAAGGTCCTTGGTCATGTGAGCAGCAAGATGGCAGACTAGATATTTTCTCTTATCTCCATGACCTCTCCCAAACAGATATGCAACAAAGATAAAACAATTTCAGCTGTTTCCATGGTCTAGGACACGGAGAATTTAAAAGAAGTTTAGAAAATGCAGAAAGTGATGACCCTGAGCTCATTCAACACCCCTTGCTAACCTTTCATGCTACTGTACTGGCAGACCTAAGGATGCAACACAGGCTTAGAACAAAACACATTCCCATTGCCACCACCACCCCCCTCCCACTTGCCTTTCCAGTGATTTGGAGATCTAGGTTCCAAGATGCAGAAGTTTTCCCAGCTGCCCATAGTACCAGCATTGCAAAGTTCTGAACTGCCAGTGCTGGGCAGACAATTCTGTAGCACCAGCAAAGACAGCATTGGGGCAGACAACACCATGGCACCAGTGAGGAGGCTTTCTGAACTGCTTATGGCAGGCCAGAGAACTACAGGATGCTAGAATGAAATGCCTTTTATGTTAAAAGGGGAGGGGTGGGTCATTCAGCACTCCACTAAGGCTGAGTGGAAAAAGTACAGCATCCATCTGGGGCCAGTTCTAACCATCCAGAAACCACCTGGGGCAGAAACCTAGATTGGTGAACAGTGAATTTCCAAGAATGGGAAGAGGTTGCTAAGAGGGGACAGAGTCAAAAAATGAATAGGAGTAAATGGGAAGCAGAAAGGGGAAGTCTGAAATTACTAAATCCCTCTGAAAGAAGAAAATCCAAAGGCATGGAACATCAGCAAATAAATCTGGGCAAATATTAGCAGCAGAGGAAATAGGGCCTCCAGATCTAGTAAACAAGTTCAGGCATCTATGAATAAATATTGCAAAACAAAGGGAAATGATCTAACACTTGATGAGACAGAAGACCCTGTGGAATGTGAAAAGGACATAGTACTTGCTTGTTATTCCTTAGTGGTTTAATGGAGAAATAAAAATTATGAGGATAAAACTTATGGCCTGCACAGCAAAAACAAAGAACAGAATGGAAAACCCAGAATCTTTGAAGGCAAGTCTTACCAAAGAAACGAAAGAGACAATAGACTAGGGATGAAAATATAAAGAAGTGAAGGAAAATTTAGATGGAAAGAAGCAAAAAACAATAGCATTAAAAGAAAATACGATCACTACTTAAGTAAAACATACCAATCTTGAAGACAGATGTGTATAGAAAACTGTGATGAAATAATGAGATTTAGCAGATACTCAAAGACCCACCTGGAGATTAATCTAGACTGATTGAATCAAGTGAGAGTGATTAACTGCTGATTAGTCTACTTCAAGTTAACTCGATTGTAATCACACCTTGGGAACACCTTCAGAACCAATGGATTTGGAGGATGCCAACCAATCAGCTTGAAGCATTGTGTAAGGATTTATAGCCTCTGTTCCAGACCTATAAAAAGCTTCCACAATCAGTTTTCTGGAGAGAGTTCCTGATTAAAGCAGGCTCATGGAGGAGGACTTGAGGAAGAACCCAACCAGGCTGGAACTCTAGGCTAGGTAGGACTTCTTTTTCTTAACTTTCTGAACTCTTTGTAAATATCTGTATGTTTTAATAAATGT
The DNA here is from genome assembly GCF_019393635.1 of Dromiciops gliroides. Classification (NCBI taxonomy): domain Eukaryota; kingdom Metazoa; phylum Chordata; class Mammalia; order Microbiotheria; family Microbiotheriidae; genus Dromiciops; species Dromiciops gliroides. The sequence continues at coordinate 85,015,355 of NC_057862.1, forward strand.
TTAATGCCCAAAGACTGGTGCTGAAGCTTCTAATTTAAGGTGGCCACAATTTAGATTTTAAACATCACAAAACCTAAAGATCAGAGGTCTTCTTGAAGAATACAACAGGACAAAAATCCTTAATATCATAATGCAGGAAATAAAAGAAGAGAACTAGAACTTCTGACCAAAGGAAATGAAGTACCAATTGAAAGAATATAAAGATCACCTCCAGAAAAAACCCAAGGCTGCAAACATCCAGAGACATAATATTTAAATTTAATAATTCAATTAATAAACAAGTTCTGCAAGACACTAAGAGAAAGACTTTCACATACAAAGGAATGAAAATTCAAACAATGCAACACTATTCTGTACCCACCAGAAAACTAAAAAGGGAATAGTTCTGAGGAGCAAGAGAGCTCAGGATTAAGTCCAAGATGACTTACCTTAGAAGACTGAACTTAACCATACAGGAAAACACATGGACTTTCAATAATAAAGAGTTACTTGAAAGATTTATTTTTTTAAAGAGAACCAGAATCAAGGCAATTATTTGCTCCTTAAATAGCCCAAACAACAGAAATTCAGGAGGCATGAATACATGAAGAAGTGAAGGACAACAATGTTAACAGTGTTAGCAAAAGGCTAGTAAGAAACTTCTTTCTAAATGTATTCAAGGAGAAAGGGGTAAAGGCAGAAATCTGGTGGAGGTAATAGTGAAGAGGCAAGCATGACACATCTTGGACAGAACCTGGTTATGCCCTGCCTATAGGTGACTCTTTTTTTTTTTTTTTACCCCTTGTGGGATTACAGTACAATATGGGAGAACACAGGTATGGGGGAAGGAGATCAGAGAGAGAAAAAAAGGAATGTGTGATGTTTCTTGTTCCATGTAAGATCTATCAATGAGGGGGCAGCTAGGTGGCACAGTGGATAAAGCACCAGCCTTGGATTCAGGAGGACCTGAGTTCAAATCTGGCCTCAAACACTTGATACTTACTAGCTGTGTGACTCTGGGTAAGTCACTTAACCCTCATTGCCCTGCAAAAAAACAAACAAACAAACAAACAAAAAACAAAGCAAACAAAAAAAAACCCAAGAGCTATCAATGAGGAAAAGTTGACTTCTGTAGTCTTAGAGAAGTACCAACAGGGGAGTGGCTAAGGAGGAGGAAGGGGGAGCAGCTGACAAAAAAAGGAAAAGGAAGTCTTGCTTTGGTGACGGCAGCATCTTGTACTGATGAATGTTTCTATTTGTGAATAGGAAATTTGAGGCTTGAAAAATCAACTCATCATACATCAAAAAGGAGGCAATTGGAATTCCTGGGGCAACTGGCACTTGGGGGAGAAGGAAAGCATGGACCCAAGTAGGAGGCTTGGGGGCAATTGGGGAAAGAGAGGTAATCATAGGAGGGTATAGATCAGTGACAGGCTGCATAATCAGAGACATGGTGGGAGAGAAGCCCTACAAAGGGGTAATGTCCTCTCTGACACCTGCACTTATTTGCTTTGTTCTGGGAATTGGGAACCATGGAAAAAGGTAACTCATGGCGCAAGCCCTAAAAGGCAGTGGCAGAAACAGACTGGAAGGAAAGCCTAGAATGAATACCTTGCAAGTTTTACTTGAATAAGGATTACAAAGAGTCTCCTGCTTTCATTATAAGAGTTGTGAATCAGAGAGCAAGGGTTCATATTAGAATGAGAGGATGGATAAAGAGAGTGAAAGAAATCTTTGGGAAAAGGTGCAAAAATGAACATTTTAAAACTAGTTCTGATTATATTTGAAAAAGGGAGAATTTGTTAAACTGAAAAAAAAAGTAGAGGAAGAAGAAGAATTACATACCCAGATAAAAGCAGAAAGAAAAAGGAAATTATAAATAAAACCTCAAAGTGATAGGATTAACAAAAGAAAAGAAAAAGAAAAAGAAAAGAAGGGGATAGCTCTATATTTATAGCAGAAGAGGAGAAAAATGATAACTTTAAAATATTACAGACAGATGGGGGAAAATATAAACCTAACTCTAATAACTTTGAATGTTAATGGATTAAACAATCCAATAAAATGAAAAAAGAGTGACATATTAGATATGAAAACAAAACCCTGTGAACTGTTACTTATGAAAAACACTCATAAAAACCAATTAAATACACAAAATAAAACTTAAGGGGTGGAAAAAAGTTTACTATGCATCAAATGAATATAGAAAATAGGAGTTGTACTTATGTTACTGAACAAGCAAAAGCATTCAAAAAATAAAAAGGAAACTATACTGCGCTAAAAGGAACCATAAACAACAAACCAATATCAGTAATAAACATATGCTCCGGGGCAGCTAGATGGCAAAGTGGATAGAGCACCGGCCCTGGAGTCAGGAATACCTGAGCTCAAATCCGGCCTCAGACACTTAACACTTACTAGCTGTGGGACCCTGGGTAAGTCACTTAACCCCAATTGCCTCACTAAAAAATAAATAAATAAACATATGCTCCAAATGTCTCAGTGTCCAAATTCATAAAGGAAACATTATCTGAGTTACAAGAAGACATAGATAGTAACACAATAGTGACAGGAGATTTCAGTAACCCTCTCCTAGTTTTAGATAATTCTAACATAAAGATAAACAAAGGGGAAAATATGGAAATGAATGAATTGCTGGAAAACTAGAGTTAAAAGAAATGACATTTTATGAGATATCAAGAGAATGTACATATTTTTCAGCACCACATGAAACTTTTACAAAAAGCTGACTATGTAATCAATAGAACACAAACAGAAGAAACAGACCCAATTAATGACGTAACAATGAAACCCTAAATAACATGGGGGGGTCAAAGAACAAATAATAATAGAAACAATTAGTAAATAATGTAAAAAAAAATGATAATGAAACAACATACCACAATTTCTGTGATACATCTAAGGCAGTCTTCAGAGGGAAAAATCTTATCCTTACAAATACACATGAAAATATTTTAAAAGGGGATTAATGAATTGAATGTGCATTTAAAAATCTTTAAAGCCAACAACAACAAAAAACCTAAATAAGAACAAAAGAGAAGATATTGAAGATTAGAGGGAAAATAGATAAATGGGAAACAAAAAAATCATAGAAATGCTAAATCCACTAAACACTAGTTCTTTGAAAAGACTAATAAAATTGATAAACCCTTACCTAATCTGATTAAAAAGAAGAGAGAAGAAAATCAAATAAATAACATAGCAAATGAGCAAAGTGAAAACACAGTAAATCCAGAAGAAATAAAAAGAATTATGAGAACATATTTGTACAGTTATGTACTAACAAAACAGAGAACACAATAGAAAGAATACCTTCAAAAATATAAAATCCCCAACCTATCAGAAGATCAGATAGAGATCTTAAATAACTAAACTCCAAAAATGAAATAAATCCTTCTGTGAAGAAACAAAAAAAGTGGGGGGGAACCTTCCGGTGCTATTTGTTTCACAGAAGAAATCTATTATAAATTTAAAGAATAATTAGTACTCACACTTTACAAATTATTCTTAAAAATTGAGAAAGTACACTACTGGAATCCTTTTATGAGACAAGTATAGTCTTAATGCTTAAACCAGGGAAAGATAAAAACACAGAAAGAAAATTATAGGTCAATATCCTTAATGATCATTGACTAAAAAGTTTTAAATAAAATCCTGTAAAACAGACAACAGCAATTTAGCCAAGAAATCATTCATTATTATCAGGTGGAATTCATACCATGGATTTACTGATAGTTCAATATTAGGAAAACAATTTAACATACTCATATTAAAAATAAAAATATCTCAAATCAAATAATTGTTTTAATAGATGCATAAAAAGCCTTTGACAAAGTATAATACAACTCTACAAAGCATTGGCATAGAAGAACCTTTTTAATATCATAAGCTTCTATCTAAAACTAAAAGCATACATCGTTTGCAGCAGGGATATGCTAGATCTTTTCCAATAAATTGAGAATGAAGCCATTTTAGTTTTCTAAAAATCAACAGACTCAGATCATTTCTTGAGTTTTGGAAGGGAGAAAGAATTTAAAGGTATTGGTCACCTAGGGGTAGAAACATGCCATAGAGATGAGAAAAATCTCATAAAAAGGAAACAAAAAAGTTTCACCTACTTCAAAGTTCTATCCTAGAATACAAACAGGTCAGATGGACAGTAATTAATCTGCAGCTGAAAATTCAGTCAGGATGTCTGAATTTGATTAGAAGCTTGCTATTTGACCTTTGGCAATGTGCCTAATCTCCGTGCTTTTTATTTGTAGCTTCTGGAAAATTGGAATGTCTTCTGTCACAAATTTATGAACTTGTTTTTAAAATATTTTGATGAGTATTTCAATGTAATTGGTTTCTTTTATAATTCTTTGTATTTTATTTCATCTATTTAAAATCATTTTAAAAGCCCATTCTGAGAAGGGATCCAAAGAGGTTCATGCCAGAAAAGGTTAAGAAGCCCTGACCCAGTTAAACTTTATGGTTTTTCTTTTAAGCCATATTCTCTCCTATAAACAATTTGCACTGATCATAGTCTAATTGCTACCAAAAAAAAAAGAATAGTGATTCTACAATCCTGGAGCAGAATGAAAAGCTTCACTTTGAAAATTCTTCTAATTTCACTATTCAATTATTGTTTGACCAGTTAATTATATAATAATTGGCATGCAAGGGAATGTTATTCCTCTTCAATTTGCCACCACACCCTCTCCCCCCCACTTTTTTTAACCACCAGTCTATGATAATGGCTGAAATCCCAAAGTGCAAAATAAAGAAGGGATGTGGAACAATTGCTTTCTGCTGTCCGAAGCTCTATATAGGTGGGACAGAAGTGGGAGTCTAAGCTGCTCTGTACGGGAAAAGCAGCAGCAGGTTGGGCTGGACTACCTTTTATTGCTGCTTCAGCTAATCAATGGTTTGTAATAAGATCTACTGAAAGGCTGGGGATTTTATAGGAACAGTAAAGGGAGATTTGTAGCCTCATCCCAATGGAAATAAAGGCTTTACTGAAAGCTAAGAATGCCAGTTAATGTAGCCAATGAGGTAGGGTTCTTTTTCAGTAAAGCCATACGGATTCAGTCACCTGCAACCCTAGGACAATAAAACTCAGCATGCAGCCTAATTGTGGGAAAAAACCCCACTAAGTCTCATTACTTTGAGTTATTTTGTTTCGGGAGAAGAGGTGCCTTGTCCCTTATCCTTAGACCCCACCCCCTCCACCTTGCTCCTCTCTCCTCTTCATCTCTACCTGTTGACATCCATCTAATTCTTCAAAGATCCTTGTATCATCTTTCCCATGAAGTCTTTGCTTACCCATATTCTAGCACTAAAAATGACTTCCCCCTTATATAATCTGACAGTAGCAAGGTGGTTTAATGAATAGAGTATGGTCTTGGCACCCAGGAAGACCCAAATTCAAGCTCAGACACTAATGCTTATTTGTTTTGGCCTAATAAAGTACTTAAACCTCATTTTCCTTATCCATAAGATCATAACGGCACCCAACTCATAGAATTGTTATGAAGATAAAGAAATAACATTTGTAAAGGTGCTTTGTCAATTTTAGAGTTTTATTATATATTAATGTTATTATTATTATTATTATGGTGGTGGTAGTACTTTATATAGACTTAGTATGCACTTGTCCTAGTTTAATTTTGATAATAGTTACTTATATACAAATGTATATGTACAAATCTCTCCCTATTCAAATGTAAATTTTTTTTTAGGGTAAGGACACTATTTTAGTCATTTCTGTATCTTATCCAGCAACAAGCACAGTGTTCCTACTCCTGGGAAGACTACAAAGAGCTTATTGAAGTGTTTATTGAGTGAAACAACTTTTACAGTACCCCAGAAAGGATTCCCAGAATTCTCAATAGAATAGCTTTGCCTTCTGGTCTTCCTCTAGCCTAGAATATGGTCACTTTCACTCCTCTAATGTCTTTATCCTCTGAATTGAACTTGACCCTAACCTTCCCTGAGTGAACATGCATCCAGGAATCCCAGGAACAGCTTGAAATGGTGATGTACCAAATGCTGGAAGCAGCCTCCTACAAGATCATCATGGGCTCCCAACCCTTTCTATAGTTTAAAGACCATCATGCTCCAGGTACTCTGCCAAAATCCATAATATTATCATTTCCTGTCAAATTTTGGATGAATCAATCCTAGTTTCAAAGTAGGAGACTAGTATTTTTTTTTTTTGCCTATTTTGGAAATACCAGTCCTGTCCCAGTTATAGGTCAATATGTTCTCTTAGCTTTAGAGGTGTCAGATGGCACTCTATTACATAGGTTCACAAACTTTGTGGTCTTAAGACACCTTTAAACTCTTCAACATTATTGAAGACTCTAAAGAGCTTTTGTTTATGTTGTAGAGCCAAGACTCAAATTCAGGGCTTCTGGATCCCACTTTGTATTCTCTCTACTATACTGTATAATGTTGCCTCTGACCAAATTAATGAGGTTATAGGGAAGTGAAAGATTATGAGACATATGGTCACTGGTACTCACTTATAAGATTGAAGACATTTTTTAGTTCACACATTTTTGAGGCTAAGTATTGTTGAATCATTAACACCCAATTAGGACAGTATCTACTCTATCTCTTCCCCAACACCCAGATACACACTAGAAAAAAGTGTGTATTACGTAGTCCCTCTAGACCCTTTTCAATGGTTCTGTAAGCTTGGAGCTTTTTTCATAAGAAAACTGAGATGTTATTTACATATTAAAATACTAATCCATTTTCCAACTATATATCTGTGTGAAGTCAGATTTCTTCATATACTTCAACCCAAATAATATATTGAAATTTACTAAATGAATAAATAGATTTTGGAATCTAGCTGTCATCTATTAAGATAAGCATTAAAGAGGTTTACAAAACTACATAAAACAATGCCAGTATCCCTACTATGTTTTTTGTTTGGGAAAATAAAGTTATTTTTCATTTTAAAATTATTTATATTAAGATATAATAGGGGCAGCTAGGTGGCGGAGTGAATATAGCCCTGGCCTTGGATTCAGGAGGACCTGAGTTCAAATCCGGCCTCAGACACTTAACACTTACTAGCTGTGTGACCCTGGGCAAGTCACTTAACCCCAATTGCCTCACCAAAAAAAAAAAAAAAAAAAGAATGTTAAAATAAATAATTTAAAAAAGATATAATAGGGGGCAGCTAGGTGGCTCAGTGGATAAAGCACCAGCCCTGGATTCAGGAGTACCTGAGTTCAAATCCAGCCTCAGACATTTTACACTTACTAGCTGTGTGATCCTGGGTCAGTCACTTAACCCCCATTGCCTTGCAAAAAAAACCCCGATATAATAAATTCATTATCTTAAATGAATTTAAATTTATTTTAAAATTATTTCAGTTTCTATTCCTAATATAATAAAGCTTAATAGCTATAACCATAAAGAATACATAAACAATATTTTTTTTTTTAGTGAGGCAATTGTAGTTAAGTGACTTGCCCAGGGTCACACAGCTAGTAAACAATAATTTTTAAGTATACAAATGGGTCCCGACACCAAAAAGTTTGAGAACCGCTATGCAAGGGCTTGATTTGGTACCTCTAAAGCGAAGACAGAAAATTGATCTACAGCATGGCCAGGACTGGTACTTCCAAAGTAGAAAAACTTGTTCTCTAAACTTAAATGGAAACATGAAAAGATAAAAGCTTGGATTTTTTATCAGTAAGCCTAGAACATGGTGGTTATGGATGATCTTGTGGGAATCTCCTCCCAGGACTTGGTACATCACTATTCCAAGCTTTCCCTGGGAAACTTGGTCTTTTTTTTTTTCACGCAGTGCTTAAGGCCATGTTGTGGATTAAGGTCTATTTGAATGTTGTTTTTAAGGAATAGTCCATTCTCATTTAGATGGGCCTCACTGGTATCCTACTCATAGCCAGGTAAGCATCAATCAGCCAGGAAACTCACATTATAAGCACAGACAATCCAGTTAAGGGGATAACAGAGAAAGTAGGGGTATCAGCCAGGAGGAGGAGGGGCCTTGGCTAGGGAATAAATAGATTATTGGACTTATTAGAGAAAGACTATCTGGAAAACCAAAAGGTTTTCTTGACTACCCACATTAAGAAATCCCATTGACCTGTTGACTGAGTGGTGCTGATTAAATCTATTAGAATTTTGATTTTTTTGTTGTTGTTGGGCAATGAGGGTTAAGTGACTTGCCCAGGGTCACACTGTAATAAGTGTCAAGTGTCTTAGGCCAGATTTGAACTCAGGACCTCCTGAATCCAGGGCCAGTGCTTTATCCACTATGCCATCTAGCTGCCCATTTTTTTTCTTTTTTCAAGAGTAGCTCTGACATTAATATTCTCAGAACATTTATGATCTTCAATAAGGTGATGGACTCTTAATTTCACAGTACATTATTTTTGATGCTGCCTATGACATTGGGGTCAGTGGATGTATTCACAAAGACCAGATGCCCTTTATAACTATAGATCCCAGTAGTTGGATCAATGTTCACATGAACTAATTTTCAAGGAGAGAAAAAAAGTATTTGGCCTAGACGGTGCTTGACTTCACATGCTGAGAGACTTAACATAAGACTTAAAGATAATTGGTAAAGGTTGCCAAACTCAGACACTTGGTTGTTGATCTCTTCTTGTTGGGTTACCTCTTCAAAGATAATCAGGAGAGTGAATAGAATGGAGATGAAGGAAGAGGATTGACTTGCTGCCCTATTTGTCTGTATGAGGAAGCTAAACTATTCCTTTGGGCTGTATGAAAAAAATACCTTTGAAAAGGGATAATAAAACTTGACAGACTACATCTAAATCAATATTCTTTTACTATCGAAGTGTTGGAGAAATGAAGAACTGTTTGCTTCACGTTTGTCACCAAAATTAGATAAATTAGCTTAATGAATTCTAATAACTCATTTACATACATTGCTAATTTGATTTTAGGGGAAATATGCTTAGAAAAGGCACAATCAAGGATGCAAGATTCACGGTTTGACCTATTTTTCAAACTGTGAGGTTGCAACGTCTGCACAATTTTTAGCGTGTTATTTTCTTCTGAAATACAGTACTGAGTTTTTTAGAACGATGTTAACCCCATCACCACTACTCATAAATGAGCAAGATCCCAGAAAATTTTAGTATACAGAACATAGCAGCCCTATAAACTTTGGGTTATATTGTTTTTCCATTAGAACTATAATGGACTATATAGTAATCAGAAAACTAAATGATATTACTAATAAGTCACAGTATATAGCACTTTAAGGGTTGCAAAGCATCTTTACATACATTATCTCATTTGAGCTTTACAACAATTTCATCTTTTCACCTACCTTTGAAGCCAGTATTTGTCCCCATTTCACAGATGAGAGAACTGAGGCTGAGAAGAAGGGTAAGTGACTTACTCAGCATCCTATGGGTAGTATATGTATGAGGCAGAATTCAAGCACAGGTCTTCCTGGCTTCAAGTTCAGCTCTCTATTTACTATACCATATACATAGAATGTACCATGCTACATAGAATGATAAGGATGGGATGAACATCATTGCTTATTTCATCCTGTCTTACAATCTCTACAGAAATCCTCATCTCTGACAGGGGACCAGCCAGTCCATTCATGAATTTTTCCCAGTGACAGACAGCTCACTATCTTGTTCATTCTTGAAGAGGAATGATTATGAAGATATTCTTCCTTCCACTGTAATGCAATATACCTAATTTTAAATCTTTCAGTTGAAGCTAGCAGTATCCCTTAGAGCAACGAAGGATTTAAAAGGCCTGTTTGTTCCCTCTTCAACATAAATTTAGAGGCAAAGAAGTTCTTATATCATCAGATTATTGAATTTAGAGCTAGTAAGGATCAGAAAGGTCATCTAGATCAATGCTTTCATGTTACAGATGGGGAAATTGAGACTTAAGAACTTAAATGACTTTTCCAAGGTCACACAAGGTAGAAAGTGGCAGAGAAAGAATCTGAGCCCATGTCTTCTGACTACAAGTCCATTTCTTTGTCCACCACTCAATGCTGCCTCCTAGATGACCTGGTCTATGACCCTATCTTTTACAGAAGAGGAAATAGAGTCACTCAATTTCTGACTCTATTCATAATTGCAGGGGTTTCCTACAGTGATAGGGAATGGAATAAAAAACTATTCCAGAGGATGATTTAGGCATCTTCAGAAGTGACAATATGAAAATGATCTCAAATATTCCTTCCCCCTTGACAAAAATCTGACTGAGGAGACAAAACACTAGAATGTTCTAGTTCTTTTGTCAGTCATTAGTAACCTTCCTAAGGTAAATGAACAATGAACACAGAGCCATTTGGTTGAGCTGGCATCTGGACAGTCTGAAGAAGAGCGGTAAGGAAAGGGTGACCCCTACTCACCATTCATCTTAATGGGGTGTTAAATTTGAAGTACCATTCTGACCACATAAATGCCAACACTATTAAACACCTCATTGCCTGGACGGTGTTCCAGATACTGCCAGGAATTGCAATTGCCCTTTGTTGAATCAGAAAGGAATTGGGCTATAGATTCTTTCCTTCCAGCATATTTCCTGGACTAGGTAGGTCTTTTTTTAATTTTTAACCCCATTTGGCATTCAATTCCACTTACCTTAATTGTGAATTTCTCATTATAGATTCTCAGGTCCAAAAGCACAGTGAAATCTCATTATTCGAATAGGTGGCTTTAACGCCAAGTCCCACCCAAATCAAAGTAAGTACCACTTCTCATCCAAGCAGATCAGCTTCTCCCATTTCAATTATTCATTTCATGTGATGCATGGATACTCCATAATCCAAAGTGGGACTTTGATTCCTCAGGTGCAAAATGCTTGGATGATGCCTGAGGTCAAATTGAAAACCAGCCACAAATCAGTAAGTGAAAATGACCAAGGAATTTCTTTTGTCAGTTAGCAAGCATTGATTACGCTCCTACTATACACCAGGCACTATGGTAAGCACTAGGGACACAAAGAAAGGCAAAAGATAATCTCTGTACTTCTTTAGTCCATTAGAAGAGAGGAAGAGGGTAGATTGTAAACAATGGTTAATTTTATTGCCCACATTTATATAGCATTGTACAACAGTAATGTCACTGGATCCTCACAATAACCCCACCAGGTAGGTATTACCAAGTATCATTACTCCCATTTTATGAATGAGGAAACTGAGGTTCAGAGAAATGAAATTACTTGTCCAAGGTCACACTGTGCTAGGAATTGATCTCAGGCCTTCTATCTCCAGACAGTCCTCTTTCCATGATAGCAAGTAAACAAGGACAAAATTGGTGACTTAAGAAGATAGACAGCTGCTGGCAGAGCAATGTGAGATAGTGGAAAGCACAGTGGACCCATGCTCAGAGGACCTGGGTTTGAGATCCTGGCTCTGCTATTATTTTTGCAACCTTGGGAAAATTAGTTAATCTTTCTGGCCTTCAGTTTCTCCATTTGTCAAAAAAGAAGAGTTGAACTAAATGGTCACTAAGATTTCTTTCTCTTCTATACTTTATGTTCCTTATGAATTTAGAACACCAGTGCCTCCAGACTGGCATCCTTTGAGCACTCTTTCCTGAAGGCTTGCTGCTGTAGATGGTACCTAGACCCAAGGCAGTCCACACGCTTAGGAAGAGCAGGTTACCTATGGCGGATGACCATCAGTCCCAAGAAGGTTCCTCTAGACCCTCCCTGCAGAAAAAATTCCATATACCAAAAGAAGCATGGCATTCCACGTTTTGGGAGGTGAATGGGAGTAGGGGTGGTCTGTCCTGTTATTTCCTTGGTATCTCATAAAGTCATAGAAGTCTTTCAGTTCAAACTCCTCATTCACAGATGAGGAAACACTTGCCCAAAGAGGGAAAGTGACTTATTTAAGATGACAGAGCTAATAGATTGAAACCCAAATCGTCTAACTTTCTGACTTCATAGCCTATGTTCTTTTCAATGTACCATGTTGCTGCCTGAGAAAAGTGCAGTAAGAATTGAACTCTACCAAACATTTAAAGAACAATTAATTCCAATATTATTCAAATTATTTGATAAAGTAGGTGACGAAGGAGTTCTAACAAATTCCTTTTATGACACAAATATGGTGTTGATACCAAAACCAGGCAGAGCCAAAACAGAGAAAGAAAATTATAGACCTATTTCCCTAATGAATATTGATGCTAAAATCTTAAATAAGATATTAGCAAGGAGATTACAGCAAGTGATCACCAGGATAATACACTATGACCAGGCGGGATTTATATCAGGACTGCAGGACTGGTTCAACATTAGGAAAAGTATTAACATAATCAACCACATCAATAAGAAAACTAACCATAATCATACGATTATTTCAATAGATGCAGAGAAAGCTTTTGACAAAATACAGCACCCATTCATAATAAAAACACAAGAGAGTTTAGGAATAGGTGGTGCTTTCCTTAAAATAACAAGCAGTATCTACCTAAAACCATCAGCAAGCATTATATGTAATGGAGATAAGTTAGAGGCCTTCCCAATAAGATCAGGGGTGAAACAAGGATGTCCATTATCACCTCTACTATTTAATATTGTACTAGGAATTTTAGCTTTAGTGATCAGAGAAGAAAAAGGAATTAGAATAGGCAAGGAGGGGAAAAAAGGGGGGCAGCTAGGTGGCACAGTGGAGTCAGGAGTACCTGAGTTCAAATCCGGCCTCAGACATTTAACACTTACTAGCTGTGTGACCCTGGGCAAGTCACTTAACCCCAATTGCCTCACTAAAAAAAAAAAAAGAATAGGCAAGGAGGAAACAAAACTATCACTCTTTGCAGATATAATGGTATACTTAGAGAATCCTAGAGAATCAACTCAAAAATTACTTGAAAAAATTAACAACTTTATCAGAGTAGTAGGATATAAAATAAATCCACATAAATCATCAGCATTTCTATATATGACCAACAAAGTCCAGCAGCAAGAGATAGAAAAAGAAATTTCATTTAAAGTTAACGGTAGACAATATAAAATGTGTGGGAGTTTACTTGCCAAGACAAACCCAGGAACTCTATGAACAGAATTACAAAAACACTTCTCACACAAATCAAATCAGATAGGCCAAACTAATATAATAAAAATGACAATTCTACCTAAATTACTTATTCAGTGACATACCAATCAGACTACCGAAAATTTATTTTATAGAATTAGAAAAAACAATAACAAAATTCATCTGGAAAAACAAAAGGTCAAGAATATCGAGGGAAATAATGAAAAAAAAATACACAGGAAGTTGGGCTAGCTGTACCAAATCTGAAGCTTTACTTTAAAGCGGCAGTCATCAAAACTATCTGGTACTGGCTAAGAAATAGAGTGGAGGATCAATGGAATAGGTTAGGCACAGGAGACACAGTAGTAATTGACTTCAGTAATGTACTGTTTGATAAACCCAAAGACTCCAGCTTCTAGGATAGGAACTCAGTATTTGACAAAAACTGCTGGGAAAACTGGAAGAGAGTATGGCAGAAATTAGGCATAGACCAACATCTTACATCTTAGACTAAAATAAGGTCAAAATGGGTATGTGATTTGGACAAAAAAAGTGATACCATAGGTAAATTAGGAGAGGAAGGAATAGTTTAACTCTCAGCTCTTTGGAAAGGAGAACAGTTTATGACCAAACAAGAGATAGAGAATATTATGAAATGCAAAATGGATGATTTTGGTTACATTAAATTAAAAAGGTTTTGTACAAAGAGAACCAATGCATTCTTTTTTGATGTTTTTTCTTTTTGGTCTGATTCTTCTCTCATAACATGTCTAATGCAGAAATATATTTAATGTGATTGTACATATAAAACCTATATTAGATTACTTGCTGTTTTGGGGAGTGGGGAGGGAGAAAAATTTGAAACTAGAAATCTTATAAAAACAAATGTTGAAAACTATCTCTAAATGTAAATGGAAAATAACAATAAAATATTTATATGGTTAAAAAAAAAGTATAGTAAGGAAACCTTCTATGACTGCAGATGGGCAACTCTTTTCCAATTTATAATCTTATAGGGTTGCTTAGAGTCCTGAGATATTATGTAACTTGCCTATAGCCATACATTCAAAACAGATAAAAGATAGGATTTGAACACTGGTCTTCCTGACACAGAGGCTGGTTCTCTGCCCTCTTTAAGAGAGATGATTCTTTCCTTAAAACTTAGAATCCTGTGAAGTTGGGATTCACCCAGAAAGGGTAACATTTACATTAGCAGTCATTTATGACAAAGTATGTATAAACTTCAAGTCCTTTAAGAGCTCACTTTTATAAGAATTCAATTCAGTATTAATGTTGTTAAATATATAGGTAGTATAGATGATACAAAGAAAAATAAAAAACTGTTTTTGCCCTGAACATGTTTAATAATTTATTAGGGAGTTAGGTGGCATTTTATCTAGAGTGCTGGATTTGGACATGGGTTCAAATACTGCCTCCAGGCATCTGTTAGCTGTGTGACCCTGGGTAAGTGACTTTAACTTTTATCAAACTCACTTTCCTCATCTGTAGAATTAGAATGATAATATCACCTACTTCACAGGTTGTTTTGCAGATCAGTCTATCAATAAGCATTTATTAAATGCCTTCTATGTGCTAGATATTGTGTCCAAATCATATAAAATATAAATAAATGTTCAAATGAAATAACAATAAAGCACCTTAAAGTGTTATATAAATACCAGTTATATTAATTATTTTGATTTTGATTCTTCAGAATTTCAAAAGATCTATGAGATCATCTGTATGGGTCTTCCTTGCATGGTACAGATCATCCACACCTTCTCACAGAATGATTCTTGTCATTATCTTCCCATAAATTATCTGCCCAACCCACTTAGGGCCAGCCTCCTTCAAGGCCATTTGTCATTTCATGAGCACTAATGTAGGATCCTGGCAGTCCATTTGTAGTCTTGTATTCTCTTCTCTTTTCTTTTCTTATTTTGGCGAGACAATGAGGGTTAATTGACTTGCCCAGGGTCACACAGCTAGTAAGCATCAAGTGTCTGAGGCAGGATTTGAACTCAGGTCCTCCCAAATCCAGGGCTGGTGCTTTAGCCACTGTGCCACCTAGCTGCCCCTGTAGTCTTGTATTCTCACTACAGTACTGGGTTACCCTCTTTTCTGGTCATATTTGCTGTTGATGATGTGTTTTATACATCTTTATGCCTTCTGAGTAATATGCTACAGTCTATGTCTAAGATGTGTCTCTTGCTTTGCAAACCTTAAAGTATGATATAAATGTGGTTGTAATTATTGTCCTTTGGGTTATCCCCCTGTTTTGATTCCTCAGAGATAGGATTCACAGAACAACATTGCTGGAAGAATATTGGTGTTAATAAAGATGTTTGGTGTTAATATTGAATATTAATATTGATTTTGGTGTTAATAAAGAATATTGGTGTTAAAGGGTATTGATTCATGGCGAGCTTTGAGGTTAGCAAAAGCATTGCTCAATTTTCCCAAATGTAACCTAGCTGAATCTCTCCTTTTTTCTCAGTTCTGGTCCCAATTTATTGCCCTTATGCAGCATCAGTCTGAGATGTGTGTACTGCTGAGTCAGCTCTATGGACCATCCATTTAACTATCTGTCATAATCTAGACAATGGATATTCTGCATACACTTGATTTTTCCTGTATAAATAGTCAAGCTGAATGGATCTCATTTAGGGGACCTTATAATGTTGGAGGACTTGATGCTATCATCTATAAGGAGGGATATCTGAAAGACCTCTCTTTGTATGGAATCCCTCTTTTATTTAGATTCTATACTAGGTACATTCCATCATAAATGTAAATACCTTCGGCAAGCCTGGCTTTCAGTTTAATGCCTCAATCGGTATTAATAATAAGAGGATCATTACAGTTATCCTGATCTATTAAGAACTCTTGCATTAGTTTAACATATGCATGGGAGAGATCTTTGTCATAGACTTGGGCTCTAAGATGAATTTTTTCTCCACTATAAATAATAATAATAAGAACCCTTTATTTAGTGTTTTGAGGATTTCAAAGTACTTTGCATACATTATCTTATTTAATCTTCACAGCAACTCTATAAGACATGTTCTATTGTTATCTTCATTTTACAAATGAGGAAACCAAGGCTGAGAGAGGACAAGTGACCTACTGCTAAATTTTGGTAGTCCATCTTGTTTCCTCTATATTAAAATTCTTTTCATTTAAAAAGGAAATTAACTCCAAATTAGAATGGAAAACTGCAACAAAATGGAAACAAAGTTCTGTGTTCACTTGAAAAAGGGAAAAGGAAACTCCTACTAGAGGGACCAGTAAAGATTTCATGTGATATTTTTTTTTTTTGCGGGGCAATGAGGGTTAAGTGACTTGCCCAGGGTCACACAATTAGTAAGTGTCAAATGTCTGAGTCTGAATTTGAACTCAGGTCCTCCTGAATCCAGGGCTGGTGCTTTATCCTCTGCACCACCTAGCTGCCACTGATAATTGGTTTTGAGACAGATTGTGATAAATTGTTTGGAATTAAACAGATGGAGGGAAAACATTCCAGACACATAAAGTGGGCATAAGCATGGAGTTTGGAAAATATAGGGCATGTTCAGAAAATGTCAGGTAGAAGGGTCCATGAAAGGAAATAGTGAGAGATTTAAAATGGCCATAAATGTCAGATGAGATTTTGTATCAGGACACTGGGGACCTAATATAAAAAGATCCAGAGAAAATGAAAAAAGGTGATGGAAGTTAGGGAAATTAAAGGTGAACCTCACTGACTTCACAAATTTGCCCAGGGTGGGGGCATTCTGCTTTCACATAAGCTTGACTTTGAAGGCGCTATTTTTTAGACATACAGAAGGCTGCCAACACTCATATTTACATTGAGCCTAATTTGAAAGATTATCCCACAGACTACTCATTACCTGATCCCTGCCCATTCCAGCATGTTAACAGTCTCTTGTGCTTAGTGACACTACATGTTTCAGCCTTATTCAAACACTGATAATGAGGAATTTGCTTTTTGAAATAATTTTATCTTTATTAGACTAGAGCTCTCCAGCTACAGGAACAAACTGGGACCAACGTGAATCAGTAGAAATATAATATTGTACGCTGTGGGCTCTGGTCACTGTAGAGTGATATAAGTCCAACATGAAATTCTGTTATTGCAGGAGAGGAGAAAGGAGACTTTCTAAAATTAAGATCATATTTGCCTGAATTTCTGAGCACCTCTAAAAAGTGCAGTTATAAGTTGAGTAGTGTATTTTGTTACATCATTACTGTCAATTTCACCTTCAATGTCCTCCTTCTTCTACTTCTTTTTCTTCTTCTTGTTCTGGCACATTTACATGTGCCAGACAATATCAGTAGGTCCAAGCAAAGTTGTCAATTAAATAAAACTTCTTCTCTGATCACTCTCAGCTCCTCTTTTAAGGGCACTTCTGTCCTCTGTTCAAGCATCTGAGTTCTCAAATCTTCATCTATGTCCAATTTTCAGTAACTATAGGCAGGGTTTTCTTCTCTAAACAGTGTCCTATGCTATGGATTCTTCTCACTCTCCTCCCTTTCAAAGCCTATTCTTAGATCATTATAACTTGAAAGGGTTCTTTCTTTCTTTCTATCTTTCTATCTATCTATCTATCTATCTATCTATCTATCTATCTATCTATCTATCTATCTATCTATCTATCATCTATCTATAATCCATCTCTCATCTATCCATATAAATGATATTTATGTATATATCTATCTATTATTTATCTGACTGATAATATCTTGTATTCTCAGGGGTATCTGCAATTTAACAAGAAGTTATTGACTTAAATAGAAAGACTGATGCTATAATGGCAGAATTTCAGGCATCAGTAGAAGTCACCTTCTCAATAGCGTTCAAAAGATATTATGTTCCCTCCTTGCCTATGGATAATGATAACCCTGGATGAGGAACTAGTGCATTGTACCTGTCTGGGCATTATTGGGAAAATGTGGATTTAATATTATAGCTGCTCATATCCTCATGAGGCATGAGAAAAATACCTAATGAACTTTATAGGCAATAAACTCTGCAGACACAGGTTAAAGCACCTCCTCTTTAATTCAGAAAGGCTCAGAAGGAGACATAAGGATACATCTAAACTTCAAAGCCCAAAAAGTGATACAGGTTGACAGCAACCTTCCAGTAGACTGTAAGCCCCTTGAGGGGGCTTCCTTTGTGGCTTTGTATCTTTAGTACCTAGCACACTGTCTGGCATTTTGTAGGCACTTAAATACTGGTTCAATATAACTGAATAGAGTGAGGGAGATTTCCAGGCCCACAGAAACACTAGCAGATAGAAAAGGGAGGAGTCTGCTACAGACAATGAAGATCATTTTGGATAATCTAGGGGTCTTTTCTTTATCTTTATACTTCTTGGCCTCTGTTGTATTTAGCACTGTTGGCCACCCTCTCCTTTCTGGGTTTTTATAACACTACTCTCTCCTGGTTTTCCTTCTCACTTTCTGGACACTCAGACCCTTTTACTAGTTCATTATCCATATCAGCTGCCTACAGCATTTACCCTCAGCTTTCTTTTCTCTCCTTTCTCCACATTCTCTTACTTGGTGACCTCATCATCTCCCATGGGTTTATTATCATCTCTGTATAGATACTCATAGATTGGTTTATCCAGCTCCAACCTGTCTCCTTAACTGCAATCGTGCATTTCAAACTGTCTATTGGACATTCCAAACTATATATGTGTTCCAAGTATACCCCAAACTCAACATTTCTAAGGCAGAAGTTGCTGTTTCTCCCAAAACTCACCCCTCTACCAAAGTTGCTTATTTCTGTCCAGGGCACTACCAGTCTTCTTGTCTCCTAGATTCTGATCCTAAACTCCTTGATCTGTCTCACTGCACATAGCAATTTGGTTGCCAAATCTTGTTTGTTCCACCACGACATTTCTCAAGTGTGGCCTCTGTTCTCTATTCATATAGCCACTGACTTAGTTCTGCTCCTCATCACCCCTCACCTGGAATGTTGGAATTGCTTATTAATTGGTATCCCTGCCTCACCTCTTTCCTTGCTCCAATTCATCCTTCACACAGCTGCCAAAGTGACTTTCCTTAGGCCCATATCTAACTATAATATTCCCCTACTCATTAAATTCCAGTGGCTTTCTTCTCTCTTCATATAACATATAAACCTCACTATTTGGCTTTTAAAGCCCTTTGTACCTGGCCCCAATCTATCTTTCCAATCTTATTATTTGTTACTATTCCGTTTGGTCCACTCCCTAGGTAGTTAGGTGATACAGTAGATGGATTATTGGACCTGGAGTCAGGAATTCACATCCAGCTTTAGATACTTATTAGCTGTGTGACATTGAGCAATTCACTTAATTTCTAACATCAGCCTCCATTTCCTTAACTGTAAAATGGAGTTGTCTCTTTGTACTTCTCTCCTGCCTTTCTTCCCTCTTTCCTTCCCACTCTCTTCCTCCCTCTTTACCTTCTTTCTTCTTTTCCTCCTTCCTTTCTTCCATCCTTCCTCCCTTCCTGCCAAATTGGCTTTCTCTCTGTCCTTCACACATTGAGGCACTCCATTTACTGTTTCCATGCTTTTGCCCTGGCCACCTTCCATGAGTGGAAAACACCCCCTTTGACCCATAGAGTCCCTTCCTTCTTTCCAGATGCAACTCAAGTACCACCTTCTACATGAAACCCTTTTTGGTGCCCCTAATTAGTAGTGCCCCTTTCCCCAAAAAACCTTGTATTTATTCTGTAGTCATTAATTATGTATATATTCATACACATGTCTTTTCCCATATAACATTAAGTGCCTTGAAAATAGAGATTGTCCCACCCTTTTTGAGATTGTATCCCCATTCTGGACAATACCTGCAGGTCACATTGTAGGCACATAATAAAAGCTGTTAAGCACTAATTAAGCATCAACTATATGCAGTCCAGGGTACAAATTTTCATAAAACAAAGTGGCTCTCCTCCTTAGGCTTATAGTTTTTTTTTAAGAGTGTTAAGAGTTAAGTCCTTATACAAATAATCATAACATATGATAAATATATTAGCACAAATGAAATTATGATATTCCAGGGGATAAAGGCCATTAACAACTTGGAGTACTAGGAAAGGCTTCATAGAGGGGGTGCTATTTAAATAATGGTTTTAAAGAGATTTAACAGGCAGAGATATGTAGAAGACTGATAAGATCCAAGAAAAGGAAGGCAAAGTAGGGACACAGGGAGAAAGACTTTGACTATGGCTGGTGGTGGCTGCTTTCTCAGCTCTTGGCTCTTAGAAAAGCCAATTGGCAGGACTATCAAGCTTTCTTCTAGTAGGATTGCTCTTCAGAGTCCAGGTCTGACTTTGGAATAAATTCCTAAGCAGTGAACTAAGATATCTCCTTCATCTTTCTTGTCTAGGGCCTTGGATGTGGGATAACAATTTTTCTAGGAAAGGATGAGGAAAAAGTGAACAGAGCACCTAATCCTTTGGAGTGATTCTTTAATAGCCTTGAGGGCTTGAGTCCCATCTACAACACCAGAACAGCTCTGTCTAGAGGGGTTGTCAAGGAAATGGAAAAATTTCTAGGTGAACCCTAGTATTTTCCCTAAGTCAGCCTTACCTCTATCAGTTTCCAGTGTAGGGCAATTAAACCTTCTCATTGTGGCCATCTAGGAAGGTTGATTTGTTTTTAAAATAAACTACTTTGTAAATGAATTTCAGAACTAAAAAGTATCTCTATTCTTTTAAGCTAGCCACATCCCCTAAAATGTAGGCTGGGTACATCTATCAACTGACCTTCTCATAGGGAACCTCATTTCTCTATGTGTTTTTATTTCTATCAGCACCCAATTATAGGAATAGTAGCATTTCAGTGCATTCAAGCTCCTTAGAGAATACCTTGATCATTATCTACTAGCCTACTTTCCTGGGGCTTTAGAAATAGGGGGAAAATGGGAAATTACCTTGTGATATGTTGATTTGGGGGAGAAATGTGATTGTTAGGGATAGGAAGAAAATGTTTGTCAAGTAGGATTGGCCACCAGCTACTTTAAGGCTTTAACCAAGGATAAGCCTCTAGGGGGAACTTACTGGTCTCAAAACAGGAAGCCTGAGTTTTAGTTTCTATCCTGAAACTTGCTATTTTTATTACTTGAGAAAAATTAGTCATCCCTTTAAACCTGCTTCCTTGTATTTACAATGGGCATAATAATATTTCATGGCCCACTTCACAGGGCTACTGTGAGGTTCGACATTTACAAATGTTAAAGTACTAAATGAATGAGTATTATTCATAATAATAATAATAATAATAATAATGTGTTATTGCTGCCTTCATCACAGAGTACAGAGTCCACAGAATTCTCTTGCTCAGTAATTCAAACCACATGTTCTCAAGAGACTTCAAGTTCTTTGAACTGAAGAAATGCAAATGCTGAAACAGTGTGTTGGGTTTGTAATTAGAAAAGAGCTGGGTTCAAACCCACCTCTTACACCAACTAGCTATGTGAAAAAGCCTGGATATATTAAATACTCAACAAATGCTTTATCAATCTAAGACACTCTACATGACTCAGCATCAGTTTCTTCATCTGTATAATGGTGATGGTAGTGTCTAGCTCACAGGATTATATGATGCCATTTCCTTGTTGCTCAGTAATTCAGTCATGTCCTATTTTTCATGATCCCATGGAGCATGGACAGACAAAAGTCTGTCTAAGTTCATGTTCTTTGTTTCCATAACATTATTTATCCCTTTCATCCTTGACTGTCTCCTTTTCCTTTTGTCTTCAATCTTTCCCAAATCAGGGTCTTTTTCCAATGCATCCTGGACCCCAGTATGGTTTTTCTCACTCTTTTGTTGATTATGAGGTCTACTCCAATTTTTCTAAGGGATTCTTGCTCATAGTAGTGTATGTAATGAAAACCTGAATTAAATTCACCCAATCTCATCAATTTAAGTTCAGTGACACCAAGATGCTGATGTTTAATCTTTCCATCTCCTGTTTGACCACATTGAGTTTACTTTAGTGAATAGATCTTATATTCCAGGTATCTATGCAATACTCATCTTTGCAGCATCAAATTTTCCTTTTGTTACCAAATGTATATGTAGCCGAGCTTCCTTTTAGCTTTGGCCCAGCTGATTCATTAAAATTGAAGTTACCTGTAATTATCCTCCACTCTTCCCTAGTAGCATGCTGGACTCCTTCTGACCTGAGGCGCTCATCTTCTGAAGTAATTTCTTATCATTTTATTACTGTCCATGGGGTTTTCTTGGCAACGACACTGGAGTAGTTTGCCATTTCTTTCTTCAGTGGATAACTTTTTGCAAGAACTCTCCGCTATGACCTGTCCATCTTGGGTAACACTGCCTGCCATAGTTCATAGTTTCATTGAGCTATGTAAACTCCTCTCCCACAACAAGACAGTGATGGGGGCAGGGGAAAAACAGGATTATAGTGAGGTTCAAATGACCTAAAATAGTAACTAGGCCAATAATTTCATTGACATTAGGAACTTCCCAATGAAGGAACTTCTTTGACCAATGGAAGGCAGCACCTTCTCTTAGAGAGTCTTAGAGAATTGCCTAGAGCATTGAGAAGTTAGTGACTTGTCCAGGGTCACACAGCTAGTATGTGTCAGAGAGGAGACTGGAATTCAAGACTTCATGGGTTTGAAACTAACTCAATAAAAATAATCTATATAAAAGCACTAAATATAAATGTCAGTTATAATGCTGCATTTTCTTCTAAAATCCAAGATAAATGATCCCCAAAGAGATGGCTGGTCTAGGTTTACAAATCATTAAAAGCCCTTCATCACCTAACCCCCTTCTACCTTTCTGCTCTTTTTGATCCAATAACACATGTTCCTGGATGTTTCATGAACAAGATACATCATCTTTCAATTGCTTGCTGTTCCTGATGCCTAGAATTATCTTCCTCTACAACTCCACCTACTGACTTTCCTGGTTTAAGTCCCAACCGAAATCACATATTTTATAGGAAGACTTCCCCATTCCCTCTTAATTCTAGAATTTTCCTGTTACGTCCCATTTATCCTGTATATAGCTTTTTCATATTTGTTTGCATATTGTCTCTCCCACTAGATTGGAACCTTCTTGAGGTCAGGGATCGTCTTGCCTCTTTTTGTATCCTCAGTGCTTAGCACAGGCCCTGGCACATATTAGGCACTTAAGAAATGTTGATTGATTTATAAGGGTTTCTACTAATGTCCGACTTTGATGTCATGGAGGTACCATGGATTTCTAGAAGGGTATGCCAACAGAGCCCAAGTTCTGGTATGTCCTGCCCATGCAGAAAAGCCAGGTACTCGCCTAGCAGCAGACACTAAGTCTATTCTCAAATGACCAAGCTCATAAGTTCAGAGAGGCTCATCACTTGATGCAGGCCACCAAGAGGTGAATGACTTTTAGTTTGGTTATGATAATTCATGAAAACTATTTATACATACGGAGATTGTGAACTGTGCAAAGGGAAGGAATAACAGTACCGATGAAATCACAGCTGCTGGAAGTACCTAAACGTAAAGTGTACAAGATCTTTAACTACTTGAAAACCTTATTGTTTTCATGGAAGTACAGGAGTTAGAGGTAGAAAAGATCTTAGAAATATCTTGTTCATAATCAGCTTTGAAAGACTTAGCTATTTTGATCAAGACAATGACCCAAGACAATTCTAAAGGGCTCATGATAAAACATGCTATCCACCTTCAGAGAGAGAACTGATGAGCTCTGAATACAGATGGAAGCATATTCTTAAAAACTTTATTTATTTTTCCTGTTTTGGTTTTTTTCTGTTTTCTTTTGCAACG
Organism: Dromiciops gliroides; assembly: GCF_019393635.1. Classification (NCBI taxonomy): domain Eukaryota; kingdom Metazoa; phylum Chordata; class Mammalia; order Microbiotheria; family Microbiotheriidae; genus Dromiciops; species Dromiciops gliroides. Next base: position 85,039,176 of record NC_057862.1, read on the forward strand.
GGGCTAATATGGAAATATGTTTTACATGATTTCACTTGTATAATTAATAGAAAATTGCTTGCTTTCTCAAGGAAGAGGTAGGAGGAAAAAAGAGAATTTAAAATTCAAAATTTTAAAAATATTGTTCAAATTTATACATGTATTTGAGAAATACTTAATGAAATTAATACAAATATTTTTTAAAAAGTAAAAAATAATTTTTTCTAACCCTCTCATATTTCAGATGACAAAGCTGAGTCCTAGAGAGGGGAGATGACTACCAGACCACACATGTTAATATCCCAGGTAATATTTAAGACCCAGAAGTTCTTATTCTTTTTTGATTAAGTCCCATATGTCCCTTATCACAAAGATTCCTCCTTAAGATCTTTTTTAAAAGGATCAGGGGGCAGCTAGGTGGTGCAATGGATAAAGCACCGGCCCTGGATTCAGGAGTACCTGAATTCAAATCTGGCCTCAGACACTTGACACTTACTGGCTGTGTGACCCTGGGCAAGTCACTTAACCTCATTGCCCCCACCAAAACAAAAAAGGATCAGATATCTGTATAGAATTGAGGTAACTTAGAATTCTGGAACCTAGAGCAAATGTCAGTTAAAGACTCTTTTCTTTTTGCAAAATTATTAGCTTTCCTTACTCAGGGCCCCTTGGAAAAGTGGAACTGCTTAAATAGTACTTATTTTTATGAAATTTCAATCTTGAATGATGGGGATACTTCAAAAAATTTGCATAACTTTGTATTATTCAAGTATTCCATCTATAGACTGGTGGCAATAGTTGGTTATTAGTAAGTCTTTAGTTCGTATGGTCCAATATTATCAAAGTATTTCTAAGCACAAGACATAGATTCAAGGCTCTTTACCATTCTGGCGTATAGTCATCTGGATCCCTTAGTCATTTATTACTTTTTCTCCCTAAAATGTATGCTAAATTTGAAAATTAAGGTAAACTGAGAGACAAGGGTCTGAGCATGAGCAATTTATTAGGCTAGCAGAATACTTCACGTCACTCTACTGACACCAATTTTTAAGTCAGTTAACAATTTTCAAGATCCAACTGTATAACTTTCTCTCTTTGGGGAACTTATCTTTCTTTGGAAGTTTTTCCTTCACTTAGTTGTTTGTTTTCAATTTACTGGGTATCTAACATATGACCACCATACAGAGGCATGCTGGTAAATATTTGACAACCAGCTCTCAACATACCTCCCCACCACCATCACCATCTCATCCCATGTATGCTGGATACTTTTAAGTTTAATCCTAATTATTAACATTTTCTCCTTTACTTTCTTAAGTCTAGACAATCAACAAAACAAAGCACCAAACCCTTATTAAGAGCAGTTGCTGATTTCTAAGGTACAAATGCTTACCCTGAGAATTTAACAATTGACTCCCCTGAGCCTGTTAGAACTGGCTCCAGCATGTTCCTGTTGCTATGTGAGAAAGACTGTTCTAGGCACTGGGCATATAACGGCCAAAGAATAAATGCAGCGGTGATCCTCTAGATGTTTCTATTTTTCTGAAAGGAATAGAACATTTACACAGATTAAAAGATGTAGAGAGCTGGAAGGAACCTGAGAGACCTCTGAATCCAACCCCCTCATTTTGCCGATGAGGAAACTTAATGAGGCACAGTGAGTGACTTGCCCAAGGTAATAAAGCTTGTCACCCCCTGAGTCAGGATTTGGACCTGGATCTTGCTTAGTCCAAGTCTAGTACCATCCTTTATAATATAATTTGAGGAGGGACAGAGCATTAATAATTAGTAGTAGGCCTCCACCAGTCATGGACGACCATGGATCAGCACCTTGAAGAGCCACAGGCCACAGTGTGGCTGTGCAGTCTGATATGGGAGCTGCAGCTCCTGAGTGACTTATAACCGGTAACTGCCACATCCCGTGTTGTATCTACCCCATGAGGAGTAGCTGGAGTGTCCTTTCCAGGGTGCTGGCCTGGGCGGATCAATATGGAAAAAAATTAATAATTAATTTTTATTATACTATGCTATGGGAATGCTTGCTTTATTCCATAAATTAAAAAGAAAATAAAGAAAAATTTTAAAAAGAAAAGAATTAAGGGAATAAGGAGAGGTTCCCCATAGGAGGAAGCACCTGAGATGAGCCTTGAAGGCAGCTAAGGGTTTGTAGATATAGAGGTAAAGAGGGAGGACAAAGACCTGGAGGGAGGAGGGAGAAAATTGAGTTCAGGAAAGAATGAGGCGGCCATTTAGGCATAATGCAGAGTGTGTGATGGAGGAGTAATATGAAATACATCTGGACATTATGTGACTCTGGGCAAGTCACTTTATCTTGGTTGCCTCAGCAAAAAAAAAGAAAGAGAGAGAGAGAAAGAAAGAAAAAGAAAGAAAGGAAGGAAGGAAGGAAGGAAGGAAGGAAGGAAGGAAGGAAGGAAGGAAGGAAGGAAGGAAGGAAGGAAGGAAGGAAGGAAGGAAGAAATCTGGAAAGGTAGACTGGAGTGGGACTGTGAAGTTCCCTAAATGCCACACTAATGAAATATGTATCCTAATGGCCATTGCTTTAGATGCTTAAGGAGAAAAGTGGCATGATCAGAACTGTGTTTTAAGCAGTTGTTTTGGTAGCTGTGTGAACTAGGGACTGAAGAAAGAGCAGCACTGGAACCTAAACTTCAGAATCATAGGCTCAAAGATGATAAGAAAAGTGACCTTAGGGACAATCCAGCCCAGTCTTCTCATTTTGTAGACAGGGAAACTAAGGCCCAAAGAGGGCCAAAGGGTGTCCCACAGCTAATAGGTTTCAAAGTTAGGACTGGAATCCAGGTCTCCTGATTATCCACATTTCTAACAGGATTCTGAATCTCTTCTCCTGGTTTGTTGGGTCATTTATTGTGGAGGATCTCCAATAGATTATTTATGTGAAAATCACAATCATGTTATAGGATAATAGATATAGAGCAGGAAGGGAAATTAGGGGTTCCTTTGTCACACACAGACACATGCATTTTAGAGATGAGGAAATTAAGGCCAAGAGCAATAAAAAGTAAAGTGAATTGTCCAAGGTCATACAGCCAATATATGGTTGAGGTAGGGTTCCAAATTTGGTATTTTTCTACTCTAACACACTGTTCCAGGCTGGCAAACAAAATAGCCTAAGCTGTGCTCCCTTTTAGGGGGAAGAGTTTGACAATGCACTCATAATTTTATTTCCATTAGAAAGAGAGATATGAATAAAAATCACACCCCTCAAATCCTCCATGATCTAAGAATTTATTGTTGGATTAATTCTGTAGAGAGAGAGTGAAAAGACAGTACCAAAGCAATGGGGGCAACGGGACTGCTTAATGCTCAATAAAGATAAGAATACAAGACAGGTGGACAAAGAGCAAGCTCCCTGTCTCATTAGCTAACCTTTTGTTCTCATTCCAATCCCTTTTCTTTAAAAAAAAATAATTATTTCAAGTTTTGAGTTCCAAATTCTATCTTTCCTTCCCTCCCTCCCCTTCCCCTTCCCTGGGGCTAGTAAGCAATGAGATATAGGTTATACAATGCAATTGTGCAAAATGTTACCATATTATCCAATTCCTTTTCATACTATACCAGAGAAACTCTTGGGACAATCTAATAATGCTAAGTTAGTTATGTGTAACAGGGGACTGCAATCATAAGGTAAAAGATTTTGAACTAGAGAAGACCTTCAAGGATATCCAGACCAACCCCCTCATTTTCTAGATGGGAGAATTGAGACCCAGGGAAATTAACTTAACTAAAGTTACATAGGTAGTAGGTGGTTTCTGAACCCAGGTGCTAAGACCCAGAGCCTAGGTTTTTCTATCATACAATATTGCCATGATCTCCCTCCCAGACACAAGTTTAAAGAGAAAGAAAATAAGAAAGAGAGGGAGGGAAAGAGGAGAGAGAGAGAGAGAGAGAGAGAGAGAGAGAGAGAGAGAGAGAGAGAGAGAGAGAGAGAGAGAGAGAGAGAGAGAGAGAGAGAGAGAGGGAGAAGAAGAAGAAGAAGGAGGAGGAGGAGGAGGAGGAGGAGGAGGAGGAGGAAGGGAGGGAGGGAGGGAGGGAGGAGGGAGGGAAGGGAGAGAGGGAAAGAAAGAGAGAAATATCCGTGGGGACCCTCTGCCTGGCTTTTGTTAGCTGGTTGTACAGTTTCTGGCTAAACACTTGTCAGGCTGATCTTCTTAGAGAAAAGTTCTAAGTAAACTGAAGCTGAGATAGCAGGCAGGCAGTCCTGAAAAGATTTGCTCAGAAACTAATAACAGGGCATGTTGCCTGAAACGTCATCTGAGAATAGCTGAGCCACACCAAACACCACTAGCAGACAGGGAACTGTCTTCTAGTATAGATGCTGAATGAACCATACTATTTCTTTTGTTTTTGGTGCTGTTGTTTTTTTTTTTTCTATTTTGAGGTTTTGCATCATTGCTCTGATTTTTTCTCTTATAACAGGACTAATGCAGAAATAGGATTAATATTATTATGTGTATATCTATATCTATATCTATATAGATATAGATATCTATATAGATATAACCTATATCAGATTACCTGCTGTCTAGGGGAGGGGGGAGGGAGGGAAGGGAGGGAGAAAAATCTGAAATTTTAAAGCTTGTATAAACAAAAGTTGAGAACTATCTTTACATGTAACGGAAAAAATAAAATACCTTATATGTAAAATCAAAAAAAAAAAGTAACCAGAAGGCCAGTGTAGACCAGAGGAATAGTGACTCCCCAGGACTAGCTGAACAATTCCTCCCCATTGAGGCATTGCAATAACATGACCAGAAAAATCAGTAGTCCTACAGGAGTGGAGAGCTGAGTTGTCCCTCCAGTGTGGATGCTGGCCATATGTGGTCCCTGGAGGTATGCCTCTCACCTACCATCCCTATGCATACTCATTCTCCTCATTAATGACATGTATGTTTGCAGGTTAATGTCCTCCAGGTCTATCACAACTTCTCTTCCTATGCTATTTCATCTGTTATGCGAATACCACCTTGAGAGATTTCAATCTCACTTGATCTTGGAAGCTGAGCAGGGTTAGGCTTGGTTAAAATTTGGATGGGAGTCTACTGGTGAATAGGTCCTGGAGGCTTAGGGAAGCAAAGGTGATTTGGACTGAGATGAAGAGTATTCGAATTCTGGTTCAGCTACTTCAAACCTGTGTCATCTAGAGGAAGTCACTTAACTTTGCTGTGCATCCGTCCAAGCCCCTCATTTTTTTTGGGGGGGGGGAGAGGAAACTGAAATAAGTAGCAAGTGACTGAAAGCCAGGATTTGGGCCCAAGTCTTAAAATCAAATACACTTTCTCCAATATACCATCGTTTCCCCCTCAGCCTCTCCACTGGGGCTAGTGATTAAAAGCAATTCCTGTAAATTTGGCCCTCACCTACCCCAATACACAGAATGTATTTATTTATTTTATGGAGAACTACTGGCCTTGTATGACACACATAGGGGATTGCTAGCACCCTCACAAGCAGTGCAGGAGAGGCAGAGTTCAGATTCCAACACACAAGCATTGTTTCATTCTGTCAAAGAAAAAGGATTCACTGGAAGTATGCTACATATTATCATTAAACTCAGCCATGGGTACAATACAAAGTTGTAATGATCTACACAGATGAAGAAGCAGAGTAGTTAAATGGGGAGTGGGGGAAATACAGAACTAGAGACAATTTGGTAAGGTAAAAGGCAGAATGACAAATTAGAAATAACGCTGAGTTTTTGGCCAAAGAATCAAATCCAAGTTCCTGGATTTGGTGTCTGACTCTGAACTTACTCCCTGTGTGACCTTAGGCAAATCACTTAATATGCCTTGCTTTCCCTATCTTTAAAATGAGGCAGTTGGTCTAGACGTACTTTGAGTTCCTCTTTAATTCAAAATCTGTACCTCAGTCAATGAAGATTTTGGACTAGATAAGTTTCCCTTCTTGCCCTGAATCCTATGATCCTGTGAAAATCTGGGGCCAAGTTTATGATTGGTGCTTTAAAGTTTACATAATACTTCCTTCAAAACCAACCCTGGGAAATAGGTGCTATAGTATTATTATTCCCATTTTATGGATGAGGAAACTGAGGCATAGAACCATTAAATGACTTGCCGGGGATCATGCAGCTAGTAATCATCAGAGCCAGAAAGCAAACCTTGTTTCCTGGACTCCAAAACAGTACTTTAGCCATTATTGTAATTCCCCTGAGTAAGCTAAACGCAGCAGACCATTCTCAAAAAAGTGAACTCATAAAGGTATTCTGTGTCGGTCTCATAAATCTACAAGGATTGATTTTCATCACCAGACTTCTCATTAGTGCCTTGCTCTGTTGCTACCTGCCTTTCAGATGACATGGACACTTTGAGGATCAGCTAACATAGAGGTTCAAAGATCTAGGATGCATAAAGTTCTCAAGAAGCTAGAAAATTGGTTTGAGTGGAATAAGATTCATTTTTATAGTTTTAAGTGGGGGGTCCAAAAAGTCAACCTCACATATGTAAGGTAGAGAAAGAGTGTCTTAACAGCAGTTCATCTCTAGGTGGCACAGTAGATAAAGCTAGGCCCTGGATTCAGGAGGACCTGAGTTCAAATCTGGCCTCAGACACTTGACACTTACTAGCTGTGTGACCCTGGGCAAGTCACTTAACCCTCATTGCCTTGCAAAAAAAAAATCCTTTTAAAAACAGCAGTTCATCTGGAAAAAAAAAAGACTCTGGGTGTTTCAGTGGGAAGTGAACTCAAGATAAGTAACCAGTGAGCTCTGTCAGCCAAGAAAATTAAGGTGAGCTCTGGTTACATGCAGAGAAGCATAGAATTTAGGAATGAAGAGGTAATCATCCTTCCCTGTCCTACCCTGGTCAGACCCCTGCTGGAGTCTGGTGCTCAGTTTCAGATGACACATGAAATAATCAGATTGATTCTGTGTCTTTTTTTAATTGATCCTATTTAAAGTTAATTGATTTTGTCTTGTAACTGCCTAAGTCATGATTCTTTGTCTTTGACCTTAATTCAGAAATTGAGCCAGGCTGTAATGAGTTAAGTTTGGAACTACAGTTCTCTTATGAATCAGTGTTCCATTCTTGTGTCAAGGAAATCTGTTACCCTTGAAGGAGGCATGTGGACACCAGGGAGTCTGGTTTAGTATCTTTACACCACCAAGGATGTCTGCTTTGTTATCCAAAGAAGTCTGCTTTGCTATCTCTGTCCTTGAAGATGCAGCTGGTCTCAAACAATGAACATTTCTTAGTCATGCAAGGAAAGGAGGGGATTTCTGCTAACGATCATTCCCAATTTCCATCCAAGTGCTAGCCCACTTTCCTTGATATAACCAATCATGTTGAATCCACCCCCATTGTTTACCCTGTAACCAATTGCATTGGGTTCCCCACCTACCCAACTCTGTTCTTTGTTCTCTTGTACTTCCCCACACTGTATGAAGTCTGGTAAGCCCTACTTGGGGTCTTTGGTCATTTAGAGAGACTATTGATTCAATTAGGCTATTGTTAACTGACTTAAAAATTGGTGTCAGTAGAGTGACGTGAAGTATTCAGGATTTCAGGGACTTTAAAAATTCAGTTGCACAAATAAATAGCAAACACGACCTTTGGTCAGAAGGACAGTGTTATTAATTTTATTATGAGCTGCCCTCAGAATTGGTTGGCAGATTCTGTCACACAAAATAAGAAATCCAAAAATAAATAGCTAGTTGCTAATAAAGGGAATTTCACAGATCAAAGCAGGGTTGACCTTTTCCAGGTCTTTAATTGGGCTGTTTGCTCATATAGTAATGTAAACTTGATGACAGTTCCCTTCTTCAGTATCACAGCACTGGTTTGAGATTTAGGATGCATGGACAGACTCGCGTTCCAGCTCTAATTAGTTGTATGACCTTGAGGAAGTCACTTCATTTTTCAGCTTTATTTTCTATACAATGAAGAGAATGGATTAGATGCTATTTGAGGTTTCTTTCAGCTCTAACAGTTTGAGTATAAATTGAACCTGGGCAAATCATTTAACCTTTCTCACACTCAGTTTCTTAATTTGGACGACGATGACAATGATAACTATTGTTATTATAAAAATAGCGCTCTTGCATCACAGGGATATTGCAATCAAATGAGATAATATATAAAACACTTTTCAAACTTTAAAATGCTATATAAATACTAGCTAGCTAGTAGTAGTAGAAGTAGTAGTAGTGATGTTGGTTGTGGTAGTGGTGGTGGTAGATTCGAAATGGGAATCAGTATATTGTATCTAATTAGAAATATTAATAACTCATGTTCCATATAGCACCAGAAATCCAACTGACCTTTGTTAAGTATCTAATGTATGCAGGGTACCATGTAAGCTCAATCAAGAGAGAAGATTAATAAGACATAAAACAGCTAACCTCCATGGGCTTTATAGTCCATGAGGAACATTCTAGTAGTGGGGTTGGGGAATATGATCAATGACTAAATAAATATAACACAAACCAGTACATATTAAGGACATAAAAGAGAGACTAAGAGTGAATGAAAATCCAAATAAAGAAAGATTATTTCTAATATATGGGACTAGGGAAACTTTCATGGAGCGGGGAATACCACCCATTCCTCTCTCCACCATGCATATAATTCCAGAGACATGCACAAACATGACTTGGCCTAAGTCCTCACAACTGTTGCTGTTGTTGTTGTTGTTTATCCTTCATTCCTGAAGAGGACTATGATGTCAGGGAGGGACATGACTTATAGTGAATTGGATTTAAGTGAGGCAGGGCTGTGCAATGTCACAAGCCTCACTCTCACCCCCAGAGTCATCTGGGTCAGGATGACTGGAGATGGCCCCAGATGTTTGATGCAATTGGGATTAAGTGACTTGTCCAGGGTCACACAGCTAGTAAGTATCTGAGGTAAGATTTGAACTCAGGTCCTCCCAACCACAGGGCTAATGCTCTATCCACTATGCCACTTAACTGCTCTTCAAGTCCTCACAATATTCTTGTGAAGAAGGCAAGAGGAAGCACATTGAAGCACAGAGGGTAACATGGTTCTCCCATGTTCCCAGACTAAATCATGCAAGTGCAAAAGAATCCATGATTTTGAGACTTTAAGCCCAGTGCAAGAACCAAGTTAATTTTTGCTTAAGTGTAAGATAGGAGTAATAGAAGAACAAGAAGACCTTCTTGTTGATCTGGCACTTAGTGCTTTTTCAAACATGTTCAAGTCTATTCTATTATACAGCTATTTCTCCCAGTAGAATATATACTTTGTCAGTGCAGAGACCGTCCCATTTTTGCTTTTGTATCGCCAGCACACGGCAGTGTTATACAAATAGGAACTGCTTAATAAAAGCTCCTAGAACTGAATTAAACTGGATTTGATCCTCAGAATAATTACTGAAATAGGTAGCTCAGATACACATCTCTACTTTCTGGCTGTAAAATATAAGACATTAGACAACTGGGTCTGGTGGATGACATGTCTTCTGCACATCGCATTTCCTCCCAAATGCCATGGAAAGCAGTGAAACTCAGGGCACACTTGTTATCTCATATTTAATTCTGTCAAATAGACTACCAGAAAAGTGGTGTTCTTTGTGGGACTGGGACATGAGCGAGAAGGAAATGGAGAATTTAAATCATAAGTCTTCCTTTTCCTTTCAGAAAACAAACCGAAATCTGAAAGAGAGAGCTCTATTCAATTGTGTTTTGCAGAATATACATAAATGATCACTGAAGGCAACCCAGATATTCAACAGCTGCTTAACTGCTAACTATATGACTGCATTCAGGATGTTCCACTACCAAAGAAGAAGGCAATCTTACTTTACAGTCCCACCCAGAGTGCAGGCTTCCACTTGAGTTGCATCCAATTGTGGTTTTATTGTGAGAGAAACCAATGGAATTCCATCCAAGGCAAGCTGCTCTGAGGATGGATGGTTATTCAACTTGGCATCACATTGCTGATTAAAGTAAGCTAGATGCTCACGCCTACCTCTCTTACATAGCTCAGTCATTTAAGGCAGCTGAATTCTCTCTTAAAAAGTTGTAAGTTGAATAATTAAATTAAAAAGAAAACTTGTCTCCACCAATGTAATGCAGCATTGCATATTATATTCCAGGTTTCTATACTTTTTTTCCCCAAAGAAAGAGAAAACTTCCATTTCTTAACTCTATTTCTGGGAGGTATAATTCTATGAACTGGTATCCAGTGGCATCCTTGTTTCTCTTGGCACAACATTCGAGTTGTTTTGAGTTGTATAAAGGTAAATTGATGATGGATTTAAAACTATCATAAGGAAGAAAATCAATACATATAGTCACTATTTTATCATTACCACAGGATTTATTCTGATATATTGCCTTCTCTGGCTATGGAAAAAAATAGTAAAAAATAATAAGATACAAGGAATCAATTTTTTTTTTCTGACAAAGCTATTTCAATCATTCCTGTCCTATGAATGAAGATAATGGCTAATATGCTGTCCCTTCTTGGGGAGAGGGGTGCCTGCTTTCAGCTCCTGAAGAGAGGTTATTTTCATCCCTGGTTGACTCTGGAGAAAGAAGACATTTTAAGGATTTCAAAACCAACTCTGTTTTTCTAGATGATTATTTAACCCTGGAAATGAACCAAAGTTGGAGGGTTCTTGTCCTAACTTTGGGATAGCCACAGTATTCTTTCCCTCACTGTGAGTTTCCTTACCTAAATGAGACTTTGGTAGAAATGAGCATAGCTATCATAATTTCTGGGGTTTTGTGGACATTTATGTGAGAGAAAGGTCAATAAGCTGTTTTGGGGGGAATTTTTAATTGAGGCATTTCTTCATACTATGCTTTAAGGATTCATGTTTTTCTTTCACTAAGGTAGCTTGCTACCTCTTAGCAACTTGGTAGAAGGACCTCTTAGCAACTTGTAGAAGGTCTGAGATGCTTGCTCCTAAAGAATTCCTCATCCCATAACCATGTTACAATATTTTAAGTCAAGGGGGGACTGGATTCAAATCCTTATTCTGTCACTGCATCTGTGACATCATATGTAAATCACTTCCCCTCCCAAAGTTAAACTGCATTTGCAAATTGGGGATAATAGTGTTTGTAGTGTCTGTCCCACGAGGCTGTTGTGAAGCTCAAAGGAGATAATGTTGGGAAAACACATTGTGAACCCAGAAGCTCTGTATGCCAGGATCTCAGAGTCAGACCGTGGTGGGGACCCAAGAAGTCATCTAGTTCAGAATTTCTTATACTTTTTCCACTCAAGACCCCTTTTCACTCAAGGAAGTTACAAAATATGTATATATAACCTTTTACTGTTGCCAAATTTTTCATGACCCCCAAATTCATTTAGACAATGCCATATGGGGTCACTACCCAGAGTTTAAGAAGATAGGGTCTAGTCCAACCACTTTATTTTACAGTTGAGGAAACTGAGACTGAATGAGGTTAAGTGACTTAGCCCACATGTGATAGAGACAGGATATGAATTCAGATGTTCTGACATAAAATGGAGGAGTTTTCTCTTACTGAGCCATGTGCCTCTTCCACTGTAACATGTAGTCAGTCACCATTGTGCTATTGTTCCTTTATGATTAATTGCCTGAAGACTGTTGCATAGGTGGAAAAAAATAACTGTATTTCTGTAACTGAGTAAACTGTTGGTATATAAGCTCATATTCAATAGGGGCACTAAAAGCATCTTTGCTAGAACAAGGATTTTATGAATTTCATCTCACTCCCATAGAGTTAAATCAGATGTTTTAGTCCTAGTCTCTCTTTAACTAAGAAGACAATTATAATAAAACATAGGCTTAGAACTGGAAGGGATCTTAGAAGCTGTTGACTCCAACTCCCTCGTTTTATAGATGAGGAAACTGAGGCACACAAAAGTTAAATGATTTCTAGTAAATGTCTGAGATGAGATTTGATACCAGGTCTTCCTGATGTCCAGACTGGTACTTTATCCACTATATCCCACAGCTTCTCAATGGAACTTATATAATTCTGTTTAAGAGAGATGTTAATGGATTGAAGGCTAGACAGAACCATAATGGGCTTAAATTGACTTTCTGAAAAGTGCCATATTTTATATCAATTGTTATTCATAGCTCTGTATTGTTGGCATTGTTTAAATAGAGAACATTCTTCCTTCTATGTGGACATTAAATACTCTAAAAGTCTCACTATACCAGGGTCTATTTAAATATTTGTTATACATGAATGAGTCGAGTTCATAATTAAGTCAAATGCTTTATGATAATCAATAAAGGCCATATAAATATTATAGCTTTTTTGGAAGGCTTGTTCAATAATCACTAAATTGCTGAGTTATTCTTTAGACCACTGGGATTTTTTGGCATACCTTTTTTGTTCTTCAGTCAATATGTTGTTTTCTTGTATCTTTATAGATTTTTGTGTTTGTGATATAAAATATACATGCTTTGCATAAAATACATAGAAAATTGGCCAGTTTGGGGACAGATCATTGTTTTCTTATTATTTGTCACTAGACATGTTATACTTTCTGTTAAGAAAGATGGGATCGGGGGCAGCTAGGTGGCGCAGTGGATAAAGTACTGGCCCTGGAGTCAGGAGGACCTGAGTTCAAGTCTGGCCTCAGACACTTGACACTTACTAGCTGTGTGACCCTGGGCAAGTCACTTAACCCTCATTACCCCACAAAAAACGGGGATAATGCTTGTGTCTAAGAGGAAGCTGGTAAAGTGCTTTGCTAGTAATTGAAGCATTACTCTGATGAATTTAAACCGATAAGTGTGGATTTTGCCCTGCCTTGCCATGTTCTTGTTTTCTAGAGAAGTGACAGAAAAGGTGGGTGGCGGGGCAGCTAGGTGGCGCAGTGGATAGGGCACTGGTCCTGGAGTCAGGAGTACCTGAGTTCAAATCCGGCCTCAGACACTTAACACTTACTAGCTGTGTGACCCTGGGCAAGTCACTTAACCCCAATTGCCTCACAAAAAAAAAAAAGAAAAGAAAAGGTGGGTGGCTCAGTGAGTACAGTGCTGCCCCTGGAGTCAGGAAAATCTGAGTGCAAATCTGGTGTCAGACACTAACTAACTGCGTGACCCTGAATGATTCACTTAACCTCAGTTTCCTCAACTGTAAAACCAGGATAATGATGGCACCTACTTCCCAGTGTTTTTGTAAGGATAATATTTATAAAGCATCTGGAACATAGCAGGTACTATATAAAGTACATTGATAATTATTAAGCTAGCATTTCAGTTACCTCCCTTGACACAGATGTTCTTTTGCTCACCATATCTGCAGTGTTGAAACTTTCTTTTTCTACTTTGATCCAACTTGCTTTTTGGTTATGAGAGTATGTTGATGTTCCAACAATTTCCACATTCTCTTTGTTTGGGATTTCTCTCTCTCCTCCAATTTGTTTGCTTCTCAAGTCTCTTTAGTAAAAGTTTTTCCAATTATGGTGAATTGTTCATTTTGTTCTTTGCATTGCAAAGCTGGGTAGCGTGGTGGATAAAATGCTAGACCTGGAGTCAGGAAGAACTGAGTGCCAATCCAACTATAGACATTTACTGGCTACTTGACACTGGACAAGTGACTTAACCTCTGTCTGCCTCAGTTTCCTCAACTAAAATGGAAATCACAAAAGAACCTACTTCCCAGGGTTGAAATGTCATATGTACTGTTGTGTGCAAGTCCTGGAATGTTTTTCTATTTACATTTTATACTTCCTATTTTTACGTTTACATATAGAACCATCATCTGTCACTTTGTTTCTAGGAGATTCCAGCAAATTTTGTTAATGACAATTTTAGCTGGTTTTCAAATCAAATCCATGATGCAAAATTCAAAACAGGGATTTTGAAATTCAAGTTTATTGATGCCTGTCTCCTTTTCAATCATTTGAGATATCAGCATTGTGTTGTCATTTGTTTTATTTATTTATTTATTTAGCAGGGCAATGGGGGTTAAGTGACTTGCCCAGGGTCACACAGCTAGTAAGTGTCAAGTGTCTGAGGCTGGATTTGAACTCAGGTACTCCTGAATTCAGGGCCGGTGCTTTATCCACTGCGCCACCTAGCCGCACCCTATCTGTTTTATTTTTAAAAGGAATTTATTAGAGTTTTCATTAAGTGAAAATTTTCAATGGCCTCATGTTCCACAATTATTCACACTTTATATTTTTATAACTCCTCATTTATAGCTATTTCATTCAATCTAAACCCCAGAGATGAAGTTTTTTTTCTTTCAAAAAGAAGAGTTCACCAATATGTTGCTATGTGACTTAGTGTTTATGGTCCCTCCTCCTCATCCCCCCAACACTGCTATATAGACATTGGACTATGCCTTAAGAGTTCTTATTTTTTTTGATTATTTTTGTTATTAATAAGGCTTTCTGAACTTGGGTAAGCCAGTGCCGAAACCAAAGTCATGCAACATAGCACCAGATCCATATGCAAAGTCTTTCCAGCTTAGTAGGATCTGGGGGAGCTTGTATTCAGTTATCACAGATTTTGTGTTTACCTCTACAGTGAGAAACTAGGGTAGCACTTTAGATGTTTCTTCAAGTATTTTTCTGCACTTATTTCTATGGGAAAGGAAGGGTGCTAACACTTACCTCTGTAATTATTTTGTAGCTGAGTTAAGAGCCAAAAGAACAAGGTTCTAATCTCCATTTCTGCCACTCTTTCACTGTGGATCTGGATCCTTGGGCACATTCATTTTCCTCTCCTGGCATTAATTTCCTCTATTAAAGTAAGGGACCAACCTAGATGCAGAGCTATCATGAACACATTGGGCCCCTGGGGCAATCAATACTCAATGTGCCCTAAAGTCAACTTTATAAATTCATCATGAGAAAATAATATGAGAAGTAATTAATATGAATTTAATATAATGGGAGGGCAGACTACAGGCCACCACCTCATGGAGGGAAAGATCCTAGGAAATCATAACATAATGAGGTGGGAGAAAGAGATAGATGGCCATTGCAGGAGAGGCACACATTTTGGAGGAAGTAAAAAGAATTTTATTGGGGATGTGTACCACTTTATATATTATCCCCATAGAACTGAATTGAAGTAAAGAGAGCAATCGAGTAGTTTCTTAGTATAATTATTCTTGCTAAGTGCTAAGTCCGGTTTATTCTATGCCATTAAGGGAATAAAAGTGTTGTAAAAATGTAAGTCTGACAAATTTTAAATCAGACATTATTTTTTAAAATCTTCATTTTAAAATTTTGCAATGTCTAAATTTTGGTGTCCTGGGATAAAATCTAAGTTTCTCTATCCTGGTTACATCTCTGACCAGGCAGTCGCTAAAGTCCTTTCCAACCATAACCTTCAAAGTTTCTAGATAGGGGCCAGCTGTGGGGCAAATTGAACTCCTCTTTAAGCGTTTCCCATTGTCTACTCAGAATGTAAGCTGAAATAATGACTTGAAGTCTGTATGGCCATCTAGCTAATAGATTTACTCCAGTGATTTAATGGATCAGTGATCTTACCAGGATCAAATGAGATAATATTTGTTAAAAGTGCTTAGCAGCTTAGCTCAGTGCCTGGCACATGGCAAGTGTTATACAAATACTTATTCCTTTTCCTCCCCTTATCTTTATTCCTTCACCATGGACAATTCCAGACATTCTTTCATAAATCCCCCATAGAGGATCTAGCTAATAAGATGGAAACCATCCCCTGAATCATTTAACATTTTGTTTGTAAATACATAGCACTAGGGCTGTCCATCTTTTATCTCTTTCTATCACTGTGTGATCTACCAACCTTCTTTTCTGGCTTGGATCTCTAGTATTTTTCTATTCTTTGAAGCCTTTCTTGTCCTTCACAGACTTCACCAATTTGCCTAGTCTGTTAGCACCTACTAGCTCCCCTTCTATTAAATGAAATGCTTATGCTTGATCTTCCAAAGTAAATGATTACTGCCCAGATACTAGAAAGACATAGAGTCCCCAAGTTAGCCCAAAGGATAGAATTAATGTTGAAAATACTTCTGCATTCCTCCCAACAGGACTGAGAAGCTTGGTCTTAGCTCTGACTCTGAACTTTACCAATGATTTCCCTACACTAACCCCCCCCCCCAAATAATTTACCTTCCTTGCCTCCAGAAACAGAAGGTTTAGCTCTACTTTGGCTCAGCACAGTCTCTCTTTTGCATCCATCAACCTGGCCACTAATGTAGAAATCTCAACCTTTGCTTTATAAACAAAGAAAGGAATCCAAGAGTTGTGGTCAAACTCTAGAAAAAAAGGGGAAAAAACAGCTGCTGCTAATAAACAACAGGCTTATTCCAAAGGCTCAGAGGACTGTTGAACAAATATTTGCTGAAGAAGTCCATGTGTGAAAATATTTTCCCCTTAGAACCATTACTATTTCTTTAATGGTCTTGGGAAAGTATCACAAAGGATGAAAGTAACTGACATTTCACTTGTTTTGCCAACGTATAACACCAAGGAAGCTAACATTGGGCATAACTCCTTTTTGTCATTCTTTGGTGAGTTTTCTCTTCACTCACTGGTGATCTAAGACATTCCACACCATCATTTATTAATATGGAGTACAACCTCCTAGATGGAAAGAAGAGAACACTAGAAAGATCTCGCCTCATTTCAGGTCATTGAGAGACAATTAAAAAGTGGGGGAAATTCCATTGCACATTACTCTCTGAAAAGTAAATATAGCTTCTTTTCAGGATAGCCTTCTCAGGCCAAAGGAGGTTGCTATCAATTCACAATTGATGATGGGATGACCTTGGTGCCATAGCAATGGAGGAAAGCTGTAACTCTCCCAGGGCCTGTAGACACTGCATATATCAAGCTAAACTAATCTAATCTAAGAGGTGGAATGCAGTCAATACATTCTGCTTAATTCTGAACATCTGCCTCAAATATGAAGAAGACTATGTGCCTGGACTGCACATGGACAAGGCTGGCTTGGGGTGGCCCTGGCATTTGGGATTATTGATGGGACAACTAGTTACAGGGACAGTTTCATAATGCTACTTTTGGGGAAGAGGCAAAGCTATTTGTTTTCTTGAAATGGAGGCCATCAGTCCAAATTTGGCTTCTGCAGGAACCAATATCTGGAAAGAATGAGGTGGGCTCTATTTACATAAATGATTTTCACATTTCTGTGGTTTCAGTCCTAGCAAAGCAAATTTGTTCTCTGATTTTAATCCTAAAGATGCAGAGAAGGGTTCTGTCACTTTGGGGGTGAGGGTGGGCTTGGGAAAGGGTTTTCATTCAAGACTAGCCTTTCTATTTATAATGAGCAGGGTGGCATTTCAGAAATCCATAATAAATAGAAGAAAACCTCATGGTATGACCCCCAACCCACCTGTTATGCACAATGTGCCAGACAGTGGCTTTACAGGCAGGCCTTTGCAGTAATTTACAGGACTTATCTGATAACCCATAGAGGCATCATTTTTCAAAATGTGGAGGCCATCAGAGACAAAATTGAAAATTACTGCCCAAAGGGCAAACATGAGACCAGTTAGAGGCAGAAAGCAGATAAGCAACCAGATGTTGGGTCATTTAACTGAGTCTTCAGAGGTTCTAGCTAGGTCTCCTGACTCCCTACAATGCTTCATCCACCAAGTTATACTGTCCACTCATAAATCTGTAGATATTCTTCCTTTACCAGTGAATGGCATTTTTATACCCAGCCTTGGTCAAAGTGATGCTGGTATGGAAATAATAGGGACGGTAATTTCCTGAGACAGCATTGTTGGTGTAGTTACAGGGACAGTTTCATAATGCTACTTTTGGGGAAGAGGCAAAGCTATTTGTTTTCTTCAAATGGAGGCCATCAGTCCAAATTTGGGAACCATAAGCAGTTGAAGTGAATGGAAAACAAATAGCTTTCAATAAATGGCTCTGTTTAAGATCTGCTCATTCCTTTCATGCTTACTGAGACTCAGCATGCCTTTTATGAAAACTGGGCAGAATCCCATTAAAGTTGGCCAAGTAAGGCTTAGTTCTACTCCCAAATGATCCTATTAAACAATTGAGTATGGCTACTCTGCCATTTTCAAAAAGGCTATTGGGGGCCTATTGAAGTTTGACACTAGTTAGCCTGCTTACAGGCATTCTTCTATAGGGAGACTTCCCTTCTATACTGAAGCAAACAAAATAAAAGATCATGAACAGAAGTATTCAGTGGATGCCCCAAAAGATAACATTTCTACTTAGCTGAGACTAAAGCATCTAATTCCAGTTTTGTCATAATGAAGAGTAATCATATTTAAGCCATAATCATCCATTATTTGTTTTCCAGCTATATAGAGTACTAGCATTTCCTATTCATAGTCACTGGAAAGATATTAGAATAAGCAGGGTTGATTTCACTCATAGCCTGGATCTCATAGCCTGCCATGCACCAATGGAATCAAATCAGGGAAGGTCCGTCTTCAAAGTATCACCCCACCCTATCTGAAATCACTTCACTTTACCTTATACTTACTAAAATTCTACCAATGATGGATTAGTTTCCATTAGTTAAGAAGAACATTGTCTTTTAAAATGTAAATGCACTAAGAAGACCTAATAGGGCATTCACATTGTAGTATGAATTCTTTTCTTCCTTTCTGACACCCATCTGAGGTCAGCCACATTGAGATGATGTCTCACTTTTCAGAGGTGGGGAGAGAGAAGAGAAAAAGAGGTCTTGTTGAAACCTAAGATGATTTTGGGGAGAGCTCTTATAGAGGGAAGCTTCAGGAAATCAAAAGGTAGTCTGATGGCATGATGCATTTGGGGGATGGAAGGTGAGAAGCAGATGCTAAGGGAGAGGGAGAGTGCAAGTAGGCAAGTGTCTCCTCCTTGGAAATTTTGGCTTGGGCTGGTCTTGTATCCAACTCCCCTCCTTTTGCCTACTTAGGTAGAATGCATTCCCTTGGCTGTGAGAGCTAAATTTAAGAAGTTCAAGCCATTTCTCTCATAGCTTTAACTCTAACAGCCATACAGGAAGGCTTACATAACTAAATTGTTTCAGGCTGCAGGTCTATAACATAGACCTTGTCTAAAGGTAAATGAGGCTATATCAAAGCAGTGATTGAGTCGAGACAATTAAGGTTAACAACAATTCAAGTAGGGAGAAATATTGACTCAGGCTCTAAAGGTCAATGTACTAGAAACAGGGAGACAATAACGGGAGAAACAGATGGGATTCTTAGCCTGAATTGGGAGTTTCCTGGCTGCCATTGAAGCCAGACTTGCCTCAATACTTCAATGCCATTTGACATTTGGTGCCTATGTTCTTAACAGTGGGGTTTAAAAACGAACCCTCCTAAACGTTCCTGGAGCTGGCACAGTAATCTGCTCCGGCGCCTTCGTCAACTCATAAATAGGAATCTGTTGTTTACTGAAAAGTCCAGAATGGGTCCTTCAGCAGCATTATGTTCCTGAGCCTCATTAAAATCAGGGTGGTCTAATTAAAACAGTCTCCTTTTTAACTCTCAATGGGGCCTGTGGCTGAGTGTGCAGGGACAGATGCATTTATATACCTGAATGGAGCCAGTAGGTTTGCTATTTTTGTCTCTTCTTTTTGCCCACTCTTAACTCCTGGTTTTGCTATTGAACCTATAATCGGCCTAATCGTCCAAATCCTTCTGACCTGGTCCCGGATGAACTATCCTGAGATGAAGTGACCATCTTTTCTCTTATTCTCTCCCACTCCCCTCCATTTTTTTCCTCTTTTGGATAGAGGAGGATTGAAATGTGGGACACTCTGACTTCTCTCACTGCTCTAAACCTTACCCTTCTTCAGTTTGAGTTCCAGTGTGGGGAAGTTCTTGGCAGACCTCTTTCTAGAGGTCAGCTGACCCTACCTCTGGACCCCTCTTTCCTCTCTAGAGCATAGTAGTCCCTGCTGATCCAATTTACCAGGTGTCTGTGTTAACTCACAGAGCTCACTCAGTGAAGTACATGAATTCCTCTCCATGAGTTATTAATAACAGCATCTGACTCATGATCCCAATTAGTCCAATCAAGGGAGCAGCTACAAAATACTTGAGATATGTGTAAACTTGGGCTTTTT